>NC_134796.1:45426518-45466518 GCF_046742065.1 Oratosquilla oratoria
CCTTAGCACCCCTACTACCCTGGGCAAAGGTGGCAGTGAACTAACAGTTACCCAGTGCCTTCTGCCGTGTACACTAATTTCGCTACATTTAGCATCCTCTACATACACACACACACACACACACACACGTAACCCATTTACCACCCTCCAACTTACCACTTATTTACCACTGCCTTGCCATATTTACCGCTCTTCCTCTCTTACTCCCTCTTTCTCTCTACCCCTGTACTTACCGTTTGCCATCATTGGTCGCATTTACCGCCGTTCTCCTTGCCGTCTTCTCTTCCACTCCTCAGCTTACCGCCACATCCCTTGCCACTTACCGCTCTCTCTCTCTCTCTGGACTGTTTCCTTGCCACCTAGTGTTTACCATCCTTCAGGTGTCCCCCACTTACCGCCCTCTTTTCTTTGCCACTTACCGCCCTCTCTCGGCTCTTACCGCGGTTCGCGTTAAATGCCACCTTTGTGTTCCTGAAGAGCTTTTACCTCTCTTTCGTAATGGGTGGCATTTCCCCTCTTCTTCTTGGTGTCGTCAGGCGATTTTATTAATTTCCGTGCCATCACTCCTTCATGCTCCCCCCCTCCTCCCCCCAAAAAAAAATCCTCCCTTCGGTCTGTACTTAAGGACAGAAACGCAAGTTATCGCCATGATAATTACCTTCCAACATTGTCCCTTCCTATGCGGACAAATTCGTCCAATATAAATCTTTCTTTCAATCAAGACCAAACGATTCCATTCAGCACAAGATGACCCTCTACTCCGCCAAAGCTTAGGTCAACACTCAACCTTATCCGACCTTAGCGCCTCCTATGGTCAGGGCTAGGTAGTTTAGCAATCACTATACCTCAGGTTACAATGACTGCAGCTGTTACATGACTATGAGGAATTTTCCAGTACCCCCTAAAATCAATTTCAACCCCGTACCCCCTTAAGGGTGTGACTCAGACCAACTCCCTCTCCCCCCCAGGGGGGCCTAATTATCTTCCAAAGACTCCCCCCTAACTACCCTCTTAAGAAGGTCTTAACTGCCCTTTGCTCCCCTATGGAGGGCTTCAAGCCCCCTTCTTTTTCCCTACCAACAAGCCCTAGAAACTACTGCATGCTCTTATCCCAGTCACCCCCTCCCCCTCCCCCTACCACCACTTCTCCATCTCAAGGGAAGCGACGCCAAGATATTTTATTCACTAACATCCAAGACATCACTTTCCTTTCGTGCACTGGTGGCGTCATCGTTAGCGTACTGGTCTCGCATCCTCCCAGTCCCGGGTTCGAATCCCTCACTTCTCCCCGATCCCCAGTACTGACTATTAATTACTTGTTCCAACAATCTAAGCGCACAATAGGGCAAAGGTGACGCCTTCGGCCGTAGCTACACGCCTCCTGGGTTAGGTTCTTCACCTCCTCCATCCCTAAAGTCCTTGTATATCGAATATTTTCCCCTTGTCGAGAATTCGGGTCCCTATTCTTTGTCAAGACGCCCCTACACCTCCCCCTACACGGATCCCGGGCAGGCCCCCGGTACTTCATCCAACAAGGCGATACTCCCACTGATGAGGTTCCTGCCTGATCACCCGAACTCCAAGAGGTTTCCCCCCACCGCCACTACCACCCCCTTCTTGTTCCCAAGGAAGATGAGAGAATGGGGGAAGAAGAGAGGCAAATATTCCTCTTTTTCTCTCTCTCTTCCTCCTCGTCCAGTGCTGCTTCTCTCCTCACTGCAAGCCTGCCTACCTGCGTGGTTGTCTGCCCGATCTTCATCTTTCATTTTTCATCCAAAGACTTTCTTCCTGTAATCGAAAAATCTTCCAGTTTTCCTTCATTCATATTTGCTTCACGATGCCTCCATCCCCCCCCCCCGCCTCCTCCCTCAGTCCCCCATAATTTCGAAAATCGTTTCCTCTTCCATTCTTCTTTGAAATTATTCTCCCTCCTCTTCTTCTTCTTCTTCGATAATCCTCCCTCCCCGAACACTCCCCCCCAATTCCTGACCACATTCTTCTATACGTCCCCCCTTTTCCTACCTACTAACACAATCCCCCCCACAAGATGCTGTAATGACTATCATTTAATTTATGTTATTTGTTTTGTTATTACTATTTGCTTGATTCTCATTTTTTATTAGTTATATATCAATTTATTATTATTTACTATTTACCTGTTTGTTTATTATTTAACTATACATATGCATTTATTTATTTTATTTATTATTTACATTATTATAGTTTTTATTCATTTAATTATTTTTCATTATGATTTTTTTCGCATCCGACCTAGATATGGACCAAAAGGTCTCCTGTCGGCATGCTCCGCCTTTGTAATCCCTCCAACTTACAACAGTATACAATCGTCAATAGATGAGAAAATATGCAGATACAGAGAGAGAGAGAGAGAGAGAGAGAGAGAGAGAGAGAGAGAGAGAGAGAGAGAGAGAGAGAGAGAGAAGGCAATGAAAAAATTAACAATAAACCTTTGCACTACAATATGCCTCTAGATGGTTCTTCTGGCGACTTCTAATAGCAGTCGTGATGACGATGATGATGATGATGATGGTGATGATGATGGTGATGATGATGGTGGTGCTGCTGCTGCTGCTGATGATGATGAAAACCATGAGGTGTTGATATTAAGGACATCAACGGTGATGACGTTGACAATGATGATGATGATGACGACGACGATGATGATGATGAAAGAAATCGACGAGGAGGAGGATAAGAAGGAAGAAGAGGAAGAAAAATAGTCTGAACACTTTTTTTTAAAGCTGGGCAGGTGAACGATGACGACGACGACGTCAACCACTACCACCATTAAAGAGCTCAGCACCAGGCTGGATGCCTTGCCTACTCCAACAACGTATCGGTGGGTTTTTCTGAGGGGGCAAGTGGGAGGAAGGGGGGGGGGATGAGGGGAGGAAAGACGCATTTCAAGATATTTCTGTTCCATTGCCCCTTGAGTATATTTATATATTTATATATATATATATATATATATATATATATATATATATATATTACATCAATAATAATAAATACCTCTCTTTTTATTCTGAATGCCGCTTGCCGGTTTTATCTATTTGCACGTCTTCGCTTTTTTCAGACGGCTCCAAGAATCTATCGAGATTTGATAAGAATAAAATTGATAAAATAGACAGAAGCAGACAGATTTTTTTCCTATATAAAAAGAATAACTAAAATTTCTAAAAAAAAAAACAACCCTGCAAACATTTTACTTTTCGACAAAATATAGACATGACGTCACTGTGATTTCAAACCAAACGCGACATGACGTCACACCTAAGCCCCTCCCTCAACGAGAGAGTGAGAGAATTTAATATTTACTTGCATCTAACTCATAATGGATTCCATCAGCCAGAATGCTGACTTACCTTTCTCCTCCTCCTCCTCCTCTTCCTCCTCCCCCCTCCTCCCTTGCTTAAAGAGGAACTTACCGTAGATGTCCTATCCCCCAACTCCCTCCCCACCCGACCCCTCCAAAGCCCCTAATACCCCAAACTTGATGGTTATCGTCGTTACTGTTGTTGGATGATAATAACCTCTGTTTTTATTTATTTGTTAGAATAAACAAAATATATATAAATAATATTAACAAATATACATACATCACTCTCCCTCGCTACAGAGACAATGCAGCGAGACACAGCACATTCGAGAAATACACAAAAAAATACCTTGAATAATTCATCACCTGGTCACAGTTAAATAACTAAGTAAATACTATAATCACAAAAGATACAATAAATAAACAAGGTAAATAAATATATAATCTACGTTACCATGGCTGCCTGTTTTGACAATATAAACACAAAATAAGAAAAAATGTAAATAAAAAATAAATAAATAAACGGATAAATAAAAATTCTTTGGAATACACGAAACAACCATTATCATACATGAATAATACGATTGAATAAATAAGAGTAATTAAAATAGAAAATGAAAGTCATCCGACCAAATGCTCTTCTCATACGCACAAATCGTTAAAACAGCCATTTTGGAAAAAAAGAAAAAAGAAAAAAGACAAAATGTGTACCGATATATTTTACTGTTGTCAACAATAAACGTTAGGGTTATACAACTAAATACAATCGCCTGGCTGTACAATAAATCCAATACATTTCAACCCTCGAGTGTGTAATGGTGGAGGTAGATTGGAGATATTGTTGTTGTCGTGGTGATTCGCAATGGTGGTGTAAATGGTGATATTAGTGGAGGTAATGTTAGCAATACTGGTGGTGGTTGCAGTGGTAATGGTGGTGGAACAGGATCTGTGGACAATCCCCCCTTCCCCCCTTTCTCTCAAACGATCAAGAAAACAAAATTTCAAAAAGAACGTCAAAGAGGAAGGAGAGGGAAGTTGGGCACCATTTCTTCTTCTCCTTTTACGCAAACACCTAAAAGTATACAAAAAAGATGAAGATGAAAAGAAGGAGAAAGGGAAGACGACGGGCTAGATGTAGGAAATAAGATGAAGAATTGAGGAAAGAAAAGAGGAAAGTGGGTAAGACAGAAAGAAGGAGGCAAGAATAAAGAGGAAGAAAATGAAAAAAATATTATATATATATATATATATACATATATATATATATATATTCTATATATAAATCAAAATAATAAATAGGGAAGGAAGAAAAATTGATTATAATGAGGAACAATATGGACACACACACAAAAAAAGAAAAAAAAAAAAAAAGAAAAAAAAATCGGAGGAAAAAACTGAGAAACAGAAGAGAGGAGGAGGAGGAGGAGGAGGAGGAGCAGGACGACGAGGAGGAGAAGCACTTAGCCATCAGCAGGTGAAGGAGTGGAAGGAGAAGGAGGAGTAGGAGGAGGAAGGGGGGAAGGAGGATACAAGAGAGGAGGTGAAGGAGAATGACGAGGAAGAGCAGGAGGAGGGAAAGAAATAGGAGGAGAGGGAGGTGGAAAATGACGAGGAGATGAAGAAGGAGAAAGAGAAAGACGAGGAACAGTAGAGGGGGAAGCAAGAGGAAGAGGAAAGAGAAGGAAAGAGAAGATATAGACTTAAAAAGTATCATGGCGAAGTATGTACCAACGACGTGCAGATGAGAGAAAGATAAACAAAGAGAGAGAGAGAAAGAGAGACATGCCCTTCTCCTCCTCCCCTCCCGTACCCTCCACCACTACAAAGGAGAGCCACCCCACCCAACTCTCCCTTCCCCCCACCAAGAGTTGTACGCCACCTCAACACCTCTTGACGCCTCCTCACCACCTTCCTCCTCCTCCTCTCCTCTTCCTCCTCCTCCTACGAGGATGAATCTAACACTCAAGCATTGGTAAGAAACCCCCCATTCCCCCCTATTCCGCGCCCCCCTCCCCCTCCCCCCTCTTCCGTGACTCCATCACACACACACACACACACACACACACACACACACACGTAGCCAAATCCCGCCCAGGGCTGAAATAATTTCAGTATCGCTGCGCAGCGACTCGTTACTCTAACTCTCGTGGGTGGGGAGTTTGTGCGTGTAAGATCACAGCATTACCCATAGATCGGTCATATACGAGATCTGAGCTCTCTTCCGAGAAGGTAATAACTGTTGATCACGAGTCCATCACGTGACCCAAGACCATGGTGAATTACACACGCGGAGGGAAGGGGGGGAATCTAAGATACATTGTGTAACTTATCAAAATTTATTTCAATATTTATTTTCTTATCTATTTACAATCTAGCTTCTCCACAGACCAAAAGGTCGCCTATGGGGGAATTTCCTCTCACGCCAAGAGGCGCCTAGCTGCGATCAAGCCACCACATTTGCCCTATATACAAGGAATTCTACGCCCAGGTAGATGTTAGATTCTATCTCAAACGCAACAGAACCTCACACAGGATTCGAACTGTATTCCTCCAGGTCATGAGTCGGCTACTGTAACCACTGGACCAAGCCAACGCCCTTGTTTGTGGTGCAAGCAAATTTCTATTGACCCGCTTACGTTGAGTGGTCACTTCTTGTGGCCGGCAAACACTTATTAATGCTCAGGACACTTTATAGTAGCCGACAGATACTTTTTAGTGACCGACGGACGCTTTTTAGTGGCCGTACATTTTTTAGTGCCCGGACACTTTTTAGTGGCCGACGGATACTTCTTCGTGACTGACAGACACGTTTTGGTGGCCAACAGACATTTCTTAGTGGCCCAGAGACAGACACTTCTTAGTAGCCGATAGACACTTTTGAGTGGCCGTACACTTTTTAGTGGCCGAACACTTTTTAGTGACTGGACAATTCTTAGTGGCCTGCGGACATTCCTTAGTGGTCTTAGTTCATGCCTCCAGTCATTTCCTGAATACGGAAGCAATTACTTGTGCCCTCTTGCCTGCTTATCGCACTGGAATCTTGGGTGTGTGAACAAGTTAAGAACACGCGAACGTACTGAACAACGTGAACATTTGTCTTATCTTGACTAGATATTGATCAGATACATAAGCGTGTACACACCGTTCGCTTCCCTTGTCTCTGTTCATTGTTCTTCAAGAACACGATGTGATACATTCACGTCTTGTCCAGAAGATTTTCTTCAGCTGTGGGGGTCTCTCAGCTGTGGCGAGACTGAGGCAAAGATATCGCCAATTCAGGCGAGATACCGCCATTGTCATTTCAACAATACGCCATTTCAGGTCAGTATGGCGTTTTTTATGAGAATATTCCTTCAATTTCTGGCGGTTTTATGAAATATGCAAGTCAACATCTGGCGATATTTTGGGAAATACCGCCAACATCCGCCTTTTTTTTTTATACCGCCAAGAACTGGCGGTATTTTTTAGGAATACCGCCAAGATATGGCGGTATTTTTTAGAAATATTCGCCAGCATCTGGCGGTGCGTAGCCTTTCCTAGCACAATAAATAATCCAATCTAGCCTAATAAAAAACAAATTAAAAAAAACCCAGCGAACTCTACATCACCAGCAGTCAACCGTTCTCCCATTTTCTTCCAGACTGCTACATTTGTGACGTCATCGAGACGTCACGCGAGGACGATTTTCGACAACGAGAACGATGGAGCATACGAAGGGTATCGTGCATCTATGCCGTCGTCGCCCGCACGACGGGCGACGTACACGGAAACCTTTACGAGCATAAACAAGATAAGCTCTTCAAGGAGCGACCACTTGGGGCGCCTTGTGATCATATTTCGATTTGGGTAAAGCAAACAAGCAAACAAACAAACGCACCTCGGCAAGGGTTGATACGTAACTATATCGCAATGTAAACAGTAATTTTGTTTGTTTATACACACATACACACGCACACACACACACACTGGGGGTGTGTGTGCGTGTAAGGTCACAGCATTACCCATAGATCAGTCACAACACGACTCGGTGGCGCGGTTGGTAGAGTCCCCGACTGTCACCACGGCGGTCCGGGTTCGAATCCTGCCCAGGGATGAAATAATTTCAGTATCGCTGCGCTTCGAGTCGGTACTCCAACTCTCGTGGGCGGGGAGTTGTGTGTGCGTGTAAGGTCACAGCATTACCCATAGGTCGGTCATACGAGCTCTGAGCTCTCATTCGGAAGGGAAATAGCTGTCGGTCATGAGTCCAACACGTGATCCAAAGACCAAGGTGCAAGACCAAGGTGAATATACACACACGCTCACATACACTAGTGGACAAAAAGTTGGGTATGTATGAGCTCTCACCAGGAAGGGTAATAGCTGTTGATCACAAGCTCAGCACGTGGTCCAAGACGTTGTGAATCACACACGCAATTACACACACTTAGAAGACGACATAGCTCAAGGTAGAACAATATATATATATATATATATATATATATATATATACCTAAATTCAAATCTAAGTAGGATGATTGAAGAATACTAAGGTATGAGCGAGTTTGAAGCTAGGTATGATATATAATTGGACAGCAAGGGACGGGACCCCACGAGCGTTGTTCCTTTTCTCTCTATAATACAATTAGGTAAACACAAACACACACACACAGAGAGAGAGAGAGAGAGAGAGAGAGAGAGAGAGAGAGAGAGAGAGAGAGAGAGAGAGAGAGAGAGAGAGAGAGAGAGAGGAGGTCCTACAAAATATAACTTTTGTTTTATTTCGATAAGAGCCTTTGTACTCCATTTGCACCATAATCTTTTTTTTTTCCTTTTTATTTCCCCATTGGCCTTATTCCGTTCGGTCCTTTATCCAGACCAACGGACCTAGAATGACCATACCTTTGTGAATAAACAAATATAATAAAAAAGAATGAGAGAGAGAGAGAGAGAGAGAGAGAGAGAGAGAGAGAGAGAGAGAGTGCTTTTCCATACAGAGGCATATTTTTCTAACTTTACGAATTAGTTCTAAAATTAGGTTCTATGCTGGAACATAGGGCACATTAAAAAAAAAACATTATTAACTCAAAATAAAATAGTCTTCGTTGGAACTAGAAATGGATAAAACTATACAGAAAAATTAAGACGTGTATACCATTACTAACTCAAATTCTCGAGGTCAACATTAGCTGCTGCCTGATGTACAATGATGCATCACAATACTCGCGTTACAAAATGTAAAGTTTAAGCTGTATTATTCGGTCTCTTTCACTCTGAATATTAATAACCACAGAAGATATGATCAGGCCGGTTCACATAACATGGGGGTCACTCTGTTACAAATACAAAATAAATATATTCAAGACGCCGACATTATATACCCATCAGCTGTCCATGACGCCTAGAGTGACGTCATCGTACCGTAAGGGGGTTAAGGATTGTGGTTGACAAGCGCTTCTATCCCTATGCTGTATAATTCATATATGAAAAAGGGGGTGCTATTAGTGGGGGGGTCATTTAGTAAACAAATGTAAAAACAACTTGTACAGAGAAGTAAGATATGGTGTATCTATCTAAAAGTATGGAGATGAGTCGGGTGCCTGACGGGAAGCTCGCCAATGTTTGAGTGACGTCACGAGTGGTAACTACAGACAATTGTTATAATGACTTAAAAATATAAATCAAAAAAGGAGGTTATAGAAGTAAATGAGGAAGCGGGAAAGGAGGAGGAGGAGGAGGAGGAGGAGGTAGATCAAAGAGAAAAGACAGAAAGAAGAGGAAGAAGAGGAAGAGGAGGAAGAGGAAGAAGAGGAAGCACGCACGATGACACATTAAGCACACACAAACACTGACACAAACGTATATTTATCCACACAATGCAACAAACATGCATCCTTATATATACATACACACACAAACATATACGCATCCTGCCACACATATATCACATGTAACATGTATCCAGCCTTCCTCACACCCACACACAGACTCGACGGCGCAGTGGTATCTTTCGCAACAGCTCCTACAGCGGTCCGAGTTCGAATCCCGCCCACGGCTGAAATAAATTTAGTATCGCTGCGCTGCGAGTCATTAATCCAACTCACGTGGGCGGGGAGTTGGGTGTATGAGTGAGTGCTTGTAAAGGTCACAGCATTGCCCATAGATCGGTCATACATGAACTCTGAGCTCTCTTCCAGGAGGGAAATAGCTGTCGATCACGAGTCCAACACGTGATCCAATACCGTGGTGGTCACACAAAGTCGACTTGAATTCTACACACCGCAGTTCACAAAAACACGCCAAAAAGGAAAACCCAAAACCACCCATGGCAGTAAAACCTGCGCGCGCGTGTATGTGTGTGTGTGTGATTCACCACCACGGTATTGGATCACGTGTTGGACTCGTGATCGACAGCTATTTCCCTCCCGGAAGAGAGATCAGAGCTCACATATGACCGATCTATGGGTAATGCTGTGATCTTACACGCGCACACACACCAAACTCCCCACCCACGATAGTTGGAGTAACGACTCGCAGCGCAGCGATACTGTAATTATTTCAGCCCTGGGGTTGATTCGAACCCGGACCGCCGTAGTGGCAGCCGGGTACTCTACCATTGTGCCACGAGTCGTGTGTGTGTGTGTGTGTGTGTGTGTGTGTGTGTGTGTGTGTGTGTGTGTGTGTGTGTGTGTGTGTGTGTGTGTGTGCAGACCTTCAAGAAATTAATCTTTCTCCCTGATGGTGAACCAGTGATATACAACCAAACTACTCATCTGCCTGCTCCTATCCGACGCCCCATCAAATACTCAGGAGCGAGAAAACCCATCACCCACGAAGTCAGATGATGAGGGAGTACACCCCATCACCCATGACAACCCCCCATCCCCCCACCTCCCCCCATCCCCCCAAAATGTTTTACAAACGACGCAAATATTCATTTCTTTACAAATATTTATTTTGTCACGTGGGTTCTATGCTGAATTAAAACGGTTTATATTTAGCCAGAAAAAATATATTAATAATCATGTTCGTTTTCCAAAGTTCGCAGACAACTTCAGGAGTTTGTCTACTCATAGATGGCGTTGTTGTTGTTGCCTAGCATCACGCATTAATGCAAACAATATACGTATTCATACACTCACACGCACACTATACACATATACACCATAACAATAATAATAATAATAATAATCATAATAATAAAAAGTAGCTAAAAAACAGAGGAAATGGTTTTACACACAAAACCTCCTTCCTCTCCTCTTTCTACTTCCCCTCTTGCACTCTCCAACAGCTCCCCCCCTCTTTCCCCTCTCCTCCCCCTCCCCTTCCCCCTTCCCCCCCATCTCCCTTCCTTCTCCTAGCAACACAGTAATAACCAGGTCTATGAAAGTCGTTTCTATTTTTCGCTCCCCCTCCCACCCCTTCTCCTCCCTTCCCTTTCCTCTTCCCCTCCCTCCTTCCTCCTCCTCCCACCCCTTCCCACCTCCCTTCCCTTCGCCCCTTCCTCCCTCCCTCCACCCCTTCCCTTCCCTTTCCTTTCCTTTCCTTCACCCCTTACCTTCACTTCCCTTCGCCCCTTCCCCTTCCTCCCTCCCTCCACCCCTTTCCTTTCCTTTCCTTCACCCTTTCCCTTTCCCCCAGCTCTCTCTTCCCTCCCTTCCTACTCTTCCCTTCATTTCTCTTACCTCACAGCACATCCCTCTCCCCTCTCTGCCCTCTTTCCTTACCTTCCTCACCGTCCCTCCTCCTCCTCCTAACCCTCCCATCTTCTTCTTCTCCTCCTCCTCCTCCTCCTACCTTTCACATCTTCTTCTTCTTCTCCTCCTCCTCCTCCTACTCCTCCCATCTCCTCCTCCTCCCACTCTTCCCGACTCCTCCTCCTCCTCCAACCCCTTCACCTCCTCCTTCCATCCACTCCCTCCCTTCCCCAAAGAAAATTCCCCATTGGGGAAATTTAACGACCTACCTGTCCAAACGAGATTTCCGCCATTATGTGCTCCCCCACCTTCCCCCCACCCCCTTCCCCCTCCCCCCATCTCACGCACTCTCACGAGCGTGTGTCTACGTGAGAGTACAATGCGGACGAAAAAGGTTTTTAAATCTACGCTTTGAATTCCATCACTCAAATACTTTGAATTTAATGCAGAGTACTATAACGTATTTTCTATTTAGAATTTACAGTACTATGATATTTCTGTACAGGAAAATGCACAAACTTAGCAAACATGCGTATACATACCAAATCATTTGATAAATGAAGGTATTAGTGTAGGAAAAAAAATAAGAATAAATATTAATAACCAAGCTAATTCACACTTTTTTCTATATAAATATGTAATATATATATATATATATACATATATATGTTTAAGTCGAGCATTCACATTTCAGTACAAAATCTAATGACATTAACTATGATTTCCACATGAAGCTATACCTTTCTCTTCTCCCAGTTATTCCCCAGGACTTACGGTGACTACATACAGTATACTGTAAAGACTTGTTAATCAAACGGCCTTTAAAAGACCGCAGAGTATAATTTTCCATCATATATATATATATATATATAAGGGGAAGGTGGAAGAATAAGACATGGCTCTAAGGCAGAGTTTACTCCTGACCGGTTTCGCTTACAGCTTCTTCAGGCCCTAGACCCGTGTCTTACTCTTCCACCCTCCTCAAATCTGTCACAATGTCTCAACATATATATGTGTATATATATATATATATATATATATATATATATATATATATATATATATATATATATATACATATATATATACATACATTTTTTTATGTGAGTATGAAGCTATTTCTAAATGTTTTTCTAAATAAATTGCTACAAGGAAACGCCATTACCTTCTCTCTATAAAAACCCAACACTGGAATACTCCCCAATAAAAGTTTAATAAATAAATTAAATAAAAGATAATTTAATAAAAACAATAATAATAGTCGTTAGCGGCAGATGATTTTACTAAACTTACAGAAGCCCCTGACCAGTTTTCAGTCTTAATCCCTGAAGCCAACCTTCCGCGTTTACCTTTAAATATTTCAATCTGGCTAAGACTGTGTGCGTGTGCTTCACCATGGTCTTGGATCACGTGTTGGACTCGTGATCGACAGCTACTACCCTCCCGAAAGAGAGCTCAGAGCTCATATATGACTGGTCTATGGGTAATGTTGTGACCTTACACGCACACACACACAACTCCCCGCCCACGAGAGTTGAAGTAACAACCCGCAGCGCAGCGATACTGAAATAATTTCAGCCCTGGGCGGGATTCGAAACCGGATCGCCGTAATGGCAGCCGGGAACTCTACCAACTGCGCCATGAGTTGTGTGTGTGTGTGTGTGTGTGTGTGTGTGTGTGTGTGTGTGTGTGTGTGTGTGTGTGTGAAAAGATAACAGAAGAGAATTAGCGAAAAAAAGTGGGGAGATGGGAGGGAAAGGGGAAGAAGTGAAGGAGGAGGAAGAGGAGGAGGAGGAGGAGGAGGAGGAGGAGGAGGAAGAGGAGGAGGAGGAACGGCAAGAAAAAGTGAGAGCTGGAAGGAGAAAGAGGAGAGGGGAGAAAATAAATGGAAAGAGGGAAATGGAGAGAGAGAGAGAGAGAGAGAGAGAGAGAGAGAGAGAGAGAGAGAGAGAGAGAGAGAGAGAGGGGGGGTGAGGGAGGGGGGTGAGGTGTGGAGAAGAAAAAGAGGGAAGAGGGAAGAGTGGGAGGTGAAAAGAGAAGGAAGGAGAGGGGAGAGGCGAAGAGAAGGAAAAGGACACAAATAAGAGTTGAGGAAAGCGGAGAAAGGGTGGACGGGTGAGGGGAGAGAGGGGAGAGAGGGGAGAGAGGAGAGGGGGAAGAGGGGAGGGGGAAGAGGAGAGAGGGGAGGTGGGAGAGGGGAAAGGGGAGAGGGGAAAGGGGAGAGGAGAAAGGGAAGAGTGTAGACGGGAAAGGGGAAAGGAGAGAGAGGAGAGAGGAAAGAGGGGAGAGGAGAGAGGGAAGAGGAGAGAGGAGAGGTGGGAAAGGGGAGAGGAGGGAAGGAAGCGTGTAGACGGGAGAGGGGAAAGGAGAGAGAGGAGAGAGGGGAGAGGAGAGAGGGGGAAGGTGAGAAGAGAGAAAGGAGAGGAGAGAGAAGAGAGGGGAAAGGAGAGAGGAGAAATGAGAGAGGGTAGTGGGGAAGATAGTGAGGGGACTGTGGAGGAATGAGTGGGGACACGGAAGAGGGGAAAGAGGGGAAACGAGGAGAGGGGAAAGGAGGGGAGCTGGGAGAGGGGACGGGGGAGAGGAAAAAATAGTTGTAATGCTGTGAGAGAAAAAGAAAATCAATATCATCGTTGTCGTTTACTGAGACAAGTCACTAAAAATGGCAGAGGTAACGACACAGACGAAATGTACGCACGCACACACACACGGCTCGACGGCACAGTGCTAGCGTTCGCAATCGCTAACCCAGCGGTCCGAGTTCGAATCCCGCCCAAGGCTGAAATAATTTCAGTATTGCTGTGCTGCAAGCCGGTACTCCAACTCTCGTGAGCGGGGAGTAGGCTGTGTGTGTGTGTGTACGGTCACAGCACTACCCCTAGATCGGTCATACATGAGCTCCGAGCTCTCATCCGGGAGGGTAGTAACTGTCGATCACGAGTCCAACGCGTAATCCAAGACCATGGTGAATTACACACACACACTAAATACCTTCATTAGACATCATACAATCGACTCCCTTCAAGGAACTGACAACCAACTCAATTTCGGTGATGCCCTTCACATATTTCATCCTAGTCAGTGCCGCCAGGCGATTTTATTGAGCCGTGGAGGAAGGCTCATGTCGCTTTGGGGTCTCGCCCGGACGCGACCCCCGCCTTGAACTCGACCCCGACCCCCCCCCCGGTCGAATAAAATCGCCGGGCGTAGAGAAAAGGAAGAGAAGAGGAAGATGAAATGGGAGAAGACGAGGTGGAGGGGGGAAGATGATGAAAAGGAAGAGGAGGAAGAAGAGGAGGACGAGGAGGAGGAGGAAGAGGAGGAGGACGAGGAGGAGGAGGAAGAGGAGGAGGAAGAGGAGGACGAGGAGGAGGAGGAGGAGGAGGAGGAGGAGGAGGACGAGGAGGAGGAGGAACAATATAAAGAGGAAGAACAAGGTCAACAAGATATAGACGGAAGATAAAATAAATAAATAAATAAAAGAAACGGAGGAAGAAGATGAAGAACATATAACGGGAGACGCAAAAGAAAACGGAGGAAGGGAAGGGAAGATGAAAAGAAGATGAGACAGAAGAAAAACTATAAGAAGAGGAAGAGAAGACGGAAATGATGAAAAAAAGGAAAAAACGAAGAAGGGGAAAACGAAGAAGAGGAGGTAAGGAAGAAGTAAACGAGGAAAAAAGGCGAAGAACACGAGGAAGAAGAAAACGGGACTGCAGAAGACCAAAAACAAAACAACAACAACAAAACCTGGGAGGAGGACACGCACGCACAAACACACGCACGTAACATGTCAGGCCAGACGCCATTCCGCGCTAGAAGGGCACAAAAGGGGGCTGTTATGAAAAGAACGAGGATGGAGGGGGGGGGAGAGATCCTGGGAAGAAAGGGCGGGGGGAGGGGGGATAGTAGTAAAGGAAGGCGATGAAAATGACTTAAAAAGAGGCAAAGATGAAGAGGAAGAGAGAGGAAGTGAAACATAGGAAGAGAGAGGAGTGAAGAGGAAGACGGGGGGGGGGGGAATTGGAGCGTCAATGAAGAAGAAGGCGAGGAAGAACATAATGAAGATGAAAAAATTAGGATGAAGATGAAAAAGAGGACAGATAACTAGGAATGAGTAGAGGAGAATGAGGAAGAGATGAGGAGGGAGGGAGAAGAACGATTGTGTACCACGAAGAAAGAAGGGAAAGAGGAGTAGAGGAGTGAGAGAGAGAAAAAGAGTAAAGAGAGAGCGAAAGAGCAAGAAGGAAGGAGAGGAGAAGTGGGAGAGAGAATGGGAGAGGATGGGATAGAGTGAGGGAAGAAAAGAGAGAGAAAAGTAGACAGGAGGAAGAGAGAAAAGAGAGGAGAAATGTCGAGAAGAGAAGGAGAGTAAAACAATAATAAAATAAAACAAGGGGCAATAGAGAGAAAGAGAGAAGACAGAAGAAAATATGAAAGAGAATGAAGAATGAGGAAAGAAGACAACAAACGAAAGCTCAATACAAACAAGATCAAAGACAAGAGGAGGAAGAGAAAATGGGAAATAGAAAATGGGAAGGGAAGGGGAACAGAAAACGGGAAGTGGAGGAAAGGACGAAATGGGGATGGAAGGACATCCCCGCCTTCCGCCATACCGCTCAGAGGGCCCGACCGCTGAAGAAGGTTAACCCCCACAGATTCAACACGATAATTATAAATACCACACACTAGTAAACACGAGTAGAGGGATTATAACTTTTGGTCCCAATTGTCAATAAGAATTTAACTGGCGTAGGAGAGAAGGGGATGGGTGGGTAAAGAAAACGGAGAATTCTTTAAAATAGAAAACGATGTCCTGAGTGTTTGCATTAAGCAGAATTCCACCACAGTCTACTGCGGGATCCTTTGTCAATTGCAACGAAGAAGTAGGAAGAAAAACGAAGGAGAGGAAATAGAATAAGACGAACAAGAAGAAAAAAAGAGAAGAATACGGAGAGGAAAACGAACATGATAGAGAAGACAAAATAGAGAAAGAAGAGAACAAATATAAAACAATGAACAGGTATAAAAAATACAAACAAGTCAATCAAGAGCAAACAGACGAACAGGAATAAGAAGACAACGAACAAGTAGAAAGAGAGCACAAAAAAGAACAGAAAAGAGAGAGAGAGAGAGAGAGAGAGAGAGAGAGAGAGGGGGGGGGGATACTGCATATCAGCCTGAACATAGTGAATGGTCTCACAACTTTACAACTTCTCGTCCAGAGCCAAAGAAAACGGATTGTCCTGCAGACGTGTATGTGTGTGTGTGTGAGATCCGATCTTAGACTCGCAACCCGATTCGACAGTATGGGATCCGAGTTCGAATCCATAATTTACGACCTACACAAGCGGGGCACCGTCGAAGAAAATGTCCCATTTGCAAGCGCCGATACCCGCGAGACACGTACACACACACACACACACACACACACTACGTACACATACATAGGCTTGCATGCACAAGAGCTCGTATCCTTATACATACATCCATACGTACATATACACACACGTTCACGTACGTATGTACACACGCCTGCCTGCTTACAGCCGGGTGTTGACGCTATGGTTTTTGATACACATGTATACACACACATATACACACAGGCATATACGCACACGCACGCACGTACACACACATGAGCGTACATTCACATACATACATGCATACACACACATACGCAGACATGCACATACACAAGCACATGTACATATACAAGCACACTCACATACGCACACGGACACACACACACATAGACACGCATGCACACATACATACACACACTCACGCACACACACATACACACGCAAACGCACACACACACACATTAATCTACATATTCTAGATAGAATCCAAGCTATCTAGTTTCCAGGCTCTAGGCAATGCCAGGTAGGCGTATTGTATTATTTTATTCAAGATGCCCTGGAACCAGTAATTCCGTTAATTCGCCGTTAAATTTGAAAATTTGAACCGAGACCGGTCCACCTAACCCTAAGCTCCGCACTGTCTTGTGCAAATACAGATGACAGGTGGTAACGGACATGGAACTGCCTAGTGTAGGCCTTATGGTCTCTTGCAGTCTCCTTCATTCTTATGTACACGCATAATCTCCTTCATTCTTATGACAGGTGGTAAAGGACATGGAACTGCCTAGTGTAGGCCTTATGGTCTCTTGCAGTCTCCTTCATTATTATGTTCTTACCACACAAACATAGCCTCCTTCATTCTTATGACAGGTGGTAACGGACATGGAACTTCCTAGTGTAGGCCTTATGGTCTCTTGCAGTCTCCTTCATTCCTCTGTTCTTAACACACAAACATATACAGAATGATGAACAAGGGGAGGAATCGCCGTCCACAGAAGAACTAGTTCCTAGTTCTGTTACTTTCTCCTCCTCCTCTTCTGGTTTCTACTTCCAGCGTGCCAGGCACTCTGAGGAACAGCCAAACACAACGAAACGAAGATTTCCGATCACGCTTGAACGACTCCCACCAAGGTAACGAACTTGCTCACATATTCTCACCTCCCCCCTCCCTCCCTCCCACTCTCTCTCTCTCTCTCTCTCTCTCTCTCTCTCTCTCTCTCTCTCTCTCTCTCCAAAAGAAAGTATTCCTGAATTAAGTCGCTTATGGCGACGTTTTCTATCTTCGACCAATCCTATGACGTCATGTCGTTGTAGTAACTTCACAAAGGAGGACCATGCCGACAGGTCCACAACTAGATCGGATGCAATAAATAAATAGATAAAAATTATAATAATATAAATTATAATGAATAAAAAGAAAAATTACATGCAGTCATCGACGCGGATTTACCTGGCTAAACTTAAAATCGTCCACTAACAAACCGACATCCGTCTTTCCTCGTTGCAACATCGCACAGAATTAACCACAAAAAAATCAACAACCAGTGACTGACAATAACACGACATGATTCGGAAATTTGACACAAAGCAAGTAAACAGGAAGAAAACGACCTAATCAAACCAGATAACCACACCGCCTAACTTGTGGGGTCCGAGTTCGAACCTCGCGTTCCAAGAACCTCTCTGTTCGCCCTTCGACGCCCTTCATTATCGTTTCCGCAACTCTTCGGCTTTAACATGGCCCCTTCACCTTCTCCATCCTCCGCTCCACACATTTTCACCTTTCTGCAAATCCTCCCTTCAACTTTAAGCGATTCCACTTCACCCGCCCAAGTTCCACAACGTTCTTTATTCACAACTCGTGGCGCAGTGGTTAGAGCTCCCGGCTGCCACTACGGCGGTCTGGGTTCGAATCCCGCCCACGGCTGAAATAAATTTCGTATCGCTGCGCTGCGGGTTGTTACTCTAACTCTCGTGGGCGGGGAGTTGTGTGTGTGTGTGTGTGTGTGCGTGTGAGGTCACAGCATTACCCATAGATCGGTCATATATGAGCTCTGAGCTCTCTTCCGGGAGGGAAATAGCTGTCGATCACGAGTCCAACACGTGATCCAAGACCATGGTGAATTAACGACCACGGGGTTATCCTTATTAAGGGGCCCTGGCATGGAGGAAAAACAACGGGGCCCCTGAAGGAGCATGAGCTTATCTACGTATCTACATAACCTACCAGTACATCTACCTGAGATTTCTATAAGTAGAGCCGATGGAGGTAGATCTACTTTTGTACAGGTAGAAAGCGTTGGCAGAGCCTGGCAAAAAAGTTGGTTTAAAAGTACGACCCCAAAATATCCTTTTAGCAATGGGCCAAGTCTTCATTCACACACAGGAATGATTTATTAATACGTTACCAATTTCCTGACACGTCAAGATGGGGAGAAGGGGGGATAGGGGAATGGGGGAAGGGGGAGAAGGGAATCGGGGAAGGGGGAGAAGGGAGGAGGGGAGGGGGAGAAGGGAGGAGGGGAGGGGGAGAAGAGGAAGGGGGGACGGAGGGGAGAAAGGGGAGGGAGAAGAGGGGAAGGAGAGAAGGGGGAAGGGGAGAAGAGAAGGGGAGGGGGACGAGGAGGGGGGAAGGGGAGAAGAGGGGAAGGGGAGAAGAGAAGGGGAGGGGGAGGAGGAGGGGGAAGGGGAGAAGAGGGGAAGGGGAGAAAGGGAGAAGGGGGAGGGTAAGGAGAGAAGGGGGAGTGGGAGAAGAGAAGGGGGAGGGGGAGGAGGAGGGGAGGAGGAGGGGGAAGGGGAGGAGGAGGGGGAAGGGGAGGAGGAGGGGGACGGGGAGGAGGAGGGGGAAGGGGAGGAGGAGGGGGAAGGGGAGGAGGAGGGGGAAGGGGAGGAGGAGGGGGAAGGGGAGGAGGAGGGGGAAGGGGAGGAGGAGGGGGAGGGGGAAGAGGGGAAGGGGAGAAGAGGGAAAGGGGAGAAGGGGAAGGGGGGGAAATATATAGAATACCTTAATCCCTTCACACCGTTGGTAAACTTGAATGTTTTTATTCCGTTTGTCGCTAAGGTGTTTGAACTCAGCTACAAGAATGGTTACAGTACCTAAATTATCTAATCTATTTTAATGTAAAATAAGTTCCATAAATATATATTCGTCTCTGTATGAATGCAGTATTGTCCTGCAAGGACAAAATGGCTGTGCATCGACGAGAAACTGCTAAAATACAAAATAGGTTAGGTAATTTCTCGCTAAATAATTGATAATATATTATCTCCTAATTATAGATATTTTTCTCTCCTAGACCTTCGAGATTTCTCCTCTCTCTATTCTAATTATTCAAATAGAGATTGAAGGTAAAATGTCTGAGGAAAAATTGCTCAGTGTGACAGCCCCTTCATTTACGAACCAAAATATCCCTGAAAGGCAAGTTGGCTTCCCTCCTCCTCCCCTCCCATTCCCCCCACTTCTCCTCCCCTTCCTCCCCACCTCTCCTCCCTCCTCCTCCTCTCCTCCCTCCTCCTCCCCCACCTTCTTCGAGTTACCATTTGTCTTCTAGATAAAATTTCCTTCCTCCATCTTTCTCAGATATCAATGCTTCCTCTTTCCACTCTTCTTCTTCTTCGTCTTCTTCTTCTTCCTCCTCCTCCAACTCTTCTTCTTCATATTCCTCCTCCTGCCCCACTCTTCTTCCTCCTCCTCCTCCAACTCTTCTTCTTCATATTCCTCCTCCTGCCCCACTCTTCTTCCTCCTCCTCCTCCCATTCTTCTTCTTTTTTCCTCTTCTTCCTCCCCCCTCCTCCCACTCTTCTTCTTCCTCCTCCTCCCACTCTTCTTCTTCCTCCTTCTCCTCCCACTCTTCTTTTTCTTCCTCTTCCTCTTCTTCTTCTTTCTCTTTCTCCCACTCTTCTTCCTCCTCCTCCCACTCTTCTTCCTCTTCCTCCTCCTTCCACTCTTCTTCTCCCTCCTCCCGTTCTTCTTCTTCCACACAAACAAATCTGCCAATTCCTCACGTTCTTCCTCCTCTCTTCTTCCTTCTCCCCCTTCACCATCGTTCCATCTTCCAGATTATGGAAATGTCTCCTCCTCCTCCTCCTCCTCCTCCTCTTCCTATTCGTCGTCCATCGTCTTATCGAGTGAGCCTTGAAGTGTCATCTTTTATACACGAGTGTGTATGCCTATATATATATATATGTATATAAATATGTATGTGTGTGTATGTACGCACGTATGTGATTCACCATTCACCACCATTGTCTTGGATCACGTGTTGGACTCGTGATCGACAGCTATTTCCCTCCCGGAAGAGAGCTCCTATTTGTATATGACCGATCTATGGGTAATACTATGACCTCACACGCACACCCAACTCCCCGCCCACGAAGGTTGGAGTAACGACCCGCAGCGCAGCGATACTGAAATCATTTCAGCCCTGGGCGGGAGTTCGAACCCAGACCGCCGTAGTGGCAGCCGGGAACTCTGCCACTGCGCCACGAGTCGTGTGTGAGTGTGTGTGTGTGTGTGTGTGTGTGTGTGTGTGTGTACGAGTGACTGCCACTTACCCTTTGTAGGCCAGAGCGTTGACAAAGAGATGCTTTTGGTGATGGAAGATTTCACATCAGTTAATAGTTTTCCGTAAATATCCAATTTGTAAAATACTTTTTTTTGGGGGTGAATTTTCGGTTCATACGATCTACATTAATTTTATCATTAATATTATCATTATAATTCCATCTATTTTTGCGTGAGCTTCCTATAATAATTACCTAGAATATAAATGGATGCCTTTTAAACATTTCAGAAAAAAGAAAATGGCAACCAGACTAATACAACGCCATCTACGAACAGACGAAAGAACTTCGAAGTGTTATCGACAGACTTTTGAACCCAGCTGTACTTTCTTCGTTCTTTCGTTGTATTTGTCCATTCTTGAGGTGAGATAAGAAAATATAAAATAAATAAAGTAAGTCAAGCGGTGGAATGGGCAAGAGTGTAATAATCAAATTATTGTATTCTTGTATTTTTCAAAGTACATCGTTCAATTTCATTGTATGTTTTCTTAACCATTATGATAATCATTGTTGTCATTATCATTGCCATGGTTATTATTATCACTATTATTATCAATATTCATTTGTATAATAATTATCATTAATATTTTTCATATGTATCATCATCATTATAATTTTCGTTAATATTATTCATATCTATAAGCATAATCATTATTATTATTCATATGTATCATCATTATATCATCACTGTATCATCATTTACTAATATTATTCATATGTATCATTATCATCATTATTATTATTGTAATTGTCGTTGTTATTGTTGTTATTATCATTATTATTATTATTACTTTTATTATTATTACTACAAGAAGTTGTCTTCAACCTAGCGACCCTAGTATCCATGTCTACAGACGACTCCTTTCAGCCGCAAGCGGGACTTGAACCTTCCAGAATAACAGCATTCCTTTGGGGGGGGACCTAACCAGAACATGACGTCAGCAAGAAGTCGATGACGTCAATATGTGCCCAGGCATCACGCACGCACACACACACACGCGGTTTTTTTTTTTCTGGTGTTGTGGATAGCGTCTTGACCTCTAATGCGGGAAGTCCGAGTGCGAGCCCAACTAAGGGCTTGGGAGCATCTTTAACATGGCAAGCCGTAACTCTCCCCCTTGGGCAAGGGGATGGTGTGTGTGTGTGTGTGTGTGTGTGTGTGTGTGTGTGTGTGTGTGTGTGTGTGTGTGTGTGTGTGTGAGAGAGAGAGAGAGAGAGAGAGAGAGAGAGAGAGAGAGAGAGAGAGAGTGTGTGTGTGTGTGAAAGAGAGAGAGAGTGGGAAAACATTACCCAAAGATCGAGCCATATATGAGCTCTGGGCTCTCACCCGCAAGGGTAACAGCTGTCGACCGCGAGTCCAGCACGTGATCCGAGACCGCGGTCGTCAAAGGCGCATCTCTCGTACAATAAACCCGTGGAAGAACATATCGTTTTATTTTGTAACTTCATTCTGGCTAAAGTCAGAAGATTTGATTTATTCCCATAAATTAAAAAAATCTACCCTTCCAGGCATATATATATATATATATATATATATATATATATATATATATATATGTGTGTGTGTGTGTGTGTGTGTGTGTGTGTGAGTGTCCGTGTTAGTAATCGATCAACCCGAACCGCAACCCACACAATGACGTCAACACGTGGGCATTTATTATGTATACGTAAACTATGTATTTCTTTTTAAACTATGTACTTTTTGCACTGATGATGTAATACACGAAAGTGCCCTGCTTCGTTAGTTTATTTTTTCCAAGTGGTCTACTTTGCATATATATATATATATATATATATATATATATATATATATATGTGTGTGTTTGTGTGTGTGTGTGTGTGTGTGTGTGTGTGTGTGTGTGTGTGTGTCCGTGCTAGTAACCGATCAACCCGAACCGCAACCCACAGGATGACGTCAACGCATAGGCATTTATTAATTCCTCCCCTTTTCAAGTTTCCGTAACTTCTCCAGTTCCATCGCCCGATATACAGGTCCCCTTCGTCCCTCTCCAGGGGCAACTGTAAGGTGATCCTCATTACAGACCTCTACCAACGCTTACACTCGTGGGCCCCTTGCCTCGGTTGTGGGGGATGGGGGGGGAGGTGTGGGGGGAGGGGAGGTTAATGGGTTGGTTCATAACCACCCTTCCCACTTAAGGGTTGTATAGTGGGGTTGAAAATGGAGATAAAAAAAATCTCTAAAATACACATGGATTCAAACAAGAAAATTAATTAGATTTTTATTCAATTAGTGAACTTTTTTTTCTTAAAGTAGTGAGGCCTACAACCGAGGACTAATTAATAAAGGGATTGTAGTGGCGAAGCACTTGTTTAACTACCATAACACTACTAACTACTTGTATCCCTACATCGTGGTGACAGGCTTGATATGCTTTCTTCTGGCATAGCACAAACGATTCCATGCATCTTGGGGGAGGAGGGAGGGGAAGAGGAGGGAGGGGGAGTGGGGAGGAGGGAAGAAGGGAGTGGGGAGGGGGAAGAGGGAGAGGGGGAGGTGGGGAGGAGGGAGGGGGAGGAGGTGAGAGGAAGAGAAGGGAGTGGGGAGGGGGTGAGAGGATGAGAAGGGAGTGGGGAGAGAAGGGAGTGGGAAGAGAAGGGAGTGGGGGAGGGAGTGGGAAGAGAAGGGAGTGGGGAGAGAAGGGAGTGGGGACGGGGGAAGGGGGAGAGAAGGGAGTGGGGACGGGGGAAGGGGGAGAGAAGGAAGTGGGGACGGGGGAAGAGGAAGAGAAGGGAGTGGGGAGGGGGGAGAGAAGGGAGGGGGAGAGAAGGGAGGGGGAGAGAAGGGAGGGGGAGAGAAGGGAGGGGGAGAGAAGGGAGAGGGAGGAGGAAGGGGAGAGAAGGGAGGGGGAGAGAAGGGAGGGGGAGAGAAGGGAGAGGGAGGGGGAGAGGGAGGGGGAGAGAAGGGAGGGGGAGGGGGAGAGAAGGGAGGGGTGAGGGAGAGACGGGAGTGGGGAGGTGGGCAGAAGGGTGTGGGAACGGGGGGAGAGGAAGAGAAGGGAGTGGGGAGAGGGGAGGGGGGAGAGAAAGGAGGGGGAGGAGGGCGGGGGAGGGGGAGAGAAGGGAGTGAGAGGAGGGAGGGGGGTTACCAAACCAGAACGTAATATATCAATGACATCCTTCTAAAGTTCCTGTAAAGAGGACAACCGCAAATATCAGTTCACCTCGTGGCGCAGTGGTTAGAGTTCCCGGCTACCACTACGGCGGTCCGGGTTCGAATCCCGCCCAGGGCTGAAATAATTTCAGTATCACTGCGCTGCGGGTTGTTACTCCAACTCTCGTGGGCGGGAAGTTGGGTGTGCGTGTGTGCGTGTAAGGTCACGGCAGTAACCATAGATCGGTCATATATAAGCTCTGAGCTCTCTTCCGGGAGGGAAATAGCTGTCGATCACGAGTCCAACACGGGATCCAAGACCATGGTGAATCACACACACACACACACACACATACACAAACACACAATCTTGCATACACATATTTATACATCAATACTGGTATACATTTATATATCTACAGTATACACAGTATACCATCACTGTGCAATCACTGTATTTATATATCTACAGTATATATACACAGTATACCACCACCATACCATCACTGCAGAATCTATGAGGGCAACCACCTACCACTATCTACCACCAGGATCCCCACACATACCATTAGCTATTGTCGGTGGATCTCTCCTAAATCCACAAACTAATGCTGACATCACTAGCCGATATAACCCACAATACCACTACCACCATATATATATATCCTATTTTCACTCTCCTTTTAGATTTAAGGTGTCTATATGTGGTGTGGAGTTTTTGTGAGATTTGGTATGAAAAGTATATATATAATTTATCAACCACAATTCACTTTAATTCTAAGCCATCAACATCGAGAAGCTCGAGGAGGCATACATGCAAGCAGCTCCAGACAAGTTAGGAATTGTCACTGACAGGCAATTAAGTCCGTAACAGACCGTAAGCTCGTTAATTATCTTCCTAAATTTAATTTCACACAATTTAGTTTTAGGTAAAAAACAACTAATTAATGACAATCCAGTCAGTAACACGACTCTTTATGACTTGTTTTCATTACCTAACGATTTTTATTCTCGTTTATTTTCTTTCTTTAATCTTATAATTATAAATATTATGATTTTATTGCCTTGAAGACACGAAATCAAACCAACATTTTTCATTAGATTACGGTTTTTTTATTACTGACATTTTTCTATAATCTTACGATTATAAACATTATGATTTTACTGTCTTCAAGACATGATTTCAAATCACCCACCATCTACACCCTTATCTTTCACCTTCCCCCTACCTCACCCTAAACTCTCCTTCTCCTCCTATAACATTACACACCCTAATCCTCACCCTTTTCTAACACCATCTCACCCTTACCATCTCCCCTCTCCAACACACACCCTCACCCTTCACCTTCTCTCCACCTCACCCTACAAACTCCCCCTCTCACCCTTACCATCTCCCCTCTCCAACACACACCCTCACCCTTCACCTTCTCTCCACCTCACCCTAGAAACTCAAGCCCTCACCCTTCACCTTCTCTCCACCTCACCCTAGAAACTCTCCCTCTCAACCTTCTCTCCACCTCACCCTAGAAACTCCCCCTCTCACCCTATCCCCTCTCCATTCCACCACTTCCTCCAACGTCACTCTCCACCCCTCACCCTCTTCCCCCTTTCTAGCCGACCGGCCTCACCATTTCCCCTCGTCGACTCGCACACTCGTTTCCCCTCTCCAAACCCCTCAAGTTTCTCACAAACCCTCTCCCCTCATTTCAATCCATCTTTTGCTATTTACTGCTTGGTACAGCGGAGGATTTCAACCCTCTACTCTCATTCTACCTGTCGTCGACCTGCAGTCCAAAGAGTGCGCAAATAGACGAAACTCTCACACATGTACAAAACGTAGGTAGAATCTACCCCTCCTTCTAATGACGATTCTCAATCGCCCATACAATCACTAATTCATTCTCTCTCTCTTCCTCCCTCTCTCGCTGATTCATTCTCTTTACTTACTCGCCTTTTTAAAACGTGAAATCACATACACGTGCATACACTCATTCGTTCATTAATCCCCACTTTCTCTATATGTGATACACACGCAGTCGCGCACACATTTAGCTTACAACATAACCCATAAGCAAACAGGCACATATACACATGAAAATAACGAATATAACTTTATATCACATGTAGATACACACACATACACACACGCACACACACAAATTATCATTACTGAAGAACTGGCATATCATTTACCAGCGCCTACCCTGTACACAGAGAGAGAGAGAGAGAGAGAGAGAGAGAGAGAGAGAGAGAGAGAGAGAGAGAGAGAGAGAGAGAGAGAGAGAGAGAGAGAGAGAGAGAGAGAGAGAGAGAGAGAGAGAGAGGGAGAGAGAGAGAGAGAGGGAGAGAGAGAGAGAGTTAAAAATCCATTAAAATCCCGACGCCGCCAAACAGATAAAAAAAAAGCTCAAAATGCCAATCACTACACTAATCAACCAACTGTCACAGCAGGAGAGGAACCGCCCTTGCAGCTGGCTAAGCAGATGGTGGGAGGGCAGGCAGGCAGGCAGGCAGGCAGGCAGGCAAGCAAGCAGGTTGGAAGAAACAGGCCAGGAAAGAAGGCCATGAACGCTGTTGCAGGCCGTAAGGCCGCTTTCACAGGAGCGTTTCCGTACGCGCGTTCGGGTGCGCCGCGTTTCAATGGAGTTCAATGGGACCGCAAGACGCGTCGTGTGAAAGGTCCCATTGAACTCCATTGAAAGTTAGAACGCGGCGCACCCGAACGCGCGTACGGAAACGTTCGTGTGAAAGCGGCCCAAGACTCGAAGGTCTTACCAGTTAGAAGCGGCAGTTTGCAGAGCGTGCATCTGGTCCCTGGCACTCGGAGTGCGCTGAGGCCCCTCAGCGAGCATATTATATTAATTAAGGCCCAGGTGGCGCTTACCGGTGCAAGATTTCATTAAAGGGGGAAAGGGGAGAGGGAGGGATGGGGGGAGAGAAAGGAAAGGAAGGGGAGAGCGAAGGGGGAGAAAGGAAGGGGAGAGCGAAGGGGGAGAGAGGAAGGGGAGAGCGAAGGGGGAGAGAGGAAGGGGAGAGGGAAGGGGAGAGGGAAGGGGGGAGAAAGGAGGAAATGGGGAAGGGGGGAAGTAAGGAAGGTGAGGGGGGAAGTAAGGAAGGCAAGGGGGGAAGGAAAGGACCAGAAGGGGAGGAGGAGGAAAGGGAAAGACTGGAACGGGGGGGAGGGGGGAGTAACGGGAAGTGGAAGGGAGGGAGAAGGGAGAGGAAGGGAGGGAGAAGGGAGAGAAAGGGAGAGGGGAGGAAGGGGGAAAGATGGAGGAGGTGAGAAAACAGGAAGAAAGTGAAGAAAAGTGGGAGGGAGGGAGGGAGGGAGGGAGGGAAAGAAAAGGGGAGAAGAAAGGGGAGAGGGATGGAAAGAGAGGGAAGAGGACGGGGGGAGGGGGGGAACTTAAATTCCCTCCATTTTTAGGTCGTCTTGTACATGTGCTTTTAGCGGACATTTCCCCCGTTTGAATCTTAACTTTTAACGGACTTTCACAACTTGTACTTTCGAAATTAACGGACTTTTGTATTTTGAATTTTTGAATTCAACGAACTTTTTACGTCTTATATTTCCGACTTCGACCTTTCCTCTTCACCTTAACAACAGAATAATTTATATTACAATAATATCAACAGAACAATTCATATCATCATAGTATCAATAGAATAATTAATTCTATTTCACAAAAAAGAAATTCCTTCCTCTCGATTAACTTTACCATTATTTCAAAAACGTTTGTCATTTGTTCTATCTGTCGTCAGGCGATTTTATTCCGTTGAAGGAAAGTTCCCCCCCATCCCCCCACAGTTGAGAGTGGGGCTGGGGGAGTGTGGGGGTTAGGGGACTTGTCATCTTGTATCTTCGCTTTTAACGGACTTTCTAACGGACTTTTCGCTCCGAGGTTCCTTTTAACGGAATTTACCAACATTAAGCCATTGCTTTTAACGGATCTTCCCACCCTCTTTTTTTAAGGTTTGGAATAATTTTGTTTTTTTCTGTGACTTCACCTCTAAGACACACGCCCTCCCTCTTGGAAATTTTAAGGAACCCCCAAGGACCAGAGTCACGTAATTGACAAAATACCCGTATTAGCAAAAAAAGAAAAGAAAAGAAAAAAATTATATATATATATATATATATATATATATGTGTGTGTGTGTGTGTGTGTGTGTGTGTGTATGCTGCACAACAGGTACAGCTAATCGCAGATGCAGGACTCGACACCAGCACAGCTGCTGCACGACCGACTCGAACGCATAGCCGGCGTGTACTCGAACGCACACAACTGAAACAAGACGACAGAATAAAAACTCTCCCCTTTCCCCCTTTTCACTTCTCATTAATATTTAATTTCCTTTCCCCACCAACTTCCCAACCCTCAACCACCGAAATATACTTCGCCATCGATTAATTATAGGATTTGATCCTAAGACCTGGGCGAGTAATCAACATAAATTATCATTAATTATAATTATTTCTGTAGTAGTATCTATTGTTATAATTTGATACATTGCTGCTATTATTACCGTCACCATTGTCATAATGGTATATTGATAATAAATAATAATAATAAATAATAATAATAATAATGACAAATTTGACGCAAGCGCAGACAAATTTATGGAATAAACGAAAAAGTATTTTTTTTTTTACCAATTTTTATCGAAAGCGATCAGACACAAGACCTTCAATTCTCTCATTGAGTTCTTACGCCTTGAGACGCTTATCTTTCTCTGTCGCAAATCTATTTTATTCATCTAAAACCGTCTTAACCACTTCGGTACGAAGGCGCTTACGTACACGTTATGAGCCGTGAGTGGATATACGAGTTACCCCTGGACTCTGTGAACTTCTTTGATCACGGTTTCTGTGGGGGTTTTTATTACTCAGAGTAAAAAAAAGAACGAGTAATACAGCAGTGGCTTTGTATTCTATAATGCGAGTAGGGTGATGTATCGTACATACGGCAGCCGATGCTGCGAGCGAGAATTTGACTCGTATTGGAGGTTAACCTTTTTGTAGTTGTACACGAGTTACCCCTGGACTCTGTGAACTACTTTGATCACGGTTTCTGTGTTTATTATTACTCAGAGTAAAAAAAAAAAAGAACGCGTAATACAGCAGTATTTTTATATTCTATAATGCGAGTGTGATGTGTCGTACGTATGGCAGCCGGTGCTGCGCGCGAGAATTTGACTAGTACTGAAGTGGTTAACCTTTTAGTGCAGTGACCCAAAATAATGTCTACATCAACCACAGCGACCCATACCCTGCTAAGCATTTTACTCCATATAACTTCTAAGATAATTGTAAATGTTGAAAAGATTCCTCACTCCAATTAAATCATCTATGTCTTTATAATGCTGCGTTTGGATGTTGACCCAGGAATTCTAAAACAGTATCATCACTCATAACAACATTTTCATCAGGATTATTGGGAAGATATATTTTCATCAGGATTATTGGGAAATTATTAAGTCCAGAAATCCTTCTGGGCCCATTCAAATGGCTTGACGACCCAACTTTGGGTCACGACCCAGAAGTTAAAAACCAATGATCTAAAGGATATTAACCCCTTCTACTGTTACCTTGCTTCTAAACAGCTAAAGTAACGTAACATAACGTAACCTAATCCAATCCAACCAAACCTAATCCAATCCAACCAAACCTAATCCAATCCAACCAAACCTAATCCAATCCAACCAAACCTAATCCAATCCAACCAAACCCATTGACATCCAACTAAGCCCAAACAAGTAGTAATCCAATGTAATGCAACGCATCCCAACAAAATCCATCCCAACCCAGCCAAAGCCAACAAAATCCAACCTAACCTAACCAAATCCAACTAAATCCCAACCTTCAAAAAATAAAGAAACAAACAAACATGCGCCCTAGCTGACGACTATCAAAGACAAAGATCAAGGAAGACAAACAGAGGGACGAACAGACGGACAAAGGGAGGGGGAGGGGGAGGGGGGGCGTGTCGCCGCAAAAGTCCCACGCCTCCGCGTGCCGCAGCCACGGAATGCGGTCCCGCAAGTACCGCAGCTAGCCCCACATCAGCTCCTCTAATCTGCTATTGTATCATTGCGATATTGTAATTAAAAATCATTAGTGTATTATCAACTTGCGTTATTAATTGCCCACTGTTAATTACTATTGCCATGAATTATTATTATTACTACTACAGGGTGTCCTAAACCGTACGAAATTACTCATAAAGTGTACATTTCTGGGACACCCTGTATATACGTTTATACATTCACACATGTAGTAAACACACACACAGGTACATCATGAGGATGTCTAAATAGACGAAAGCGCTCGGTCATCAATTTATTATTTTCCTTGGTGGTTTTTCTGCACATTTAGAATCATGTTATTTCTCATGTATGTATGTATGTATATATATATATATATATATATATATATATATATATATATATATATATATATACACACACACATACAAGTATGAAATAAATAACAAATGTCCTGACTGACGAGTACGAGACAAAGACCAACACACACACACACACACACACAGACACCACACACACACACACACACACACACACACACACACACACACACACACAGGGCGTGCAAACAATATATATTCTGCGAGTATCATTTCAGAATGTTCTTTGGGAGTACTTACACCTTGTACTACTATAATTATCATTCCTATCATTACTAATATGTATTTACTTTACTATCATTACACCCATATTCATTTGTTATTCTTTCATGCTCCTGAGAAAGAGAGAGAGAGAGAGAGAGAGAGAGAGAGAGATAGAGAGAGAGAGATGCTTCTACTACTACTACGAGTACTATCATTACTGTACTGTCATACTACTACAAATACTAATACCATACTATCACTACTACTTATAATAATCATGATAATAACGATCATAATAATAATAAAAACAAAAATAAATCGGAAAATAAACACAAACACTCACCTTTCATCGCTTCCTACACCCCCTCCTTTCCTCATCCTCCCCATCGTCTCCCCTCTCTCCCCCCTTACCCCCATCCTCCTCCCCCTTTCCCCCACCTTCCCTCCATACGTTTCTAGTTACGATTATCCGGTTTATTAACAAAATTTACCGATATTTTTTTCAATTCTAGATAGTGGGTTAAGTCAATTTCTACTTTCTACTAACAACCAGTCCCGTTATTTTTCGTAGCTAAGCCTGAGCAACACAAATTGTAACGTCGCAATTTTTCTTCATAGGCAAGCCTAAGATAAAGAATTAAGACAAAGCTGGTACAATTCCTTCATAGATAAGTCTAAGCAAACAAAGACAAATAGCAACGAGCCAATTTTTCTTCGTAGGTAAGCCTAGGATATACTCTAATGATGCCATTCTTCCTCACAGCGACTCTCGTGACACCCCCACGGACCCGAGGCACGCATCGATTATTCTATGGCTTGAGACCAGTCTGCCTTACTCTAAACTACCTGTAAGACTCTTCCTAGGATAGAAACACTGGTTATTATCAACGAGACACTAATGCCACAATTTCCATTACTATTGTCTTGATTGACGCTACACAACTAATACTGGTAATATTATTATCATCAAGTATGACAGATCAAGCATCAAATATTCACAAAATATATATACATGCATATACGTGTATACTTACACGTATACATATACATGCACACACATACAGGGATACATAAACACATATACACACATGCACCCACACATACATACACACGTGTACACGCACGCGCGTGTACACATACACACACACACACGTGTACACACACACACACACATGCATACACATACAGGGATACACAATCATGTATACATACGTATACACAAACACATGTACTCACACATACATACACACGTGTACACACATACACGTGTACACACACACACACACGTGTACACACATCAACAAGTTTGATCCTTTGGCGACAGTGACGTTTAGACGACAATTTTTTTTTCTTCTTCCTCTTCCTCCTCCTCCTCGTCTTCCTCGTCCTCCTTGTCTTTTTCGTCCTCCCACTTGTCTTTCTCTTCCTCTTCCTCCTCGCCTTCTTCCTTGACTTTCTCTTTCTCTTCCTCTTCCTCCTCCTCGTCCTCCTCCTTGTCTTTCTCTTCCTCCTCCTCCTCCTCCTCCTCCTTTGCCTCTGCGTGTTCTCGTACACGTTTACGAGAGACACGAAAAAGAGAGAGAGAGAGAGAGAGAGAGAGAGAGAGAGAGAGAGAGAGAGAGAGAGAGAGAGAGAGAGAGAGAGAGAGAGAGAGAGAGAGAGAGAGAGAGAGAGAGAGAGAGAGAGAGAGAGAGAGAGAGAGAGAGAGAGGGGGGGGGAGAGGGTTGAGTCTTGGCAAACGGCCTCCTATCAACAATGGGGGGCAACTAAAAAATGTATCTGAAATCTATAAAAAAAAAAAAAATCATATTCACAAACTCACTATATGGCAATATCGCCAAAGACTACAGATAATAAAGATAAAAAACGACTAAAACAAATAAACAAAAAATAAAATTGATAAAAAATAAAATTAACAAGTAAAACATACAAGCATAGCATCAAGCATAGTTAGGCAACGAGTCATGCATGCTGGCAGACAGGGAAAGAAGTATATTTAGAGGTTAATTATTATGTAAGCATTTAAGCAGGTAGCATAACCCGGTGGGCATGAAGTTTGGCATACATGCTTGATGCCAACCATGGAGTTAGTTATGCACACAGCTATGCACGATGTCATGCAGGCATAATGCCCTGCAGGCATAATGCCAAGCAGGCAATCAAGAACTGTGACAGTTATGCCGTATTAAGTACATTAGTGTTGTGATTCTCTCTCTCTTCTCTCTCTATCTCTCTCTCTCTCTCTCACACACACACACACACACACACACACACACACACACACACACACACACCACACAGAGTGGTGGACACCTGGAACAAACTGGACGAAGAAACAGTGTGTGCAAAAAAACATTCACGAATTTAAGAGCAAACTAGGCACTGCGAGATACAAAGGTGCGACATCACGAGCGTAGTTCCCCCTTCCCGTAAAATACAACCAATTAAATACACACACACACACACGCACAAGACTTGAATCAATGCAGAAAGGCGCCGTATCTTCGCATAGCCGCACGCACCCTTCTCCTGCAGACCACATTCCTGGAAGAAGATGGAGGATGAGGAGGAAGAGGAGAGGAGGGAGAAGGTGGAAAGAGGGAGAAGGTGAAACGAGGAGGAAGAGAAATAAGGAAAAAAAGAGGGAAAGAGATGAGAGCCGACGGAAGAGGAAGAGGAGGAAGAGGAGGAGGAGGAGGAGGAGGAGGAGGACATGGAGGAGTATGGACAGGTATGGGGGAAGAAAGAACAAGAAGAAGAGGAGAGGAAGAGGAGGACTAAGAGGAAGAAAAAAGAAGAAAGAAGAGGAAGAGAAGGAAGGGTGGGTGACATTGAACGTGGCCCCCCGCGGACAGGGAGACGAGTGCCAGGGTGCCAAGATGCCAGGATGCCAGGATGCCACCTGCTCCCTTCTGGCGCCAGACTCGTCGGCGCCAAGACACTGCTTGCCAATACCTGTGGCACCACATGGGAGTAGCAACAGCCCCCCTCCCCCCTCCCCCCTCCCCCACACCTCTCCCTCCCTCCCACTCCCTTCTCCTTCGCGAAGTTCATTAAGAACGCACACACACACACACACATTTGATGCTAGATACGATTAATTGGAGAGTAAGACGGGGCACCACGAGCGTTGCGCCTTTCCTGTGTGCTACAGTTACGTGAATTATGTAAATAGGGTAAATGCAACTGAAGGGTAAGAGACGGAACCCCACGACCGTTGCCTCTATCCTGTATACTACAAGGAGGTAGCTACATTATCATATGGGAATGAGCATACATACATACATATACATACATGTACACACACACACAAAGCCCGTTCGGAAACATACATAAAACCACGTGAAATCAAGCTTAAACGCACATGTACGCATACATGTATACATAATTTATACATACACATATATGTACACACACACACACAAAGCCCGTTCGTAAACACACAAAACCACGTGAAATCAAGCTTAAACGCACATGTATGCATACATGTATACATAATTTATACATACATACTTTTTCATCAAAAACAAATGTTACCTGCAAAGCAAGGTGACAGGATATGGGAGAGGAGCATCCTCATCTCTTTTCATTCATTTACTGTGATCATAGCTCTCCTCGTATAATAATAAATAATTATACAAAAAACATTATCCAATAAACATTCATCAAACGGGATACACTTCTACAGAATAACAATTTCACACAAAATACATATTATTCTATAAACATTCATCATAGTTAAATTCGAATATAGTTTCTGAGCACCAAGCTGAGCATAAACACACACACACACACACACACACAACTATCCAAACTATTACTCTACTCTTAATAGTAGCTATACTACCCAATGACCCTAAAGAACCCTGTTCTATACGACAGCACGAAGCTGCACGCAGCTGTGCGAGCTGCACGGAAGCTGTGGCAGTTTAATGTGACAGAAGACAGCTGCACACTAGCGGGGGGAGGGGGAGGGGGGAGAGGGGGACAGGGGGGAGAATCTACTCTACGGAAATCAAGAAACAAATTTACCGTTTGGAGTGTATTTGAAACAGGACCACGCGCGTTCTGATGTGTTACGGGTCGGAATCATTTGTCCATCGTCATGCCTTTTCATCCTTTTCTTTAGTACTTTCACCCTGACAACTCAAAACAAAGAGAGAGAGAGAGAGAGAGAGAGAGAGAGAGAGAGAGAGAGAAAGAGACAGAGAGAGAGGAAGAGATGTTTGAAATTGATAAACCTCGTTATTTTTTTCGTAATTTTGTTCGATGTTGACCCTTTTTGAAATAATTTTTATTTCTACCCCAACCTTCTTCTGAACTGCACATCACCTGGAGAATCATCGCCATGCAAGTCGTCACGTTTTTTTTTATTCTCTTATATCAACTCTATTTCCCTTTGAAGCAAATCGATTTTGGAAATATCCGAATTCAGGTCGATTCTTTACCTGGGAATGGATGAAAGTAACAGAAAAACATAAATAAATAAATAGTAATCCATACGCACATATACCAAAGGCTTTTCCCCCCTTACAAGGGAGGTAGCCAAAAAACAAAGGCACAAAAACCTTTCCCACCCATTCCATCTCCACTCCCCTACACCCAAATAGTAATAAATAAATATGAATAAATAAATAAATAAATATTTTGGGTTTGCATGCGCGTAAACACGACCTGTTTCCGACCACCTTCGACCGAAAATCAAGCGATCGGTCGGCGACACAAAACCTATACAAGGAATTCAAATGGAAAAAGTTAATGTGGTTGATAAGATGAAAATCTATGTACTGGGGACTATTCAGTGTGTGTTGTAATACATCTATCTATCGATCTATCTATTTATCTATCTTATTACCGACTACCAGCGACTTCCAAAGACTACCTGCAACTGGTCGGCGACCACCTGCAGGTCGCCGGTGGTCGGAAACAGGTCGTAAGCTTGGTGTGACTGGATCCTTAGTTCTCTAAAGTTATAGTGACGTACTTTACACACGTCATTGTCCGTCGTCAGACGATTTTATTCAGATGTGTGGGGGGAGGGGCGGGGGACAGGACCTACGCCTACAGCCACACCCAAACGTACTGTCGCTCAGAACGAATCTAATTATGTAAAAACAACTCTACAGAAATTTTCTGTGTATTTGTTTCTTTGCAGATGGAAAGGAAAATATCGCCTAGAAATCAAAACTAGATCGTTTCACGAGCGTCTAGTTTATGTTATGTTATGTGGATAGTTACCACATCATGGTAAATGGTTATCATCCGTAAGAGAAGGATATAAATTCCATATCTCTTTGGACTTATGACTGAATTTCCCGTCCGCCATGACATAAATTATATACAATCAATATCTTATCACTTTGTACAATTTGCACAACAATGTTACATTTTGATGCTTGTCACATTATAAGGGTTATCCTAGTATGTGGCAACATTATTTACAATTGTAGTCGAGAGGCCAAACGCAGAGTATGGGATCCAAAATATTTGACGTCAAATATATTGGATCCCATACTCTGCGTTTGCCCTCTCTCATACAGTGCTGTTGCAGTCGTTCCTGCTTTTACTCAATTATTTACAATATATAATTTGATTATACATGGACACACACAATGGTTCTTACATTACAGTAATTCTATTTTACAAAAATGCTAAAGCGTTAAGGGGACACTACAGTAGTGGCGTGTTGCCACAGTTTTAACGTTAACAGAAGATTCGGGAGAGGTGGGGGGGGGCGAGTGAATAATCACAGAAAATGTAAGGGCGATTGTTTTGCGACGTAATGCATCGTAATCAGTCTCGTTCCGTCGACACAATTGATCTATTCTATTCAATTTTATTCTATTTTCGATCCCAAGTATCCCTCTGGGTGTTGTATATTGTCAGCAATATCAACCTAAAGGGTCAAAGAGTCGTTCTTCCCTAAGCAATATCCAGCGTTTCTATCCTTAAGCAATCAAAATGTTTTTTAAAGAGCAACCACCCCCCTTTGCCCCCCCCTTAAGGGAGGGAAGGGGGGTTAAATTGGGTCGTTAAGAAGAAACAGGACACGCCCACCTCCCCCCACCCCCCATTCCTCGCTGGTTAATGACCTGGAACAGCCTCCTCCTCACTCTCCTCCCACCTCCACCTCCTCCTCTTCCCCCTCCACCTCCTCCTCTTCCCCCTCCATCTCCTCCTCTTCCCCCTCCATCTCCTCCTCTTCCCCCTCCATCTTCTCCTCCTCTTCCCACTCCATCTTCTCCTTCTCCTCCTCCTCCTCCCACTCCTCACACCTCATCCCCTCCTCTTCTCCGTCCTCAGCCCCTCCTCTTCTTCTCCGTCCTCAGCCCCTCCTCCTCCTCCCATCTTATCTCCTCTTCCCCCTCCATCTTCTCCACCTCCTACTCTTCCCCCTCCATCTCCTCCTCCTCCCCCTCCTTACACTTCATCTCCTCCTCTTCCCCCTTCCATCTTCTCCTCCCCCCGTCCTCAATTCCTCCTCCTCCTCCTCACTCTCCTCCCACCTCCATCACCTCCTCCTCCTTCCCATTCTCACGAGATAGGGGAGAGGGAGAGGAGGAGAGGTGAGAAGGGAGGAGCTGAGGTGAGAGTAGGAGATGGGAGAGGGGAGGAGAGAGGGGAGAGGGGAGGAGAGAGGGGAGAGGGGAGGAGAGAGGGGGGAGGGGAGGAGAGAGTGAAGAGGGGATGGGAGAGGAGGAGAGGGAATGGGAGAGGAGGGGATGGGAGATGGGAAGAAGAGAGGAAAAGGAGGGAGAAGGAGAGAGGGGGTGGAGGAAAGGAGGATAGGGGAAGGAGAAGGGGGAGTGGGGGAGAGGGGGGAGAGGGGGGAGTTGAAACGATTCCTGGAACCGCTTACGGAGCAGCACAGCTGTTAACGGAATGCTCGTTAAGCGGTCTGGGGGAAGGGGGGGAGTTATTGCCCCCAAAGAGAGGGTACTGGGGGTGGGGGGAAATTACTCCCCCCAACATTGTGGATCCTGACGAAACTATTCTGTTGATAGGGAGATTCCTATCCTCCTCTATCTCTCTCTCTCTCTCTCTCTCTCTCTCTCTCTCTCTATATATATATATATATATATATATATATATATATATATACATATACATATATATCCAACAAAGACCCAATGTGTTGGATAAGAAGAGATGAAGTCGACGATATCCATATATTTCGATCACAGACTGTGATCCTCTTCAGTGGAATACAGAGTATTGAGAAAAATACGTCTATTGCCTTGCGCGGCAAGTCACCCGCCTTCACCAAGGATGGTAATAATTTATTGACTGCCCAAGTAGTAATACAGTCTGGTGACCATTGTCCACATAAGATATTAAAATTAGGAAATTGTTTAATCAAAGAAGATTCTATTATTTTCCTTTTGAAACTACACTTGGGGAGTTGAAAATAATATATATATATATATTCATTCCATAAGTCACACGACTGCGCTACCCTCTGCCACGCCACTCCTGCAAACTTCTCTATCTCATCTTCCCATCACTCTTTCGCGCAAACTTGCCTGCCCATTTCCATTTCCTCTCTTTTACCGTCTCCACAAGATCATTCACTCTTGTCTGCTCTCTCTCACTCAATTTGCTCTCTTTCGGTCTGTCAACGTTATTCCTACTTTTGATCTCTCCATCCTCCTTCAGACGTTCCTCAGCTTTGTTGATAAAATATGAAACAAGAATATATTTTATGAAGCTCTTCACAGCATTTTATCAATTTCCCGACAGGTGATTTTTTTCATATGTCGTTGGGTGATTAAAATCGGTCAAGAGTAATGTTTACATTTGATTTAATGATTAAAAAATTTCTCCCTCCTCACGTTTCCTCCCCTACCCCTCTCCCCCCCACCCCCGACTCACTAAACGGTGTTGTAATTATGCAAACGAGCATTTGTCCTAACCCACCCCCACCCCCCACGTCCTTCCGTTTCGTGTGAGGTTGTTTATTTGTTTGTTTATTTTCTAGCGTCAAATGAACTCGCGTCTATTCCAACAATAATGAATGGTCAAGTACATTTCAGCTGCTAATGACACACACACACACACACACACACACACACACACACACACACAACTCGGTGGCGCGGTTGGTAGAGTCCCACACGGTCACTACGGCGGTCCTGGTTCGCATCCTGCCCAGGGCTGAAAATAATATCAGTATCGCTGAGCTTCGAGTCGTTACTCCAACTCTCGTGGGCGGGGATTTGGGGGTGTGTGTGCGTGTAAGGTCAAAGCATTACCCACAGATCGGTCATACGAGCTCTGAGCTCTCTTCCGGGAGGGAGATAGATGTCGATCACGAGTCCAACACGTGATCCAGAGACCAAGGTGAATCACACACCAACGGCCCTTTTCCCTTATAATAATAATAAAGTTTGTATGTGATTATCTCAATACCCCTCCTCTCCCCTTCAAGTTTCAAGTCAACACACATACGATAATTACTCTTTCTCGCTGTTTACACACTGTACACACAAAAGTGACTATAATACATGAACGGGGCTCAAGCAAGTCACAATGGGTCTTGGTAAGGAAGTAACGTGATAGTTGAAAGTGTGATCCCCCACCACCACACACTTGTTCTTACACTCCCCTTGCCTTAACCACTTTCCCTCGAGGGTTAAACTAACGACTAATAACGAAAAAATATAACAACAATAATAATAATAATAATAATAATAATGAAAAAATCCTACACCGCCGTAATTACCTACGACTAACAGTTTTCGTTCGTAATACCCCATTCCCCCCCTAAAAAAAAAAAAAAAAAAAGTGTCGTCCAATATTCACATTGCCTTATACTCCATTTCAATAAGAAATTACACTCGATTTCTGCCGCGCAGGTCGGTAGAGTTCGTAGTCCTGCACCAAAGACGCGCAAATTCCTCGCCTCCCTCAGAAAAGATTACATTTCTCCACTTTCTTGATAAGATGGGAAATTTTGCTTTCAGCCATTAGAAAGAGCAGTCATTCTACAACCATAAAAAAATCAAAACTCGATAGGGTAAGAAACTAAAAGTGGTATTCTTAATAATATAAAAATATTTCCCTTCCAAGGATTCATATAAGACTTATATAAGGAGAGAATATTTTTTTCAAGAATACCATCGTAAGTGATTATGTGGAGTTGAAGTCATGGAAAAGAAATTATCGGTTGATACACATTTTTATCTATAATCGATATTTATAGCAATTAAGATAAGTGCAGAGTAAAATACATGTTCTCTTACCTTATCGAGTTTTGAGCATTTTTATAATTGTAGAATGACTGCTCTATCTAATGGTTGGAACCAACATTTCCT
>NC_134796.1:45469018-45496518 GCF_046742065.1 Oratosquilla oratoria
AAAAATAGAGGAGGAGAAGGAAGAGGGGGTGGGGAGGACGGGAAGGGGAAGGCGAGTGGAGGAAGAAGATAAGTAGCCAGGTGAGAGAGGAAGAAGAGGAAGAAGAAGAGGAGGGAAAGGATGATAAGGAGGAGAATGAGGAGGAGGAAGAGGAAGAGGAGGAGGTAATATGAATTGGGAAGAGAAGAAAAAGGAAGAAGAGGAGGACAAGGAGGAAGGAGGAGGAGGAGGAGGTAATGGGAACTGGGAAAAGAGAGAAGAAAAAGGAAGAGGAAGAAGAGGAGGAGTACTAGGAGGAAGAGGAGGACTAGGAGGAAGAGGAGGAGGAAGAGGAGGAGGAGGAGGAAGAGGAGGAAGAGGAGGTGATGGGAACTGGGAAAAGAGAGAAGGAAAAGAAAGAGGAAGAGGAGAAGGAATATAAGGAAGAGGAGGATGTGACGGGAACTGGGAAGGAAGAAGAGGAGGAGGAGGAGGGGGAAGAGGAGGAGGAAGGGGAAAGGGGGTGAAGGTGGGACTTATGGATGTGGGGGAGGGGGAGAGGGGGAGAGGGGGAAGGAGGTTTAGTATTAGGGCGATGCCGCTAGGGAGCTCTAGGAGGAGGAGGAAGAGAAGGAGAAGGAGGAGGAGGAGGAAGGGGAGGAGGCGTGAAGACAATGCCAGAGCGCGCCCTCTGAATGCAGCAACAAAGCCCTCTCACGCCTGGCGAGGAATCGAAGAGTGAGGGAGAAGAGGGAGAGGAGGAGAGGGAAGGAAGGGGGAGAAGTGAGAGGCAGGGGAGTGGGGATGGGAGGGAGGGGAGAAAGGGGAGATGAGGAGGGAAAGGGGAGATGAGGAGGGAAAGGGGGAGAGGGAGTGGGGGCGAGGAAGAGAGGGCGTGGGGGGAGGGGAGACGGGGAAGAGAAAAGGTGAAGAAGGAGAGAGGGAGTGGGGGAGAGAGGGAAAGTTCAGAGGGAGTGCGGGGAGAGAGACGGGAGAGGTATTAGGAGAGGGATTGGGGGAGAGGGAGAGAGGGATGATGAAGGATAGAGTGGGGGAAAAGGGGGATGGTGGGAGGGAAAGGGAGAGGGAGGGGGTGAAGAGTGATAAGTGGAGAGAGAGGGATGGAGAGGGGAGAATGGGGGGATGGGAGAAAAGGAGGGAGAGAGGGGAGAAAAGAAGGGGGAGGAGAAGGAACAATTAGAGATGAAGAGAGTGAAAATAAACAAACATTATCATTTAGGTTTTTATCATCATCATCAAGAATATAATCATAAAATAATCATCTCATTAATACAATTATCAATAATATCTCCCAAAGAAGACTACCATTATTATTATCACTATTATCATATATTATTACCACTATTATTATCCTTATCCCAAAGAGGCCTCTAGCCAATTTGAACTTCCAGTCCGTATTACGTCGAGGAGTGAAGGAGGGGAGGAGAGGGGAGGGGGGAGGGGGAGTGAATTAGCAGGTGATGGCCAAGGAAGCTAGTCAGTGTCCTTTCCTTAATTATATCTGGCACAGTCTCTACATAGAGTTGATCCTCCGGAATCCACTATCACCCGATAACTGTCACTCCCGGCTCCGGTCTGAGTCTTCATGTGATTTAAATGCTGATATCAGCTTCCGAAGAGGGTAGTTAACATCTTTACATTTTTTTTTTTTTTTGCCTATTATCATCACAAATGGAAGGTCCAGAAAGGTTTGATGTTATAACAGGTTTGGACACATTGTGTGGTTGCTTCTTGTGACTTAATTTGTGTTCAGGTGTATTTGTGGATATGGTGTATATTGTGTTTAGAGGTATGTTCACTGGCTACTAGCTCCTATCATGTGATGGTCGCTTGCCTTAGGGCCTGGATGGGTGTTCGTTCGTATGTGTGTGTATTGTAGTTTTCCATGGGTAATGTTGCAATATGGGTTGAGTACAGGGAGGTGGGAGGGGGAAAGGGAAAAGTGGGAGATGGAAGGTTGGAAAGGGGAAAGGTGGGAGGGGAGAGGGGGAAAGGGAAAGGTGGGAGGGAAGAGGGGGAAAGGGAAAGGTGGGAGGGGAGAGGGGGAAAGGGAAAGGTGGGAGGGGAGAGGGGGAAAATGAAAGATGGGAGGTGGGAGGGGAAAAGTGGGAGGGGAAAGGGGGAAAATGAAAGATGGGAGGTAGGAGGGGAAAGGTGGGAGGGGAGAGGGGGAAAGGGGAACGGTGGTGAGGGGAGAGGGAGAAAGAGAACGGGGGGAGGGGAGAGGGGGAAAGGGGAACGGTGGGAGGGGAGAGGGGGAAAGGGGAACGGTAGGAGGGGAAAGGGGGTAAGGGAAAGGTGGGAGGGGAGAGGGGATAGGGAAAGGTGGGAGGGGAGAGGGAAAGGGGGAAAGGGAGAGAGTAAGTGAGAGGAAGAGACAAGGAAAGGGAGAAAGATAATCGATTAAAAGGGGAACAGGGAGAAAGGAGAAGAGAAATCAAATTTGGTTGAGAGAAAGTGGAGGTGGAAGAGAAGGGTGGAAATGTCAAAGAGGACGAAAGAGAAAGGGAGAGAAACTAAGAGAGAAAACGGGAGAGAGAGAGGAGAAAGAGAGAGAGAGAGAGAGAGTGTTGGGTGAAACAAGAAGAGAAAAGAGGAAGAAAGGAAGAGAAAATGAGTGAAATGAAACGGAGAAAATGGAAAATGAGTCACAAAGTGTGTGTGTGTGTGTGTAGCCACGCGCGTATATGTATGTATGTATGTATATGTAATTGGGTTGTAGATATGCAGGATCATGTATGTACATATGCAGGTGGCCTAGAAATGTGTGTGTGTGTGTGTGTGTGTGTGTGTGTGTGTGTGTGTGTGTGTGTGTGTGTGTGCGTGTTTGCGTGTGTGCAAGCTTTTTTAATTTCCTCGACTTGACTTTTGCCAGAAGAAACACAAGATGATGACGAAGAAAAAGAAGAAAATCAGAAACTACGAGGGAAAAGGAGGAAAAACAAGAGGAAGAAGGAAAAAGACGAGGACGAGCCTAACGATGCACAGGAAACCAACAACAACAACAACAATAACAACAACGAAGCTCATTTTCCAGAAGACGAACATTTCTTCTTCTTCTTCAATGAGGCCACCACCTACGTGGCCAGATTTCAAATTTTTACTTTGCTGAGTGAATGGAGAGGGGGGAGGGGAGGGGAAAGGAAGAGGAAGAGGAAGAGGGGGAGGGAGGAAGGGAGGAGGAGGGAAGGAGGAAGAGGGAAAGGGGGAGGGGAAGGGAGGAGGAGGGAAGGAGGAAGAGGGAAGGGGGAAGAGGGGGAGGGGGAGGTGAAGGGAGGAGGGGGAAAGAAGAAGAGGGAAGGAGGACGAGGGAGAGGGGGAGGGGAAGGGAGAAGGAGGGAAGGAGGAAGAGGTAGAGGGGGAGGGAAAGGGAAGAGGGAAGTAGGAAGGGGGAGAGGGGGAGGGAAGGGAGGAGGAGGGAAAGAGGAAGAAGGAAGGTGGAAGAGGGAGAGGGGGAAGGAAAGGGAGAGGGGGAAGGAAAGGGAGAGGGGGAAGGAAAGGGAGAGGGGGAGGGGAAGGGAGGAGGAGGGAAGGAGGAAGAGAGAAGGAGAAAGGGGGAAGAGGGGTAGGGTAGGGGAAGGGAGGAGGAGCTGGGAGGGAGGGAGAGAGGGAGTTTGAGGGAAGGGGGAACAGGAGGGAAGGGGAAAGAGGGAAAGGGAGGAGAAGGGAGGAGGAGGGAAGGAGGAAGATGGGAGGAGGAAGAGGTAATGATGATAAAGGACTGGGAGATGGAGATGGAGAGAGGAGAGTGGGAGAGTTGGGGAAAGGGGAAAGGAGAGGAAAAAAGGGGAAAGGGGAAGAGAAGGAAAATGGAAAGAAAAACAGAGGAAAGGAAAACGGACGAGAAGGAAAGGGGGCACAAGGGAAGATAAAGGAAATGAAGGGAAACGAGGTCAAAAGTCAAAGGGAAGAGAAGGGAAGGGAAAAGGGGAAAGGAGGGAAGGTTCTCGAAGAAAGGAAAGGGTGTGTGTGTGTGTGTGTGTGTGTGTGCGCGCGTCTATGTGCGCTCACGTGCGTAAACATGTGAGCGAATGAATGTTAGCATGTGCACAAAAAAGTTCATGTATATATATATGTATGTATGTACGTAATTAGGTTGTAGATATGCAGGAACATGTACGTACACATTCAGGTGTCCCAGAAATGTGTGTGTGTGTGTGTGTGTGTGTGTGTGTGTGTGTGTGTGTGTGTGTGTGTGTGTGTGTGTGTGTGTGTGTGTGTGTGTCTATGTGCGCTCACGCGCGTAAACATGTGAGCGAATGAATGTTAGCATGTACACAAATAAGTTGATGTATGTATGTATGTATGTATATGTATAATTAGGTTGTAGATATGCAGGAACATGTACGTACACGTGCAGGTGCCCCAGAAATGCGTGCGTGCGTGTGTGTGTGTGTGTGTGTGTGTGTGTGTGTGTGTGTGTGTGTGTGTGTGTGTGCGCGCGCGTAAGTATGAGTGTGGTTGGGGGTATGTGTGGACGAGAATAAGTAAAAAATAAATTAATAATAAAATGTAAAACAAAACTTGTAAAACTTGTAAAACAAAACTTTATCGTCTTCAAATGTTCTACATACGTATTCACTTTGACAACAATTAGGCACATTTCATATATTTATCTATTTATCTAATCTCGTCTAGTTTTTATCCATCTGTTTAGTACTACTCAATGCCAGAGCATAATAACAAAATAATAATAATAATGATAATGATAATAATAATAATAATGATAATAATAATGATCATAATAATAATGATAATAATAATGATCATAATAAATATAACAACAACAATAATAATATGGTTTAACGTCACAAACTCCTCCCATCGGAAGGCTAGACGGTGCCCCTCACAGAGGAATTTGTAGCGTGGAATTTAAAGAACCATCCCCTTGGTTCAACTTCGTCGGTGGCAGGATTCGAACCGCTATCCCCTCGACCTTCGCCGCAAGTAACGACGCCCTAACCCGCTCAGCCATTGTGCAAATAATACAACAAGATGTAGCATGTGTGAAAATGTTTGGGGGGTTAGAGAATGGGGGGGTTAGAGAATGGGGGGTTAGAGAATGGGGTTAGAGGATTGGGGGGAGAGGATGGGGGTTAGAAGATTGGGGGAGATGATGGGGGGGTTAGAGACTGGGGGTTAGAGGATGGGGGTAGAGCTAGAGTGGATGACTAGAATAGAGGAGAGGGAGGGAGACAGAAGAGGATGTGAATTATACGAAGATTTTTGGATCAAAAGATGGAAAATGTGGAGAAAAAGGAGTGGGGAAATGAAAAGAGGTGGAGGAAGAGGAAGAGGAATGAAGACGTGGAGGTTGCAAGGCGAAAACAATTACGAAGGAAGAGGAGGAGGAGGAGGAGGAGGAGGAATTTGACGAAGAGGTGGAAAAAGAACGAGGAGAAAGAGGAGGGAGAAGGGAGGAGGAAGAGGAGGGGGAGGAGAAAATGGAGAGGTGGAAGAGAAGACAATTAAACGAGAGAGAAAGGCTAGAAGGAAGAGAGGAGGAAGAGGAAAGGAGGAAAAGGAGAAGGAGGAAGAGGAAAATGAGGAGTGGGAGGAGGGAAGGAGGAAGAGAAGGGAAGAGGAGGAGAAGGAGGGGAAGAGGAAAATGGGGAGTCTGAAACGGGTTGTGCTTATTCTGACTGCCGTCAGGCGATTTTAATCAGGTAAAGGACGCCCCCCTCCACACAAACTGGGTATGTTTCCGTCAACTTTTGCGAATTCGTTTAAGTAGAAACGACTTCGGTTACAGTTCTTCGTCGTATCGAATCCCAAAGGTCAAATGACCTTTGCCTCGTGAACTGAACATCTGAATGAAGAACCGAGAAAAGTTATAAACCTAAACCAGTGGTTCCCAATGTGTGTGCCGCGGCACCAAAGAGTGCCGTGAGATCAACTGAGGGAGTGTGCCGCCAAAATTGAGGGCAAAAATAATTCTCGTATTACCGACTCTGTCATCCATTTTTGTTCATTAAAGCAGCATCAGTGTAAAGATGAGTATTTTCATATTATCCAGGGACAAAATTTTGTTACGCTGATGTTGAATCAACAAAATATTGACAAACTAGAATTTAGATTTTTCTAATAAGGGTGCCGGGGACTTCTGAAAGGCTTGGCAAGGGTGATTGCCTCAAGCCACAAAAGGTTGGGAACCAGTGAACTAAGAGAAATTATAAACCTAGACGAATGCTAGACACGTTGTTGGAATCTTCTTCGGGAAAGTCTAGGCTTCTGATATCGAAGTCTTCTTTTAAGCTGTTCGAACTCAACAAAAGTTGACGACAATTTGTCTCGTGTGATATCGGCGTAAGTAATTAACAGGAACCAACAGAATTATTTATCGCTTTTTTTTTTTTTTTTTTTTTTTTTGAAAACTTGGGCGTTGCCACGTTTGACCAGGTGATGAAAGATGATACAGGCGTGGTTGAAGATGGTGATGATGGTGTGGTGAGGATGGTGATAAAGATAAAGGTGGTGGTTTTGGTGATGGTGAAACGGGTGATGGCCGTGAAGATGGTGACAACAGCGACAATGGTGATTATGATGAAAATAGCGAAAATGGTGAAAATAACGAAAATGGTGAAAATAGCGACAATAGTGATGATAGTGGTGGTAATAGTGATTGTACTGGAAATAGCGGTGGTAGATATGATGCTATTGGAGGAAGAGGAGGAGGAGGAGGAGATCTGGTTGAAGGAAGACGAGGCACAGGTGTGGTCCGGTAGAAGAAAGGGAGGAGACGACGAAGCCCAAGGCCACGGATGTGGAGGAGGAGGAGGAGGAGGAGGAGGAGGAGCAGGAGGAAGGAGGATCAGGAGGAGGAGGAAGGGGGGAAGAGGAGGAGGAAGGGGAAGAGGAGGAGCAGGAGGAGGAGGAAAGGGAAGGGAAGAAGGAGGAGCAGGAGGAGGAAGGGGAAGAGGAGGAGCAGGAGGAGGAGGAGGAAAGGGAAGAGGAGGAGGAAAGGGAAGAGAGGGGGAGGAGGAGGAAAGGGAAGAGAGGGAGGAGGAGGAGGAATGGGAAGGGAAGAAGGAGGAGGAGCGGGGAGAGGGGGAGGAGGAGGAGGAGGAAAGGGAGGAGAGGGGGAGGAGGAGGAAAGGGAGGAGAGAGAGGAAAGGGAGGAGAGAGAGGAAAGGGAGGAGAGGGGGAGGAAAGAGAGGAAAGGGAGGAGAGGGGGAGGAAAGAGAGGAAAGGGAGGAGAGGGGGAGGAAAGAGAGGAAAGGGAGGAGAGGGGGAGGAAAGAGAGGAAAGGGAGGAGAGGGGGAGGAAGAGGAAAGGGAAGAATAGGAGGAGGAAGGGGGAGGAGGAGAAAAGGGAAGAGGAGGGAGGAGGACGAAAGGGAAGAGGGGGAGGAGGAGGAAAGGGAAGAGGAGGAGGAAAGGGAAGAGAGGGGGAGGAGGAGGAAAGGGAAGAGAGGGAGGAGGAGGAGGAGGAAAAGAAGGAGCAAAAGGAAGAGGAAGAGCAAGGGAGGATAAAGAGAAAGAGGAGGAGCAGGAGGAGCAGCATGAGGAGGACGAAGAGGAGGATTAGGAGGATTAGGAGGAGGTGGAGGAGGAGGAGTAAGAGGAGAAAACGTTGGTACAAGTGATGGAGGCAGAGAGGAGAGGCAAAGAACGAGAGGTCATAGACAGGAGAGGAGGAAGAAACGAGAGGAGAGGAGAGGAGAGGAGGGGGAGGTGGTGATGGTAGGAGGAAAACATATACAAAAATAATTTAAAAATAAGAGAAAGAAATTTAAGTCAAAGAAGAGGATGAAGAAAAAATGAAGAAAAAATAAAGACACTAAAATCATATACTCCCCATTTTCCAAAAATCTTGCTACGTCAGTGCCCCCCCTCCCCTCCCCCAGTGGCAACCAATGCAGGAATCGGGTGGTTGTCGTCAACCTGCCTTTCGTCACGTATCCCACCTTCTTATGCCTTGCTGTTCCTGTTACCCTTCCAAACATCATCACCACTTAACTATCGGTAAACATCCACTAACTCCCTTTAGTTTTCGGTTAGTGGATACCCTGGACTAGGTGGGCAATCCTTGGCACGCGTACACTAACGACTTTTTTCCCCAGAGCTTAAAAAAAAAAAAAAAAAAAAAAAAAAAAAAAAAAAAAAATAAGTAAGACCATTGGTAACTGCATGCTGCGCCGGGGGTGGTGGCGAACTGGTGCCCCACGAGGTTAAGGGGCGGGGAGGGGTACCATACTCTTAAGTAGCCCTATCACCGTTGGCACCTGAGAAAATATCGCATCAAATATTTGGCTGATTTTGGTAACCACACTTGAAAAAAGTTGCCTACTCCTGCCCTAGGGAGGCTCTGTGGGTCTTCCAAAATGTTCTTTTATCCTAAAGTTGTGAACCTCTTGTGGTCCAAACGGTCCAGGACTCCGGCTAGACACGGGGATGATGGATTCCATCGGAGACGCAAGATGAGTCTAGTTCCTCCGAAGTGGTGGTGGAGGTGGATGGGTGGGGCATGAGGAGATGGACGAGGGGAAGGAGAGAGTGGCGGATGGAAAGGGGAAGACGAGGAGGAGGAAAGGGGGGAGGAGAAGGAGGAAGAGGAGGAAGTGGCGAAAGGAAAGAGGGGGGAAGAAGAGAAGGAGGAGGAGGAGGAGGAAGAGAAGATGAAAGACAAAGTGGTGTTGAAAAATGAGGTGAAAAAGAAGAGGAAGGAGCAAAAGGAAGTGGAAGGAGCAAAAGGAAGTGGAAGCGAGGGTGGTGGTGGTGGTGGAGGATGAAGTAAAAAGAAGGGGTAGAAGAGGGAAGAAGAGGAGGAGGAAGTGGAGGGGAGGGGGAGATGTCAGTGGCGGAAGAAATGAAAAAGAAACGGGGGAGGAAGAGGAAGCAAAGGAGAGAGGGGGGAGACAAGAGAAAGGAGGAAGTGGTAAAAGAGAGGGAGGAGGGGAGGAGGAGGAGGGGAGGAGGAGGAGGGGAGGAGGAGGAAGAGGAGGAGGGGGAAGAGGAGGAAGAGGAGGAGGAGGAAGAGGAGGAGGGGAGGAGGAGGGGGGAGGAGGATCAGCCATAAAGCCGGAAAGGAGTGGTAGGTGAGAATAGGTTGGGATGTCTTGGGGGAAGGGGGGAGAGGGGGAGGGGAGAAGGGGGGGGGTGGAGAAAGGGGCGGATTAGAATGAGAGATGGAGCTGGAAATTGGAAGAAGATCCGGCATAAGGGAGTGGGAGGGGGAGTAGTGGGGGAGGGGGGAGGGGGGAGTGGTAGTGTAGGGGGATAAGGAAGGGAGGTAGTGGAGATAAGTAGGAAATGAATGGAGGAAAGAGATTGGAGGAAAGGGAGGGAAGGAAGAGGAGGGAGAGAGGGAGGAAGGGGAGGGAAGGAGGAAGGGGATGGAAGATGGGGAGGGAAGGAGAAAGAGAGGAGGGGAGGGAAGGAGAAAGAGAGGAAGGGAGGGAAGGAGGGAAGGAGGAAAGGAGGAAGGGAGGGAGGAAGGGAGGTAGGAAGGGAAGGGAAGGAGGAAGGAAGGGGAAGGAAGGAAGGGGAAGGAAGAAAGGGGAAGGAAGAAAGGGGAGGGAAGGAGGAAGGGGAAGGAAGGGAAGGGAAGGGAAGGATGGAGGGAGGAAGGGAAGGATGGAGGGAGGAAGGGAAGGGGGATGAAAGAGGGGAGGGAAAGGAAGCAGGGGGAGGGAGGAAAAATGAGGAGGAGAGAATGGGGAGACGGGACTGGAAAGAGGATCTAAGAGGATGTGGGGGGAGGAGGGGGGTGACTGGGGAGGAGGGGGGAGAGGATGATGGGGGAGAAGTGATTAGTGTGTGGGTGACATGTAAAATGGTGTATTTCTTTGTAAATCTTGTTTTTAAATATTCCATTTATCGATATGTTCTGTGCATCAGTTCCACACAGAATCACAAAATAAAAAAATCTTGATCACATTTGAAGAAGACAAAAGAAGAGGAAAAATAAGAAGACAAAGATGGCAAGGAAGAAAAAGTAGAAGACGACGACGAGGAGGAGGAAGAAAAAGACGAGGAGGAAGAGGAAAAAGACGCAGAAGACGAGGAGGAAGAGGAGGAGAAAGAGGAAGAGGAAGAAGAGGAAGAAGAACTGGAAGAAAAACAAGAAAAAAAAAAGTTACTCAAAATTACTCAAAGCACAATCGTGGAGCACATATGACGAACTTAATAAATTCTATTCTGTCTGGTGCCAAATTATTTTATTCACCTGATGGGGAGGGGGCAACGGTAACAATAACAAATGCTTCCAAGTCCTCCCACAACCACAAAGAGTCCTCTCTACCGTCAGCGTGTCCACTTCGCGAAATTAAATTACTTTGGTGGTGGGGGTCAACGCCAAAATGAAAACCTCGCGAATTTGACCCTCCGCTGTCCCCCTCTCCCCCCTCCCCTCACGACCTCAAAGCTTTTCGTTCGTCCTACTAAAGAGACATATCCCCCCACCCCTCCCCACCCCCACATGACACGACAAGCAAGCCAGCGTGAAAAGAGGAAGGACGGGGGGAGGGAGAGGGGAGGGAGAGGGGGGAAACGGAGGAATGAAGAGGGAGGAGGGAAGGTGGGAGTGGGTTGAGGAGGGAGAGAGAGGGGAGAGAGGGAGTAGAGAGGGGGGAAGGTGAAAGGGAGGAAGAGTGGACGGGGGGAACAAGGGGGAGATATGGGAAGGGGGATGGGGTTGTGTGACGTCATAGGTGCCCTGTGGGGGGACGGGGGGGATGGAGTGTCCACAGGGGTGATTAGCCAAAGTGACACCGAGGTGGGGAGGGAGAGGGGGGCGGTGGGGAGGAGAAAGAAGGGGAGAAGGGGGAAGATTGGAAGAGAGGGACGAAGATAGGGACATGGGGAGGTAAACAAACGAGGAAGGGATGGGGAGAAAGTGTGGGGGAAATTGTGTGGGGGAATAACAGGGGGGCAGTATGTGGGGGGAGAGTGAGGGGGAAGAGCAACAGAGGGAGTGCAAGGGGGAGAGAGTGAGAGGTAAAGAGGAAGAGGGAGTGACTGAGGGGGAGAGTGAGGGGGGGAAGTGATATGAAGGGGAGATTGATGAGGGAATCACCTGAGAGATGACAGGTCATGGGGGGAAGAAACAGGGGGAGAAACCCAAGAGGGGGAGATTTCATACTTGGGGAGGGGAAGGGGAGAACGGGCGATGGGGGGATACAGGTGATGAGGAGACCCTATTGGGGGGGAAGAGATGTGAGGAACAGTTTGTGGGTGGATTAAAGCATTAAGAGTCACTAAGGAAGGTGGGGGATGTGGGGAAAATGGGAGGAAACATACGGGGGAGGGGGAGAGGAAGGGGGGACATAAGGCAGAGAACAGGGGAGGGGGGAGGGGGAGGTCGGGGGGAAAAGGAAAGAGAACCGTACGGAGGGGGGAGAGAAGGGGGGAAAGGAATGGGGAAGGGGGAGGTGAGAAATCAATGAGGAAGAGGAGGAGGAAAAGAAGGGGAAAGGAGGAGGAAGAGATGGAGGGGAGAAGGGAGAGGGGAAAGGAAGGCATCTATGAGGAATGGGAGATAGTGTGGTGAGGGAGGTAGGGAGGTGAGGAGGAGGAGGAGGAGAGAGGAAGAGGAGGAGAGAGGAAGAGGAGGAGAGAGGAAGAGGAGGAGGAGAGAGGGAGGAGAGAGGAAGAGGAGGAGGAGGAGGAGAGAGGAAGAGGAGGAGGAGGAGAGAGGAAGAGGAGGAGGAGGAGAGAGGAAGAGGAGGAGAGAGGAAGAGGAGGAGAGAGGAGGAGGAGGAGAGGGGAGGGGAGACACAAGGGAGATGGGGGGTAGAGAATGTGGAGGGAGGATAGGGGGGAGAAGGTGGGGAGATGGTGGAGGGGAGGTGAAGAGGTTTAATAATCTCCCCAGAAAATTCACTAGCGTTTCTATCCTAGGGATGCGAAGAAAGAGGCGTAGTGTGTGGGGGGGGGCGGAGGAAGGGGGGAAAAGGGGGGAACTTGGGCGGAAAGAGCGTGGGTGGGGGAGGGGGGAGGGGGGAAGGAGAGGAGACGGCGATAATTGGTCGTTAGGGAACGAAGGTAGCGATCGAAACGTTCTCGTGAACGGTGGCGTTTGGTACTTCTTCACAGTCGCCACAATCATCATTATACTCGTATCACTATCATCATCAATAATTCACTATCATCATTACTATGCTATCATCATTTTTCGTCGTAATTATTATATGACCATTGTTCTTCCTATTGTGATAATTCGTTTTTACTGTTTTCACCGTTTATCATTATTATTGTTATTATTTTCATTATCTATCATTATTTTTCATTATCATCATTATCTTTGTTGTTATTTCTTGGCGTTTGCAACAATTTCATGACGTCACATAAAGTCTGGAGAGAGAAGTACGACTAGGAACGTGTTCGAGTGAGCGGTGCTGTGCCTCGCTGCATTGTCTCTGGGATCGAATTTATAAAAGGTCCTAACCCCTAAATCTAGACGTACAATGATAAGACTGGTATATTTACATTTCTGTGTTTTCTTATCTTTCTGGTATATCGTTATCACTTATGTTATCGCTATCAGCGTTATCATCGCCAATGAGTTAAAAAATTGTCACAATTATCTTTCTTATCATCTTTTATCATAATCGTAATCGCTATATATGATATCCTTATTTGCACTATTTTTTATCATTGTCATCATCGTTGTCTGTTGTTGTCCTTGTTATTGTTGTTGTTGTTGACGTCATTGTTGTTGACGTTGCTGTCGTTGTTGCTACTGTTGTTATTGTTAGGGTTGTTGTTGTTGTTAGGGTTGTTATTGTTAGGGTTGTTATTGTTGTTATTGTCGTTGTTATTGTTAGGGTTGTTGCTGTCATCGTCGTCGTTATTATCAGACAAAAATCGTATTTTTTGGTCAATATTTTTACATCACCTAAATAAGAGCAAAGAGAGAGAGAGAGAGAGAGAGAGAGAGAGAGAGAGAGAGAGAGAGAGAGAGAGAGAGAGAGAGAGAGAGAGAGAGAGAGAGGCAGACTCATCTTGCTACACCATTTCCGGCACCATTAACACCGTATCATCCCAATTACCACTCATCACCACCACCACCACCACCACGAAATGAAGAGAAGAAGCAGAAACGGCGGCGCCGCCATTACCGAGAATGGACAGGAGGAGGAGGAGGAGGAGGAGGAGGAGGAGGAGGAGGAGGAAGGAGGATTGGGAATGGAGATGAGAAGGGGGACGGGGAGGGAGAAGGGAGGAGGAAGAGGGAAGGAAGAGGATGATCATGATGATGATGATGATGATGATGAAGAAGAGAAGGAAGAGGAGGAAGAAGGGAAGGAATAGGAGGATAGGGAGGAGGGGGTGGGGACGAGAGGAGGAAGAGGATGATGATGATGATGATGATGATGATGATGATGAAGAGGAAGACGGTGGTGGTGGTGGTGATGATGATGATGAAGAAGAGAAGGAAGAGGAGGAGGAAGAGAAGGAATAGGATGAGGGGAGGAGGAAGAAGAGGGAGAGGAGATGGAGGAGAGGAGGAGGAGAAAGAATAGGAGGGAGAGGAGAAGAGAAGAAAGACGGTGATGATGATGATGAGGAGGAGGAGGAGGGAAGAGGGGAAGGAAGATGGGCGAAGGGGTGGAGGAAAGAGGAGGGGAGGTGTAGAAGGAGGGGATTAAGGCGGGGATGGAGGGAGTGGAGGAAGGAGAAGAAGGAGGGGGAAGATAAATGTCACTGCGCAGTTCGGAGGAAAAGAGGAGGGAGGGAGGGAGGGAGGGAGGGAGGAAAGAGGGAAGGAGGGAGGAGAGGAGGTAGAGGAGGAGTGCAGGGAGGGAGAAAGAGGAAGGACGGAGAGGGAAGAAGGGAGGAGAGGAGGGAGGGGAGAAGGTAGAGGAGAAGGAGGGAGGAAGAACAAGGGCGTCTAATAAAGGGAAGGGGTGTGGAGGGAAGGGATGTGGAGGGGAGAGGAGGAGGGAAATCAGAGGTGAGAGGAAAGGAGGGAATGGAGGAAGGAGAAGAAGAATGGAAAGGAAGAGAAGAGTGGAGATATGAGAATATGGAGGGACAAGAGGTATATGGAGGGTTTGTGGAGAGCCGGGGTGTAGTGTGGAGTGAAGAGAGATGTGGAGGACTTGAGGGGAGGTGGAGGGGAATGGAGGGAGACAGGTACAGCAGGGCAGGAATGGAGTGGAATTGGAGTAAATTAAGCAATGAATGAATGGAGGACAGGGGAGGGAGGGAGGGAGGGAGGAGAGATGGAGTCAAGTAGTGAGGAAGGTAAGGAGGTAGGAAAGGAGGGAGGGAGGGAGGTAAGAAGGGAAGTAGGTACGTAGGTAGGAAAGTAGGTAGGGAGGTAAGAAGGGAAGTAGGTAATTAGGTAGGTAGGAAAGTAGGTAGGGAGGTAGTTAGGCAGGAAGGGAGGTAAGAAGAGAAGTAGGTAGGTAGGAACGTAGGTAGGTAAGTAGGTAGGAGAGTAGATAGGTAGGTAAGTAGGAAAGTAGGTAGGGAGGGAGGAAGAAAGGAAGGAACGAAGAAAGGGAATTTAATAGGAAGATAGGAAGAGAAAGAGGAAATAAGTTTACAGAAGAATAATTTTTAGAAGACAGGGAGGTTGACAGCTAGAAGGTGTGTGTGTATGTGGGGGGGGGGTAATCCCAATTCATCTTATTCTAATGGTAACAAGCGTTCGCCAGGTCTGGCAAAAGGGGGTGTTTGAAAAATACGGCCCCCAAGGCAATCGCCAAGTATTGTTTTTACAGAGACTACAACGTTCATTTGTCCACAGCCGAGTTTGCCACGTTTGACCATGGGGGAAAAATGTGTGTTGTCTTGTTATGGTCCTCCCCAGTTGTGGGTGACTGTGGGCGAGTGTGGGTGAGTGTGGATGAGTGTGGCTGGCGACTGTCTATAAATTAATAAATATATATAAATAAAACAAACGAAACAGTGCAAGCACACGAACACGCGCACCCACACACAAACACAAACACCCACACACTTGACTGTCTATAAATTAATAAATATATATAAATAATACAAATGAAACAGTGCAAGCACACGAACACGCGCACACACACACAAACACAAACACCCACACACTTAAGTTATTAAATACCAATTTCCAACTACTACATTTACAAGGACGGTATTTCTTCGCTTCCAGAAATGGGATCTCCGAACAATAAAGAAAAATAAATAAGTAAATAAACAGAAGTAAATACATGACAACAAATTAATAAACGAATAAACAAATAAATGAATAAAAGTTAGAGATATCAAACAAATGAACGAGTAATATAACGCCAGCTTCAATCGCACCCTGGATACAATCCTTTGCAAGAGGTCACTTACAGCAAAGTGCTCATTGAGTGGAGTGTGTATACATATTATATATATATATATATATATTATATATATATATATATATTCATGTATTGTTACATTATATGCATATACAAATGATATACAAAATAAATATTATGTAAGATTTAAAAATGTGCATATATATACAGAAATTTATAGACATACACACACACACACACATATATATATATATATATATATATATATATATATATATATACACACACATTAGAATGCCCTTTAAAAGTGACAGGGAGGGGGGTTAGGGGAGAGGGGAAGGGGGGGACCCCTGGGTAGTGAACAAGCGGGTGGTTATTCCGAAGACCCGTGAGGGGTTTTGAGGGGATGGGAGGGAGGGGGGGAGACGGAGGGGAAGTGGGAGCGGAGGAAATGAAGGAGGGGAGAGGGGAAAGGGAAACGGAGGAGGGAAGAAGGGGAGAGGGAGAAGGAAAAGGAGTGGAAGAGAGGGGAAGAAGGGGAGAGGGAGAAGGAAAAGGAGAGGAAGAGAGGGGGAAAAGAGAAGGAAAGGGGAAAAGGGGTGGGAGGGAGAGGGGGAACGAGGGGAGGGACAGGAGAAAAAGGGGGAGAGAGGGAGAGAATAAAACAGAGGAAGGATGAACGAGAAAGAGATAGAGGACAAAATACATGGGAAAGCGGAATACATAATAAATGTGGAAAACGAATATATATATATATATAATAAAATAATCTGTACTGTAAATACACAATCCACATGCGACCCAGTCGTTAGGAAACCTTCAACAGTCTTCAACCCCCACCCCCCCCACAAAAAAAAAAAAAAAAAAAAAAAAAAAAAATCCAAGGTCTCTCTCCCTCCCTCCCCCTCCCACTCTCTTTTTCTTCCCAACTCTCTCTCTCTCTCTCTTTTTCTATCTCCCGTGGACTGCCAACCTTGACAAAGACAATGAAGTACGCCACTGCAGCGAGGCAGTTAAACCCGTTTTAATGGCTAATGCATGGGGTAAGGTTAATCGAGATTAACCTTAACTATTAAAGCAGACGGGGGGAGGAGGAGGCGAGTTACTGATGCACAAATTATTTTGGCGACATTTGAAGACTTTATTCTGGTTAGCGTCAGAATTTATTCATGTGTGTGTGTGTGTGTGTGTGTGTGTGTGTGTGTGTGTGTGTGTGTACACGTGTGATTCACCATGGTCTTGGATCACGTGTTGGACTCGTAATCGACAGCTATATCCCTCCCGGAAAAGAGCTCAGAGCTCATATATATGACCGATCTATGGGTAATGCTGTGACCTTACACGCACACACACAACTCACCACCCATGATTTGGAGTAACGATTCGCAGCGCAGCGATACTGAAATTATTTCAGCCCTGGGCGGGATTCGAACCCGGACCGCCGTAGTGGCGGCCGCGAATGCTACCACTGCGTCATCGAGTCGTGTGTGTGTGTGTGTGTGTGTGTGTGTGTGTGTGTGTGTGTGTGCGTGCGTGCAAGGGAGTTCTTTTATAAGGGGAACCTTTCCAGCATATCTTCCCCTACACACACACCGTTTTGTCCTATTTTTGGAATCAGTATTTTTAACTTCATTGAATTACTCGCTGACAATCTTTCTACAATCTATGTTCAGTTTGTGTGTGTTTGCACGTGATTTCGTGAGTGTGTGTGTGTGTGTGTGTGTGTGTGTGTGTGTGTGTGTGTGTGTGTGTGTGTGCGCGTGTGTGTGTTCGTATCTGTGAGAGAGATGCTTGAAAGGGGAAAAAAAGTGAGTGAAGAGAAAAGAAAAACGAGATAAGGAAGAACTAAACTTATGCTGAAAGAAAGGAGAGAGACACGGATAGGAAGAGAACTCTTCCGAAAGCATTCCTGTTGCAAGAAAAGGGGCAATTTTCTTTGGGTCTTCCTGTGGTCAAAGAAAAGGAGGAGGAGGAGGAGGAGGAAGACAAGGAGGAGAAAGAGGAAGACGAGGACAAGGTCGAAGAGGGGAAGGAGAACGCGGACGAGGCCGAAGACGAAGCCAAGGTCGAGGTCAGCCAAGGATGGGAATCGGATGACGCCGCAAGATGAGCGACATGACGTCATCGGCTAAACTCACCAAAGTAGCGTTGTAGTACTACAAGAAACCTAACTACGAATGACATATACCACATAACTTCATTCACAACCATGATCTTTTATATCAACTTTCCTCAAAATCCTCTATAGCATAGAAAACCCAATAATAAAACTAGTGATAACATACGATCCATTTTATCAAAATAAAAAAAATCCCCTTAAAAATCTAAACAAATAATTACTTCACATTAATGTATACATCTCATCAATATTTTCTATTCAAAATATGAATGCATATTATATCAATTTCCGATATATAAAAGTTAAACTGGGCTACAAAAATGGAGAGTTAATTTCTGTAGGAAAAAGAGTTAATCTAATTAAACTCCCCCCAAACTCCCAACCCGGCTGGTGTCGTTATTGTGGGAGTATAACGATAAAACTTATGAACCACACTGTGAAGCTCGCGCCATATCCTATTCTAGTTCAATATGGGAACTTCCTAGACAACTCCATCTTTGTACTTGTAATCCTAACATCATCAACAACAGTGAGACGGAATGAGCAACATAGACGTTTAGTACAATGTCATAAACGGCATTTAAAGTGTACTAATGTACACACATACGTACACAAGCAAGCAACCACACAAACACAGACGTGTACACACACACACATTTCTCTCCAAGATTTACCAACGTGACCAAATTTAGATTATTTTTTCCCAAATTTGCAAAGGCACGTTAACACCTACGCACACAAACACGCACAAGGATACACAGCCACACACACACACACACACACATATGTACACGAGGGCATAAATTTACACAAGTACGTGTATATATATATATTATATATATATATATATATATATATATATGTCTTTACGATAAATACACAAACAACTGTTTCTCATTCCTTATGTTCAGCCTTTGCAGACATGAAGAGACACTGCGGTGGCATTCTTATCCCCCTAAATGGAGGAGTATTTTGGTGCCATGGTCTGCTTTGATTCAACCAACTACTTACGGATAAAGGCTTTCCGTACATACGTACTTATGCACACACATACACAAACACACACGATGGCGCGGTTGGTAGAGTGGCGGCCCGGGTTCGAATTCCGCTCACGGCTGAAATAATTTCAGTATTTCTGCGCTGCAGGTCGTTACTCCAACTCTCGTGGGCGGGTAGTGTGTGTGTGTGTGTGTGTGTGTGTGTGTGTGTGTGTGTGTGTGTGTGTGTGTGTGTGTGTGTGTGTGTGTGTGTGTGTGTGTAAGGTCACAGCATTACCCATAGATCGGTCATGTATGAGCTGTGAGCTCTCTTCCGGGAGGGAAATGGCTGTCGATCACGAGTCCAACCCGTGATCCAAGACAATGGTGAATCACACACACACAAACTTGATAGTACAACTTTCAACTAAGGATTTTCTGTCCTTATTATGATAAACTGATATTCGTTTCCGAACTCAGGGCTTCAGGGTACGTAGCAGCGGAGTTCTTATCCCCCCACCCGTTCCCCCAAACCCCAGTGTCGAGTCCCCAGTCTCTACAAGAAACATCTTGGCTGTCAGTAAGGTCTACTGTTACATGTATTAGATATCAAGACTTGGTCCTTTTGTTCCCATTGTTCTGGCAGCTTCAAGTCTGGGGGGTGGGAGGGGGGTGGGAGGGGGTAGTAGTAAGAGGGAGAGAGTGGGAGTAGGGGGTTAGGGGGAGTTTATGATGTATTTCTTCGTCGTTAACCAGCGCTTCTATCTACTGGGGGGAAGGGGAGACGGGGGGGGGATGTTGGGCCCAAGAGATGGAGTTGTAGATGTTTTGGTAGTAAAGGGAGAGATTTAGCTGAGGAAATTGGGCAGTGGAACGGAGGGACGGTATATATATATATATATATATATATATATATATATATATATATATATATATATATATTTTTTTTTTTTTTTTTTTTTTAGGGGGGGGGGGGGGTAGTCCCCAATCATAAAAGATTGCGTGACCCTGGTCCGTATGGACATCACTAAGGTTCACATCCTACACGAGGTTGTTCCTTTTTGTACTGTAATCCAAAAGACATGACTTTCATCAAGGGGGAATATAAGAGGGTAGCGTGTAGGGGTATACTGACGGAAATTTACATTGAGGGGGGAGGGAGTGAGGGAGACGGGGTGGGGGATTAAGATTACGTAAGGAATTGGGGGGAACGGTTGTGGGGGTAAGACGTTCGGAAGGGGGAGGGGGGGACCTGAAATAAGCAAAGTCAGAAAATGGGGGGATGGGGGACGGGGGGGGGAAACGAATGAAGAGAAAGAGGAAGGGGGAGAGGAAACGAGGAAGGATGGTCTTGGAGAAGATTAAAGACAAGATTGCACTGAAAATAATAATAATAATGATGATGATAATGGTAATAATAATAATGGTAATAATGATGATGATAATGGTAATAATAATAATGGTAATAATAATAATAATAATGATAATATTAATAATAATAATAATGATGATAATGGTAATAATAATAATAATAATAATAATAATAATAATGATAATAATAATGACAATATTAATAATAATGATACATAATAATGATGATAATAACAATATGGGGTCAACTGTCCTTCACAAAAACCCTGTGAGCAAAGGTAAGACAAAAATGACTTAGTGTAAACTGATTGGCTACCCTAGCATACAGGGCACAGGTGGCATATGCTATTTCTAAACTGTTTTGGCCAGCTGTCCTGCCTCTAGGAGCGATGCGCTATCTAACCCTTCCGCTGTCTATTCTAGATGCCACCAGGCGATTTTATTCATGAGATTGACATGGTTATTAATCGAATAAAAGAATAAAAGCTAAACCAGTTCACTCGTATGTTACAAAGATTTTCACAAAGGTGGAGCATGCCGACAGGAGACCTTTTGGTCCATAACTAGGTCGGATGCGAAAAAAAAAATAATGATAAATATATACATAAAAAATATAATATAGATAATAATAAACTAAATCAAATATTTATCCTGGCTGCCGCCAGATGATTTTAATCAATCTAAAGGGGTTAACCCCATCTCAGTGCACAGCAAAAGAATTAAGCCTATTTCGTGCCGTCAAGGAATTTTTTCCACATTGTATAACGCTTATAAGAAGACTCCCACCTACCCCCACCCTGTTCTGTTCTTAGACGATGTTATCTATATGGTGTTATTCAATATTCATGAGGTCTTATGATGTTATTTACATATCTATATGAGAAGTCCTTCTGTAGTCGTCTTCCAGACAGAAACGTGACGGGCACTGGCCGTTTCCGAGACAGAAACATGACGGAGATTGGCCGGGACAGATTCTCCCGTGGCTGTCTCATGAGTGACTCGGGATTTGCCCGTCTCGACTCGAACTCATCAAAAACTCAGGACAACTTGATCCGACACAGCAGCGAGGGAGTGTGTGTGCCTGTGTGTGTGTGTGTGTGTGTGTGTGTGTGTGTGTGTGTGTGTATGTGTGTGCGTGTGTGTGTGACGATACAGACATCCAGATGACACCGCCTCGCATCCAGGACAGAGATAAGGGGGAAAGGGGAAGAGGAAGGGGGGGAGAGAGAAAGGGAAGGGGAATGGGGGTGGAGGGAAGGGAGTGAAAGACAGAGGGGGAAGGGAGGGAAGGGGAGAACGGTAAGGGCAAAGGAAGAAGAAGGAGAAATAGAGAGGAAGAGGTAGGAGGTAAAGGAAGGGAATGACTGGGGAGGAGGAAGGAAAGGGTGAGAGAGAGAGAGAGAGAGAGAGAGAGAGAGAGAGAGAGAGAGAGAGAGAGAGAGAGAAAGGGAGAGAGAGAGGAAAGAGAGAAGAGAGAAAGAGAGGGAGAGAAGAAAGAAGGGAGAGGGAAATAGAACGAAAGAGAAGGAACGAGGGAGAAGAAAGGAGAAAGGAGAGAGGAGAAGGAAGGAGAGAGAGAGACAGAGGAAGGAGGATAAGTAGTGGAGGACAGGGAGGGGGAGGGGAAAGGGGGAGGAGGAGATGGAGGTCAAAGGGTACAGCGCTCGGTTGGTGTCCTAAATGGTCTTCGTTTCAAACACTCATACGATGACGACGACGATGATGGTTATTATATAATGATATTGATAATAAAAACAATGATAATAATGATAGCGATAATAATGGAAATGGAGTTATATCAGTTATATTAGTTCAACTAATCTGACAAAAATTTGGCGAGATCTAAATCGTCCAAAAAAGCAATATGGCACGCCATTTGGCAAACTAATTTCCAATTTGGCAAAGAAACGGTCAAAACTATAATAAAAGGATTTGGCTAAATTGTACATTGAAAAAAAAAAAAAAAAAAAAAAAAAAAAAAAAAACCGAGATTGTATCGACAATTTCGCACAATTTTTTCACATGGCCATTTGGCAAAACACAATTTGGCGAAATGGCCATCTAACAAAACACAATTTGGAGAAATGGCCATTTGGCAAAACACAATTTGGCGAAACGAGAACCCGGAAGAGGGCTCAGAGCTCATAATTATATGACCGACCTATGGGTAATGCTGTGACCTTACACACACACACACCCAACTCCCCGCCCACGAGAGTTGGAGTAACGACTCGCATCGCAGCGATACTGAAATTATTTCAGCCTTGGACGGGATTCGAACACGGACCGCTGTAGCAGCAGTTGCGAACGCAACCACTGTGCCGTTGTGTGTGTGTGTGTGTGTGTGTGCGCGCGAGAGAGAGAGAGAGAGAGAGAGAGAGAGAGAGAGAGAGAGAGAGAGAGAGAGAGAGAGAGGAGTGCTATATGTGAATATATACATAATTCCCGTGAGATTCATAATTTTTTCCTCTCAAGATTGGCGCCATTCTCTCACGGAGAAGTGAGTTTTCGTGTGATTCGTTTTCTCACTGATTAATTACCATCCTTCCCCTCCTCTTGATGCGCGCGGGAGGATTTAGTGAGAAAAAATCCCTTTCGAGGAGGATGCAGGACAGGAGGAGAGGAGAGAGAGTGGGAGACACTGGGACCAGGAAGTGAAAACAGGAATAAGGAGGAAGTGGAGGAGGAAGAGGAGGAGGAGGAGGACGAGGAGGACAAGGAGGAGGAGGAGGAGGAAGAAGAGAATGAAGAGGAGGAGGAGGAGGAAGAGAAGGAAAAGGAGGAGGAAGAGGAGGAGAGAAAAGGAAAATGGGGGGAGGATAAGGAGGAATAAAAGGAGGAGGAGGAGGAGAAAAAGGAGGAGAAGAGGGAAGAGGAGGAAGAGAAGGAAGAGGAGGAGGAGGAAGAGGAGAAGAAGGAAGAGGCGGTGGAAGAAGAGGAGACGGAAGGGGGGAGGAGGAGAAGGAAGAGAATGAGGAGGAGGAGAAGGAAGAGAAGGAGGAGGAAGAGGAGGATGGTATGTTATGTTTGTGAAAAAGCTATCTGCATAAAAAGGTACAATCCGGTACGAAAGTCCCGTTTTCTTTTTTTTTTCTTACTCCTTCTGCTGAAATGAACATAAAAGGAGCCTTCGAGTAATCTCCAAAGTCGAAACTGGATTCCTTATACTCGTGAGGTCCCGTCTAGCACCGTTAAGAGGGGGAGGCAGCAGTCATAAAAGAAACTATTAAAGTGGATCTGCTCGAACTTTCGTCCAGAGAGAGAGAGAGAGAGAGAGAGAGAGAGAGAGAGAGAGAGAGAGAGAGAGAGAGAGAGAGAGAGAGAGAGAGAGAGAGAGAGAGAGAGAGGGGGGGGAAGGGGATAAGAGAGAGAGGAAAAGAGAGAAAGAGGGAGGGAGGGGAAGAGAGAGGGGGAGGGGACGGAAAGGGGGGGAGAGAGAGGGGTGAGGGAAAGGGGAAAGAGAGGAAGAGAGAGGGGGAGGGGGAGGGGAAGAGAGAATGGGAGGGAAAGAGGGGAGGAGGGAGGGGGAGAGAAGAGAGGGAGGGAGAGAGGGAAAGAGAGAGGTGAAAAAGGAAGAGAGAGGGGGAGGGGAAAGAGAGTGAGAGAGAAAGAGAGAGAGAGAGACGGGGAAGGAAAAGGGAGAGGGGGAAAGAGAGGATGAAAGAGAGAGGGGGAGGGGAAGACAGAGAGGGAGAGAGAAAAATTAATAAACTAGTCAATAATGAAAAATAAATGACAGCCCCGCAAAAGAAAAATAAATAAAATAAAAAAGATAAAATAAAAATCAAATACAAGGCCACATGTGCAACCTACACACGAATATTCGTGAACACTTACGTCATACGGACGCGGGCGCGCGCGCACACACACACACCTACATTTAATGGTGAAGTCGTTAGCGTCGCGTATTGCCACTACCACCCAACCATCCTACTTAAGTCTTGAAAGTTTGCCCTGATATACTGCAAGCCGTTACTACCTCCCTTGAGCAAGGGAATGAGTGTGTATAAGGTTACAGCATTACCCGTAGATCGGGTCACATATAAGCTCTGAGCTCTCATCCGGTTGGGAAATAGCTGTCGATCACGAGTCCAGCACGTGGTCCAAGGCAACGAGAGTGATGTGAAGAGGCAGTTGGACATCTGAACATCATCTTCCTGGGCCGTGAAACCCCATTTCTCAGCCTCGACCCAAAGTCAAAACAAGAACAGGGCAGTCCGGCCGATTAATGACGTCATATCGCCTGCTTTTCTTCACCGACGTGAAGAGATCTGATCTTGTCTAGACTTTTGCCTCTATTCTCTATCTAGACTGAGAATTTTTTCTAACTGCCTCAGTTCTAGCGCTATAATTCTAAAACTATGTCGATTAAAATTATTACTTATCTAATTTTTACATATGTTGACTTGCTATGGCTACGATGACCTTTTGGTCCATAACTAGGTCGGATGCGGGAAATAAATAATAGTAGAAAAATAAAATAATAATAGTAATAAATAAATGAATAAATAGAATAACTAAATAATGGTAAATATTAAGCAAATAGATAAATAATAATGAGATAAATATTAATTTAAAATAAATAATAGACGATAAAAATAGATAAATAATAATGACAATAAATAAAAAGTAAATAAATTAATATTTTATAAATAAAATAAATGGCAGGCATTACAGCATCTTGCTTAGGTATTGATCTAAACGAATCTTAAAGCTTCAAACTACACTGCAGGAAGTTTATTCCATTCATTAACTACACGGTTGGCGAAGTTGTTTCTACCACTTCCGAATTAAATCTACTTCCTGACAGTTTCAGACAATTACGCACAATAAAAATCACTGAAGAGGCCACTAGAAAGGTGTGGTCTATAATAATAATAATAATAATGACAATAATAATAATAATAATAATAATAATAACAACAACAGCAACTTCTTCCGAAAAGCTGTGGTAGGGGTTATTGACAACACACGTTTAATGCTGTCAATGTTGTGGGGGAAGGGGAGGGGGGTTCTGATGACACCCCTACCGACCAGAGGCACGCATCACACGTACAGTTGAAGACTAGAACCTTCCTCAAAAAAAGGAAGAAAAATATCTGATCGATATTTAACTTCTACTAAACCTTCCATTCTGCTATTCTGTTTTCCTCTCTCTCTCTCTCTCTCTCTCTCTCTCGCCGTGAACCAAATACTCTCTCATTCCGAATACTGAAATTACAGAATTTCAGTAATCCCAAAATGACTGTAGTTTCCCTTACCCCCTAACCCCCTTATCTCCCCACCTCTCTCTCTATCTCTCTCCCCTCCACCCCTCTCCCTCGTCCCCACCCCTTTCCTCTATCCATTACCCCCGAGGGGAGCATATCTATTGGAGCCTCTCCTCTCTACGTAACATCAACCAGAGCCTACCTCCCCCCATATCCCCCCACCTTCCCCCCCCTCCCACCTCCTTTGGCGCCACAGCTAATGGCGACAGAATCAGCCAGGCACCGTCCTCCTATCTCACCCAACTCGGCGGCGCCAAATTGTCTAAAAGGATTGAAGCGCTGGTAAATTGCACCCCAACAATAACAATAAACAAAAACAATAACAAAAACAATAACCACTACTCTGTGATGTTTCGTCTCGGTCGGCAGGTGATTTTATTCCAATCGCCTCAATTCACTCTCTAGAGTGACGTGTGTGTAATTCACCACCACGGTCTTGGACCACGTGTTGGACTCGTGATCAACAGTTATTACCCTCCCGGAAGAGAGCTCAGAGCTCATATATATATATGACCGATCTATGGGTATTGCTGTGACCATACACACACAAACCCCAACTCCCCGACGACTTTATTCAGCTGAGAAAGGTTAACTTCTTCGTTACCGATGGGGGTTGAGGGGCCACTGAAGCGAATAAAATCGCGCGACGGCAGCTAGGACAAACAAGAACAGTGCCACCAGGTACAGAAAGGGTTAAAGGGGAATATGGGTTCAGTGGAGAAGACACACCCGAAATAAAGCGCATATTATATATATATATATATATATATATATATATATATTATATATTATATTACAAAGAATTACAAAGGCGGTGGAGCATGCCGACAGGAGACCTTTTGGTTCATGTCTAGGTCGGAAGTGAAAAAAATCATAATAATGATAAATAAATAAATGAATGAATAAATACTATAATCATGTGAATAATAAAAAATATATAAATAAATGCATAGGTATAGTTAAATAATAAACAAACAGGTAAAGAGTAAATAATAAATTGACATATAACTAATAATAAATGAGAATCAAGCAAATAATAATAAACAGACAAATGATAACAAAACAAATAAACAAATAATATAAAATAAATGATAGTCATTACAGCATCTTGCTTCCGGACTGATAACTAATGATAAATGAGAATCAAGGAAATAATAATAAACAGACAAATGATAACGAAACAAATGATATAGAATAAATGATAGTCATTACACCATCTTGCTTCCGGACAGCAAAACTAGACGTTTAGAATAACTTTGGTGCAAGAGTCACTTATGATTAACATTATGCTACAAGAGTCATTCACATCATTACTACCTATGTCATTGTACTTTTAATGTTAACATTTACTGTTATTTATATAATTATTATCATTACTATTATCATTATTATTTCAGGAGTCACGCTGGGTACAGCTACTTAGTGAGTGTGTGTGTGTGTGTGTGTGTGTGTGTGTGTGTGTGAGAGAGAGAGAGAGAGAGAGAGAGAGAGAGAGAGAGAGAGAGAGAGAGAGAGAGAGAGAGAGAGAGAGAGAGAGAGAGAGAGAGAGAGAGAGAGAGAGAGAGGAAAGTGAAGAAAAATATAGGAAAAAAGAGAAGAGGGTGATGAGAAAGAGAATGAAAAAGACAGAGAGAGAGAGAGAAAGAGAGAGAGAGAGAGAGAGAGAGAGAGGAAAGGGAAGAAAAAGAGAGGAAAGAAAGAGAAGAGTGATGAACAAGAGAATGATAAAGAGACAGAGACAGACCCAAACACACACACACAGAGAGAGAGAGAGAGAGAGAGAGAGAGAGAGAGAGAGAGAGAGAGAGAGAGAGAGGAAAGGGAAGATATAGGAAAAGAAAGAAGAGAATAATGAGAAAGAGGATAATGAAATATAGACAAGACAGACAGACGAACAGAGACACATACAGAGAGAGAGAGAGAGCGTCAGTTTGCCTTCCTTGTTAAGATGCCATCCCCAGCTCTTCCCAATTGGTGGCATTTGCCACCTGAATCACCATCTGTCACTTGCACGACCCATCAACACGCTTCATCGAGTTCTAAGCATCTTAAACAGCTTCCTCCTTCCTTTACAACTAGTTTCCCGTCCCTGCTTTGTTTATTTATTTATTTATTTATTTTTTAGATAAGGATGAATGGATGCCAAGAATGGATTCTGCTCAGCATTTCTTCGAATTTGACCTGAAACTCTTTCTTCTTAACGATCTAGTGTTGTTTGGCTTAACGTTGGACTTTAAAATGAATTAATGGAATAACTAAACTGAGTGACCTCTCCATATATATATATATATATATATATATCGTCACTACTTTGTTGAAAGGTCAGTCGTGGAGTCTGTTCGAATCCTGCACGGGAGCGAACGAATTCGTAATATGGGCAGGATATATTAAATCACCATACCTCAGGAATCATATATGCATACATACATACATACATACATATATATATATATCGGTGACCAATACCCAGTTCCAAACTTACTAAATACCAGAGTTACCAACGATGCCGGGTAACCGTTACTTACTCCCAAATATACAGGAATTATAAA
>NC_134796.1:45501518-45566518 GCF_046742065.1 Oratosquilla oratoria
TCAAGACGGAGAGAGAGATCAGCACACTGGACGATGCATTCCCAGAGGTCGATCAAGGAGCCACTGACACTATCCCCCAACAACCCCTAACTACAACACCCCCAGGGGTAATCACAACCCCTAACTACAACACCCCCAGGGGTAATCACAGTACCTGTCAGGGACCCTCAGGGGCACCCCCTGGGTGCACTTGATGACTCACCTGTGGAAAAGAAAGAAAAAAATTAATTAATAAACATGACACAGATAGTATGTGTGGAGTGCACAGTCAACAACAAATGGGGCTCATCTGTTGTTAACTCACTATTTTTACCTTAACTCGTTTTCTTTAACCTTCACACGTTATCTTCTCACCTTAACTCCCCTTTTCTTAATCCTGTGAAAGTACTCTGGCTGGTTTAGGTCAGAAACTTCTAAATTTTTATCAATTCTGTGGCTACTTTAATAATAATTAGCGAATTTACGCAGCTCAAGACATATCTTCTGAAGTTCAGATTAAATCCATTTCATCTTCTGAAGTTCAGATGATTAAATTACTTTCTTAGGTTCGTCGTCAGGCGATTTTAATCAATTTAGGGAAATCTCTCAACATCAGAGAAGGGTGGGGGTGAGGGGATAAGGGGTTTTGGGACAGAGTGGGGGAATTTGTGAAAGCTTTCTTGCCTCGAGATTTCAGGCGGTTTCAGTCCGCTGCTCGAGACGGGGGGCGTGAGGGCGGGGTGCCCCCCCTAATCAAACGTCTCCAGGTAATCTGTTACCAAGGCAATAAGAGTTTAGCATTTTTGTCTTAGTTTCTATTACCAAGTGATTAAATTCAGCTATATGGAGGGGATCTTGCACTTGAGAGACACACAAAGAAAAAGAGAAAGAAATAGAAAAAGAGAAAGAGAGAGAAAAATTGAGAGAAAAGGATAAAGAGGAGAAAGAGAGACTGGGAAAGGCTGAGAAAGAAAGAGAAAAAGAGAACAAGAAAAATAAAATAAAAAGGAGATAGAGAGAGGAGAGAGAAGAGAGACAGAAAGAGAAGGGAATAGAAAAAGAGAAATAGAACGAGAGAAACTGAAAGATAAAAAAAAGATAGATAGATAGATAGAGAGAGAGAGAGAGAGAGAGAGAGAGAGAGACAGAGCCCTCCGGTGTCCCCACACCTGTTATTTGCGGCTTTGGGGGGGAGGGGTGACACCTGTACTTGATCTTCAAAAGCCACTGTTGGCCCGTTTATTACTGTGGCCTCGCGTGGCCCCCCTACAGCACATGGGGCCATTGTAGCAAACGCCCTTCCTTTTCGCCAAATTCCATTCCAACGGTTTTTTTTTTCTTTCGCCAAATCAGCTCTGGTAGGTTAGCAGTTTGGCGAAATGGGAATGCGTCCTGTTCTATTCAAAATGCATTTAGCCAATACATTAGGTTTAGTGGAACCTAATTTTATCAATGAAGAACCATTATATGTATATGTGTCTGAGAGAGAGAGAGAGAGAGAGAGAGAGAGAGAGAGAGAGAGAGAGAGAGAGAGAGAGAGAGAGAGAGAGAGAGAATGGACTATATCTTATAATCTTGGCAAAATAAATTTGATAAAAACAACAACTGCATTGTAATATCACATGTATCGCTAAAAAATTTAGCACAACCTTCGAAAAGTAAAAAATCTACACACTGGCTCTCATTGTATTTCGTTGTCTCGTTTATGTATTTCTGCTCTTCAACTTCCAGGAAAACCAAGACTGGACACAATCATCGTACATCCGCCAACTCCGACTAGTTCCGTTTGTCGCCTAAAATTTGAAATTCTGTGGGATCACTACGCGGTTCATGGATCACAAATTAAGAACGATTACATTTTAATAATTTTGTGAGCTTTAAATATTTTGTAAAAGCGTTGTAACACCAAAGGATTTCATTTGTGGGTCGGAATTAGCAAACATGAGACATTCTTAATCCGAAGCCTGAGCCGGAGAATGTTCGAACGTTTGATGACGATTGATAATTTATCGTTTTACACTATTTACGATAATCTTGGAAATATCTACCGATATATATCTTTTTATTATTACACTACCTCTGAATATTCTTGGAACTACAGTTTTTTCATTACCTACACATGCCAAAGACATAAGAAGAAAAATATGAAAAAAGATACATACATTGCAGAAAGGGATTCAAACACGGCTGAAACGACTTGACGTCATTAAAGTACAAGGGTTAGTGACACTAGGTACGTAAGGAGACAACTTACTACAGCTCAACAACTACTGTAGAACTACTAAATGCTACCGGACAGGAAGGTTACCGATAAAAAAAAAAAAAAGTCAATATCAGAAACAAATAAACACTTAACCAACTTCCTAAATATAAATAATTACACGAAAACAAATTAATAGACGAATAAAAACACTGAAATAAATAATCAAACGCAAACAGACGGAACTCGGTAGAAACAGCTCCACCGACGTTGGTTTCCATGGCAACCATGACAACGCCGTCTGTGGGGGATGCGTCATCTTCAGAGTCGGGTCGACAAACGCACGCATGCACACACGCAGGTATGGAAATTGGACTATACAAATTAGGTAAACAAGTTTAGTCCATTTTCAGCAAATAAAACCACAATATTAATAATAACCACTCACTCCCGGAAAAAAAAACGTTATTGATACATTTAAAATTCTTCAATAACGGTTATTATTCTACCGACTAAAATCCAAGCGCATGACCACATCACAGACCTAATCACATTCAAATCACGTGACAATGAAACCCAAATATCACCCCCCCACCATGACGCACTTTAGATAGTTTGTTCTGGCTAGCGACAGACGATTCTCTTCAACACCTATTATCCTACATGAAGTATAGATTGGCTAAGTATTGCGCGGCTGATATTTTAGATTTTAGTGACACTCCTATAGATCAGACCCCCCTACAGCATCCGTATTGGCAATGAAACTGAGGAATAATAAAAAAAAAACTCGGGACGCGACTGTATATTTCAAAAATATGAATTTCACTTTTAATGCTATGTTATTTCTAGATTTTCAATTCTATTTATGTAAAAAATCCGCAAACACCTCCTTTTTGCTTACATTGAACAGTAACCTCTGACCTAACTTCTTACCTTCCTTGCCTCTGACCTAGTTTCCTACCTTCCCTGCCTCTGACCTAATTTCTTACCTTCCTTACCTCTGACCTAGCTTCTTACCTTCCTTGCCTCTGACCTAGCTTCTAACCTTCCTTGTCTCGAACCTAGTTTTTTACCTTCCTTGCCTCTGACCTAGCTTCTTACCTTCCTTGCCTCTGACCTAGCTTCTTACCTTCCCTGCCTATGACCTAGTTTCTTACCTTCCTTGCCTCTGACCTAGTTTCTTACCTTCCTTGCCTCTGACCTAGCTTCTTACCTTCCTTGCCTCTGACCTAGTTTCGTGGCTTCCTTGCCTCTGACCTAGCTTCTTACCTTCCTTGCCTCTGACCTAGTTTTTTACCTTCCTTGCCTCTGACCTAGCTTCTTACCTTCCTTGCCTCTGACCTAGCTTCTTACCTTCCTTGCCTCTGACCTACCTTCTTACCTTCCTTGCCTCTGATGTGTGTATATATATATATGTACATATGTATATGTATATATGTAATATCCATAAATGAATGCACATTATTATGGTGATATAAGGTAGTATATATTTATTCATACGACGTCAATGACCTTTGCTGTTGAGACGTCATGTCTATTTTAATATAAATCAATCAATCCTTGCCTCTGACCTAGCTTCGTAGGTCTGATCAATCCGGGGACGTAATTTTGTGACGCGTCATTGTGTTTTCTTATAATTTACTCTTAATCTTAATTATTATATCATCGTTCCTTTAATTATTGTTAGACCTTTTGTTTTGTTGCAATAATAAAGGCGATTTACACAATTTAATAGAAAAACACTCATTTTCATGATATTGCGTTTAATTGCTGAACACAGATTCTATCAATCATATTGTAGTCGGCTTTCATAATTTATTATTGTTTTAGTAAAAAAAAAAAATCATGTATAAACAAATTGGCGTTATGTGTTTTGTTTTTAATTAATAACGGACCAGTTATCAGGTATACCTTTTGTTAAGTTATCGACACCAAATCTTAACCTTATTTGTGAATGCTTTTTGTCTTTTTTTTTTTTTTTGCTATCTCCCGTGTAAGAAGAAAAAAAAATGTATATGTATGTGAAGAAATTTTTTAATGAAAATTTTAAATGGTGGGATGGCTCACTCCAAAATTTTCCCGGGGACTCGACATTTTTTTTTTTTTTTTTTTTTTTTTTTTTACATATTGAGTCCTTAGGATTCAAGGAGAGAAAAAAAAAAAAAAAAAAAAAAAAATATATATATATATATATATATATATATATATATATAAATACAACTATGTAGGTAAACACACACACACGTACATACAATGCAACATACATATACTCTGCACACACAACTCATACAACAGAACCTAACACACACACACACAAACAAATGTATACATGCATTATACACACGAACATGACTGTGCACTTAAGAATTGACACACACACACACACATTGATGAGAAAACCACGACTGAAGGTTTCGAGAGAGCAATCTTTGTTGATAGGGCTCAGCCTTTAATGGTCCAATGCCAGACCGGGCTATCTCCTCTCCGGGAGGGCCAGCAGACCCGGGGGGGGGGGGGACTTCGGTGGGTCTCCACATTGGTCGACATTGACCCCCTGGGGGGAATGGGGGAGTTGATAAGACAATCCATGGGGGGGGGGTCAATAAATGTTAGCTATACAGAAAGTGGAGTGACGAGATAGAGAAGTTTGCAGGAGTGACGTGGCAGAGGTTGGGCGCGGTCGTCGTATGAACCATGGAATGCTATGAAGGAGGCCTTTGTTTAGCAGTGGACTCGGGGTGGCCGATTTGATTGACTGGTTGATTGATTGATATCTCTTCATAATAATCATTATTCTATTTGTTTACTTCCTTTGTACAGGCCCGGGGGAGTCAGGGGAGGGGGAGTGGAGGGGGGAGTGTCGATGAGAATCAAGGACTCCTGTGGACCAAAAGGTCAATGCAGCCTTTGTACATCACCAAAGTTTGAGAGAAAGAGAGGAAAGAGAGGAGAGAGAGAGAGAGAGAGAGAGAGGGCGGGGGTTGGGGAGGCGACCCACGTCCGTGTTGGAAGACTACGTGCGGTCGGAGTTCCAAGGTCGCCGGACTCCTTTGGACAAGTATTTGAGGACAAGGACGCTGCTGCACGGACAGCCACCATTTACACCTTGTCCCCATCCCAGGAATAGAAAGAAAAGTAAAAATAAATAAATAAATAAATAAATAAAATAAATAATAATAAAATATAAATAATAAATAAATAAGATATACAATAATAAAATAATAGAAATAATAATAAATAAATAATAAATAATAATAAATAAATAATAAATAATAAAAACGAATAATAGATAAAAAAAGTCATAATAAATAAATAATAAAAACGAATAATAAAATAATAAAAAAATTAATAAATAATAAAACAAATAATAATTACATAAGAATAAATAATAAATCAATAATAATAAATAATAAAATAAAATAAATAAATACAAATAATTGACAAAGACAGGAAACGGAAGAAAAAATGGCAGGAAATTCAGGGCGACCATAGAGCACTCGCCCAACGTTCTCTGAACAAGCCCCGCTGACTTAATAAGTCATCATATCAGATCACGTGCGGGACTCGTGATCGACACCGATTACCCATACAGCCGAATTCAATCACTTGTGTGTCGGTCTCCTACGGTGGGTCTCGACCTAAAGTACCTACATTCAGTCGGGAGGGCCAGGACATTATATATTGACAATACTAGTATTGTCAACAGTACTGTGCGACACGGATAATTGCATACCTTTGAACATGTAAACCGCTTAATTGAATAAAATCGCATAAAATTAGGATTAACTACTTCCCTACGTGAGGGTACTTTTTGTTTTGTCCTCACTGTCGTCAGGCGATTTTATTCAATTGTCTCAATCCATTTCGACTTCAGTGTCATCGTTCAATTATTTCATCTACGACATTATTTCGCTGGGTCGAATAAGGTCACACACACACACACACACACACACACACACACGCACACACATCACGAAACGGACACAATATGAGTCTTCTAATTTGCAAGTAAAGCCATTACCGGACACACGAACACAGCGAGGCCAGGGAATCACGCAAAAACACACAGATGCAAAATCATTTCTTTCTTAGTCTATCTCTTTCTCGTTCTTTTATTATCTGGCTCTGTTTTAGTATTTGTCTTTCTTACTATTTCTCAAGTTTTCCCTCTCCTTCCCTCCCTCCCCCCCTCCTCTATCTCTCTCTCCTCTTATTTGGTATGGCAAGATTAGAAGACGCTTACTATAAATGGATTGTAAGAATATGAAAAAAAGCGAAAATGAAGATATGAATATAGAACATAAATAACAAAGGAAATAAGAATAAAATAAACGAGAAATAATTAAAGCCTTGTGTAGCCTCCTTTTGTTTTTTTACAATTAGGTAATCACACACACTACTTTACTATTACTAAAAAAAGAGAAACAGTGAGAGAGTGAGAGAGAGAGAGAGAGAGAGAGAGAGAGAGAGAGAGAGAGAGAGAGAGAGAGAGAGAGAGAGAGACCATATATAACATCGTATCCACTAAAGTACAAAGTAAACAAAGTCATTCCCACTAGTTCCGACTACTTGACACTAACGACCACTGCTGATCGTAAATCAAAACACAGCCATTAATGTGGTTGCCAGCAGCGTTGCCAGTTTAGCACCTTCCCGCTAAATCTAGCTGTTTTTGAATTACCTGCAGGGTAAAAATGAAAAAATCCCTCAACATATCTAGCGGTTTTAAAACACTTTCTGGCTGTTTTTCTTAGTTTCTATAAAATTAGCGAATTTTCTTTACTTTTGAGGCCAATTTAGCGGATTTCTAATTGTACTGACAGCACTGGTTGCCAACGATTGCCAGACTATTTTTCCTACGGGGTACAATAAGCATTTAAAACGAAATATGACATTTCTCTTTTTAAATTATTTCGTTTTGAACAATTACTGACGGAAATACGGAGCATACATTTATTTTTATAATCAACATACACATAATTATATATATATATATATATATATATATATATATATATATATATATATATTCACATATTGCCGATAACCACAAAAGAAACCGGAAAAATAAACTAAAATTACCAAGCGCTTTCGTGATACTTCAAATTTCCCTGAAGATGTGAAATATCACGAAAGCGCTTGGGAGTTTTAGTTTCTTTTTCCGGCATCTTTTGTGGTTATCAGCAATTTATTGGATCACGCAGTTTTGTGATCTCTTTGCATGTATATATATATATATATATATATATAATTTGATTGTTGTGTATCTCTTCTCGGCTGAATAAAATCGCTTGTAGGCAACAAGAAGAATAAAACTTATCAAAACAGTGTCATCCTGTGAGATGGGGTTTATACTATATAATGCTAACGTGTGACTGGTTCCAAGCGACTCGTTTCAGCTAAGAGGACGACCCGACCACAGACGAGGTTACTGACTCACTGAACTCGTTATGTCATCGCGTGTCTTGAATTGTTGGTAATCAGCGAGCGTTCATCTTGGCCAAATTTGCTGACTGACAACAATGACGTCACCGGACTGCAAATGATACATGTGTAAGGTTGGTAGGACAGTCTAAATGGGTAGACTGTGTTACACCGGCCACTTTAGAAGACTGACAACATAAGTCAGAACGGGTATTTTTTTTTCTTTTGTTAAGTCTGCCGCCAGGAGATTTTATTCCTCTCGTGGCTGTATACAGGACCTTGCTCTTAAAACAATCTTTTGCCTGGCTTCATGATCGCTTTCTATATGTATATTAAGTAGGATTTGACTACGCCCTCTTGGTAAACTCACGAAAGTGACCGGTGGATTTTGTAGGTAAGCCAGCAAGCCAGATCAAGTTAACTAGAAAACCAGATTAAATTCTAAATTAAATTCTACTTAAGTTTACTGGTAAAAAATCGTTCGCCAGCCCTGTAGGAAGACATTAAAAGTACAAGCCTGAAATTTCCTGAGAAATAATAATAATAATAATAATAATAATAATAATAATAATATTCGGTTTATTGAGTAACACTGATACAGTGGCAAGATTGTGTGTGTATGTGTGTGTGTGTGTGTGTGTGTGAGAGAGAGAGAGAGAGAGAGAGAGAGAGAGAGAGAGAGAGAGAGAGAGAGAGCGTGCATGTGTGTCTATATGCGTGAGAAAGAGCGAGTCTGTGAGAGCGAAAGAGCGAGACAAGACATGTCTGCCCGAGGGGAACCGAGTTCCAGGTCATTATTTCTTTACTGGATTCACGCAAAGACTTCTCTCTCCCCTCCACCTACCCCCCACATCCTCTTCCCTTCTTTTTGTCCTTCCTCGTGCTTTCCATGGGTAAAGCAGATCCACGCTAGCCAAGCAGCCTACAAGTATTCACAACTCCACACCCAAACTACCCACAGCGACAAAGTCACTATCACACCTACGCGCACAGAAACGATTTTGTTAAATCTCATTTTTATTTTCCGAATCTCCTAATGTTAAATCACCTTTGCGTCACATACGGAGAAACCGAATGACGATCTAAGAGAAGTTAAACTATACGAATATTAGACACTGTTGAATTGTAGACTTAGGGACGTCTAGAAGTAAGCGAAGTTGTCTTCCAGGTTTTCAAATTCACAACATTTTATGAGAAATGTGAATGTGTGACCAGGACTTCACACACACACACAGACACGTGCACACACACCACACACACACACAGTAACAGTTCCCAACAGCAGGCAGATGAGCTGCAAGGCTATGCAGGAGTGACAGCAATTCATAAGGCTTGGGACTCTGATTGATAACTCAGCGACTGCATTCAACAAAGCGACGCTCTATGTGCGTGCCTGTGGAGAGGAGGGGAGAGAGAGAGCGAGAGAGACATTCTTGTTAATAATTTATTCCTCTGAGACGAATAAAATCGTCTATAATTTTATTGCATAAAAATTTATTGAGTACGTTACCGATCTGAATAGAATTAAGCCCTTTTGCAGACACGACAACGACCGTAATCACGTGACCCTCTGTGCCATCACACCGTCCCATGGATTATCATACCGTGTCCTTGACACTATTCTTCACATTATCACTGAAGACGATTCTAAATTCGCGTCCCTCCCCATTATGTTGCCACATCCTCCTCCATAAAGTGGAGGGAAAGGACGGGGAGAGAGGAGAGGGGAAAGAGTGAGGAGGGGTGAAAGAGTGGAGAGAGTGGAGTGAGGGAGAGAACGGGGGAGGGGGAGAGCGGAGATGGTAGAGAGTGGAGAGAGGGGAGAGAGTAGAGACATGGTAAAGAGTTGAGAGTGAAGAGTAGGGGGAGGGGGAGAAATGGAGAGAGAAAGAGAGCGAGAGAGAGGAAGGTAAGGGGGTGAAGGAGGGAGGGAGGGAGGGAGGGGAGGTAGGAAGGGAAGTTGGGAGAGAGGATGAGGAGGGAAAGAGGGAAGGAGTTAAGGAAATTGGAGAAGTCGAAGTTCACTGGGCACAGGTGCTGGGTGAAGACTTCAAAGTCTGCCTATTTGTCTGTCTTTGCTCAGGGCATACAGGAACGTCTCTGCACGCACAGGCATATAGACAGGGACAGAATCACTGGTCAAAAGCGATATATTAGACACAAAACAATATACATAACGAGTCCTCAAAGTCACAATAAAAAACATTATCAAACAAAACGGGAAGGGAAGAGAGAGGATGGGGGGTGGGTGGAAATAAGTGTTTGAAAAAATATGAACAATTCACGAACAATTTCGGGACATTCTGTTCGCCCCTAATCGCATAAAAACTGCATTCCATCAATTCTGTTCACACTACCCATCCACCCCGACATCCACCCACCCTTCCCCCGTCAATCGGAAGTCAATCTATTCCAAATTTCACATCAACACAATGAGGACAGACGAGAATGATTTTAGTGGAGGCGCCGGCTTGCCTTCCCATCCTTTCGTCACAACGACATGACGTCATATCGCCTGTCATTCAAATCATATTGGCGGCCGGGCGGGCGTTGAGCCGTTACACTCAAAAGGTTGCACATATTGTCGATTTCCTGCATACGCTAGGCCATATGAGAACTGGGAGAGTAGCCTACACCAGGGGCCGGTTAACTGCTTGATGTCACCTTTGCCTTATGAGCTTGGACTACAAGGGAACGTGGCAGTCACACTATGGTCAACTTCAAAAGTCCTTTGGCGTGGGAACCCCCCCCCCCCATTGTTTACACAGCTATGAGCTACGTATGGCGATCTGTCTCAGTGTTAGTCTGCACGTTATCTATTTCTGTAATTATATATATATATATATATATATAGCTAAGTCACTCGTTGCCATGTTGAAAGCAACGATGTGCGATAACGATCCTTCTTAGGAATGTTAGCGATACATAAACCGTTCTTGCACTAAAACAAAAACGTCCCAGTGAGATGTTCTCGAATTCGGAAAAAAAAAGGTCAGAAATCCCCGCCACGGTGCGAGCATTCCTTCTAAAATGAAAACAAGAACAGGTCAGTTCACTTCGGAAACAAAACTAACGATATGATGTTACTAGGAGGCAACTGTTGTATCTCATGACGCCATACACTTATTTTATTTCCCTGCTTATATCTTGGGCTGTATGTATGCGAATACACACACACACACACACACACACACACACATATATATATATATATATATATATATATATATATATATATATATATGCAATGAAAACACTGGGAACGTGTTTTGTAAATGCAAGGTAATCATTTAAGAAAATAAACGGAATCAGAGCGCTTTCGTATATTACATCCAGTGCAATTTAAACTGAAGATGTAATATACGAAAGCGCTCAGCTCCGTCTATTTTCTAAAGTGGTTACCTTGCATATACACATATATATATATATATATACATACCACAAATCCACCAGTTATAACAAGCAAGGAATATGCTAAACTTACATAAGAAGGTAGTCAAGCCAAAAGATCGTTACTTTAATACTCTACTAGACTCAGGTTGTGGCAACAGCTCCTAATTTTGATGTTGCCATAAGACGAGTTGAACTTTTATTATAGGGATCTAATTCCAACGAACATAACGAGGTTATAAGTACACAAATACACAAGACAAATAAATATATGCATACATTTCACCGTATATTTCTTTACAATATATTTTCGTCAATAAACCAAAATACGAAGACAGTGCTCTTACACATAATAACCGCTACACTATAATAAAAAATATGCATTCAATAAATGATGAAAGTGTTTTCGAATGCTGAATAGTGGGATCGTAGATACACAGGACGTATTTCAGCGCCACTTTGTGTGAATTTCTATCATTATGACGTGACCATATATATATATATATATATATATATATATATATATATATATATATATATATATATATATATATATACACACATATGTATAGAAACGCCAAACGCATCGAAAGTCGAAATCAGAAACCTGTTTTCAATGGGTAACTAAGATCTGACTAAAATCGTATGGGTCTAAAACACGGACCGTGAATGTTAGTGCCCCTTCGCTGTGGTAGGGATAGGACTCACTTAAATGAATAAAATCGCCTGGCGGCACAGCCAGAAGAAAATGTATAATATATGACAGCAGGAGTGACCGTTGACAATTCCACGCGAGTGAGCGGACGACGACTTGACGAACTGCAGAGGAGGAGTGGGGGGGGTATAGAAGATGTTGGAAAAAGCCCTCAAGCTACAGTGGGTGGGGAGAAGGGAGAAGGGGGAATGGGGGAAGAGGGCGGGGGGAAAGAAGGGGGAGATGGGAGAGGTGGAAGATGAGAAGAAAAGAAAGTGGGATGAACAGAAGGGATTATAATATATATATAGATGTTTGAGTCAGAGAATTGCAAGCTCCATTAACTTCACTCGTTAATGCAGACGACAAAGCTGCATATTCACTCCTGTCCACTGCTGAGAGATGGAATGACGTCCTACTTAGGTATAATACGAAAATTAACACCTCTAAATCGGAAGTCATACTGATATCAAAAGAATCAGCAAACTTGAATATTTTGATTAATAAACATGTGGTTGCACAATATACAGTACAGTGATGGAAAATTTTGATCATGAAATTAATTCAGGTATCCTAAAATATTCTGAGAACTTTAATCTCCTCTATCCCCTCCTACGCAATGAATATATACCTTGCAATGTAAAGGTTTTAATATACAACACAATACGGCACAATACCGAGTCTGGAATGAAACCATACGAAAAGATTTGGAAATAGAGGATATCAATACCATCATCAACAGAAATCGGTTCCATTGGTACATCTAAAACGATGGAACAGGCCCAGGAAAAGGTGGATAAAAAACATTCAAGAAGATCTGCAGATTCTAGGAACCACACTGGGGCAGGTTGATGAGAGGGAGACTTACGCAGACAGAAACGAGCGTAGGAGACTTATCAATATAGAAAGGTCTTAGTCATAAAAAAGGATGGTGGGCAGGTGGTGAGGTGAGCATATATATATATATATATATATATATATATATATATATATATATATATATATATGTGTGTGTGTGTGTGTGTGTGTGTATGTGTGTGTGTACTTTCCCGCGGTTGTATACTTCCAATTGTACTATCATAGTGGAGATGGGTTGAACGCAAAAAATTCATGTATGTGTATGTAACTCGAGCATATAAATATATAAGAAAAATTGCGCTCAACTTATATCTCTCTTGATAGCCTAGTTGGTAAGTCACTACCGCACTTGTCATGAGGATGCTGGGTTCGAGTCCTTGGCAGTACTGCATTTCAATTTCTGCATGTCGGCCTTTGATGGCTTAGAATTAAAGTGCATTGTGGTTGTTAAAATGTGTGTGTGTATATATATATATATATATATATATATATATATATATATGTGTGTGTGTGTGTGTGTGTGTGTGTGTGTGTGTGTGTGTTTCGTTCAACCTGGCCAAATACTACCGTCCCTGTCACAGGAAATGTAGTAGATCGGGCAATTCGAGTAGGAAATCCGAACAAGGGTCGTTAACTCTCCCATTCCCGTTGGGGGGGATAAAATCATCTGGCAAATGGGGGGAATCTCGCGTGGATGGGGGGAGGGAAAGAATGAAGGAAGAGGAGTAGGAAAGTGAAGAGAATTAAGGAAGACGGGAAGAGACAGAAAAAAATGGGAAGAGTTTAAGTGAACTGAATTTTACCACAATATTTATTTATTAGCAATATTTCAAAATTTTCTTTGAAATACTTCCAATAATAAATGAAATGTTACGGTGCTATTAGAAGGTTGTACTGGTTGCGGCCGAAGCTGCCATCCTTGTCCTGTTGAGCAAGGACGGGTCACAGCCACTGTAGGGCATCCGAGATGAGTGCGGGACTCGAACCTATAGCTAAGGGAATGCGAGACTAGCATGCACGGCTGTACACCATTTCTGATCATATTGATTGATTGATATGGATTAACGTCACACACTCCTACCATCCGAAGGCGAGGACGATGCCCCTTACAGAGGACTTTGTAGCCTGGAATTTAATCAATCATCCCCTTGGTTCAACTTCGCCGGTGGCAGGACTCGAACCGCCATCCCCTCGACCTTCGCCGCAATTAACGACGCCCTAACCCGCTCAGCCAGCGATCTTCAGATCATATTGAAAGCACAGAAAATATGATAATCATCAATATTAAGAGTATTGGTAATCCTATCCAGTATTGGTAATGTAATTATTGTCAATTCACCCACATGAGGCAAGAGATTGACCACAAGGATAGAAGCACTAGTAAACAACAACAACAACTACAACAACAACGGCAGTAATTACTAGACGAGGAACTGATAATATTAATAATAAGTGATCATATCGGATGACAGATAATCGATATCTGAAACTGATACCGATAACAGGTTAACACGCCAACCGCTCTCTTTCCGAACCTGGTTTGATATAAAAACACATCTTTATCGTTTCGCGACATCAAAGTGTGAATCAGTTTTACAACGGATGCATATCGGACAAGAAGCAAACTGGACGGCTTTGATATGATTTTATAATTTCTTAGAAAATATTTGTAAAGAAAAGGAAAGTAGTTTTATATATAATACAATCAGGTTTAGAAAGGGATTAGGTTGTAGGTTTCATCGCAAGTTAGGTTAAGGAAATAAACTTCACACTGATGCGAAAACGTGACGAAAGAAGTTTTGAAGTTCACTATCATACAACCCTAAACTATTTCACTGTACAATTTTTATTATTATTATTATTATTATTATTATCATTATTGTTATTATTATTATTTCTATTTTTCGTTTTTTTTCAGTATGCCTCGTTCCAGACCATAATGATCATGATGATTCATTCTGATTCATTTTCTCATTCTCTTCCTCACTTCTCGACTCACTCACTCACTCACTCACGGCTGGTTGAGTAATCGGAAGCGTGCCGCCCTCCCATTCACTTAGTTGTGGGTTCGAATCCCGCACACCTCTCAGATTCCCTGAAGTGACTGTTTGTTACCTGACCCAATAAGTCATTTGCACACTATGTCGCTTCGTCACTTCCCTCCTCTCTCTCTTTCCCTTCTCTCTTTTGTCCCTCTTTTTAACTTCCCCTTCGACCTTCCAGTTCCCTCTCTTTCTTCGCTCTTCGGTCCTCTCACCCTACCACCTTCATATATATATATATATATATATATATATATAATATATATATATTGCTGAAACCGTGAGGAAATCAAAGATAGGAATACGTTTGTCTATTTAAGGCATCTTTGGAGTACTTAAATGGACGAAAATGTTTGGTATTCAGATCTTTGATTTCCTAGTGGTTTCAGCAAAATATCTTTATTCACGTGTTTTATGTGATTACTGTTGTAATATATATATATAAATATATATATATATATATATACATATATAAATATATATATATACACACGAAAGTACTTACTGTCTACAAGTTTCCCTTCTCTTGTGGTTATTTTGCATTTCTGTATCACAGTGATGTGATTGATTGCATGCATATATATTATATATATATATATATACACATATATATATATACACACACATATATACACACACACACATATAAATATATATATATATATATATACATATATATATGTATGTATAATCCTCTTCCTATCTTCGTCTTCTTTCATTATCCTCTCTCTCACTCCTCATCTTTGCCCACTATCCTCCTTTCCTCCATTAAACCACCACCTCCATCCTTCCCTCCCTCCCTCCCTCCCCGACCTCCACGTTTGCCCGCCCTCTCCTCCAGTCATTCCCCCCACCCCCGCAAATACCTTGACCTTTGTTTCTTTTCTCAGTTTCATATTTCCTGATCTTCGTACTCCACACACAAAAAAAAAAACTCCACCATCTCACTCCACTTCATGTCCTTGTTTCCCAAGTTTAAGGTGGCTTTGTTTGTTCAAATTTCTATCTAATTTCCCTTCAGTTTTATCTACTTTCTAATCGTACATGACTTTTCGAAATGTTCCTTCCAGCACTTTCATCTAGTCTTATCTCTCAATTATACTAACGTGTCCTCTTCTTATGCCAAATTCGTCTTCTTACTTTGTCCTTGTTTTAGATGTCTTTCCTCTCCCCTTGTCCTCTCCTAGTGTTCTTTCCTCCCCTCCCCCTCCCGCCCAGCACCATCTACTCCCATATCCCTTTACCAAGTGTATTAGCCCCCCCCACACCCCTTCATTCCGGTCCACTGGCCACTCCCCCCTTCCCCTTCCCCCCCAACTCCAGCACCGTCATTACGCCCATCTACCCCCCCACTTGTCCACTCCCCCCCCAACGCACCTTGTCGTTCTCTCCCCCATTCCTCTCTTCCTTCCCACTCTCTCATCTACCCCGTCCTTAGTTCCTAATGCCTCTTCTGTCTTTACTTCCAATCCCCCGTCCTTTGTCACCTCACCTCGTTCAGTCCTTGGTGGGGGAAGGGGAAGGGGTGTCTTCGTGTGTGTGTGTGATTCACCACGGTCTTGGATCACGTGTTGGACTCGTGATCGACAGCTACTACCCTCCCCGATGAGAGCTCAGAGCTCATGTATAACCGGTCTATGGATAATGCTGTGACATGACACGCGCACACACACACACACAAACTCCCCGCCCACGAGAGTTGGAGTACCGGTTCGCAGAGCATCGATACTGAAATGATTACAATCCTGGGCGGGAATCGAACTCGGAATGCTGGGTTAGCAGTTGCGAATGCTACCACTGCGCCGTCGAGTCTGAGTGTGTGTGTGTGTGTGTGTGTGTGTGTGTGTGTGTGTGTGTGTGTGTGTGTGTGTGTGTGTGTGTGTGTGTGTGCGCGCGCGTGTGCAGCTTACGAATGAAGAGACGCCCCAGGCTTTGCAGCCCAAAGGTTGATGTTCCCTAGCCGGGCTGGGCCGGGCCGGGCCGGGGCGTTGCGGTTGGCTACTGCTTGTCCCGTGGCCTTGAGGGAAATCGCAGCCGGAACGTCCGCACTCGCTCACCTGCTCCCATGCTCTCTCTCTCTCTCTCTCTCTTCCACCTCCTCTCCTCTCTTCTCTCTTTACTTCTCTCCTCTTTGCTGCTGCTGCTTCTTTCATTTCTCCTCTCCTTTGCTTCTGTTCCACTATCTCCTCAACTCTTTTCTCACCTATTCTCTCCTCTCTTCTCTCTTTTGCCTTTTTCTCATTTTATCCTTTCCTCTCTCCAGCAAAGAAAAAAGAAAAGAGAGAGAGAGAGAGAGAGAGAGAGGGGCTAAAGGGGAATTTCAAAGGTCAATATAAAGGGTGGGGGGGGACGGAGTGAGATACATTTGGTCAGATCCACAAAGCCAAAGAGTGTCACATGTGGAACAAGATATCCACCCTCCACCTCCCTCCCCCTCTCTTTCCTTCTCTGACTTCTAATTCCCACTTTTCTTCTCTTTTTCTCCTCCCCTCTCTCAGCATCTTTCAAACTCCCATGTGTTTGTGTGTGTGTATATATATATATACATATACATGCATATACAAGTATGTGTATATGAATGTACATATGTATGCATATACGAATATATATATATATATATATATATATATATGTGTGTGTATACATGTGTGCTCCTATGCATGTATATATGTATATACTATGCATGTAAGTATACATGCATGCTTGAAACTGGGGAAGGGGGGATGAGCCACTTGAAAAAAAGTCTGATAAGAATGAACTGTTTCTTGGGAGTGAACCAGCGCTTCTATCCTTGCGCCGAAGATTTGTTTTCGTACAGATGGTCTGAGTTATATATATATATATATATATATATATATATATATATATATATATATATATATATATGACAACAGAGGAGGAATAACGAAGCGACGAGTATCCAACCATGCGTGCCTCTGGTCCGTAGGGGTTGTCACGCATAGCCGTATAATACGGACTCCATAAACGACGCGTCAATCCTCGCCCCTTGCCCCTCCCCCCCATCCCCCGTACAAGGTTCGATAGATCCAAATGGACACCCATATGAGGGGGGGGGATGAGGGGGATGTAGTTTCCTCCCCCCCCGACCCGTTTCCACCCCCATGGGGGGGGAGGAAACGACACTTGCACAGCAAAGGGAAACACCTGCGGAATCGGCTGTGACTCACAAAGAGAACAGATGCTTACACAAGTGGGAGGGGGGAGGTGGAGGGAGAGTGGGAGGGGGGTTGTCTATATTCGTTTATGTAAACTTATATATATACATGAGTCATCATGACCACAGTAATACTAATATTAGTAACAACAATAATAACCTTTATATATATATATATATATATATATATATATATATATATATATATATATATATATATATATATATATATGCGTAACTAACCACTAAGAAAAGCAAACTAACGAAGCAGAGCGCTTTCGTATAATTACATATTTGTATCAGCACTGAAGATGTAATTATACGAAAGCGCTCTGCTTCGTTAGTTTACTTTTTCTAGTGGTTACGCATTTGTGAACACACGTTTCTAGCGTTTTTATTGCATATACATATATATATATATATATATATATATATCGCTACGGTTATTATTTTGTAATTATAATATATATCACTATTATTATCATCATCAATTTTTAGTGGCATTACTACTGTCTAGGCTTCTCTAACAACGGGAAGACTTCTTATAACAATCCAAAATAAATAATTTCTCAAATGCTCCTTTCTCTCTCTGTCTCTCTCAATGTAACCAAAACCCAGACACACTCTCCAACTCTCTTGGGAGCGCTGGGAGCAGGAGAGAAGCTCAACGTTTGTCCACGTGCAAAGGGGCGGGGCCTCCGAGTGACGTCACAGAATCCTGTGACGTCATGTCGACTTTGACATTTTCAGTTAAAGGGTTTACAGTATTTCGGTATACTAACGCCCGTTTTTTTTCTTGTTTTTTTCTTGTTTTTTTTTTTTTTTTAAGAAAATGTTGAAATGTTAGGTTTTGTCTAGTCACATTGTCTGAAGGAAAATAATTAAATTGGGTAATTATTGTTTGACATTTGTTGTTCCAAAAATCTTATGAGTTTGACAAATGAATTACTCTCAGAAATGTCCTAAAAACCATGGGTAAATATATAAATAAATAAATAAGATTATGAACTAAACAAAATGAAAAATATACAGATAAAATAAAACATAAAAAACAAATATATTAGAATAAAAAAACATTTGCCAAATAAAAACACAAAAAGAGAGAACTATTTATAAACGACAAACACTAGTCTTGATCTACAGGTCTGGGGAAGTGGTGAATCCACAGGCTTATAAAGTTCAAGGCAAGATCTTATCAAAACAAGTGACAACACACATACACACAACTCTCGTGGGCGGGGGAGTTGGGTGTGTGTGCGCGCGTGTAAGGTCACACCATTACCCATAGATCGGTCATATATATGAGCTCTGAACTCTCTTTCGGGAGGGAAATAGCTGTTGATCACGAGTTCAACACGTAATCCAAGACCATGGTGAATCACACACACACAAGGATAATGTACGTACACTGAATCAAATATACTAAAATCTATTTATCTAAACTCATTTTTTTTAAAGTGACACATCGTGTAAATGTGGAAATATAACAAAAATAATAACAATAATAACAACAATAATAATAAAACAACAATGATAATTATAACAGCATAATAATGGGGATAATGATATAACAAAAAAACAAGTATACAAATAAAAAAATAAAAAAATAAATATTCTGTCGACTGAAAAATGACCAAACTTGCTCAACACAAATCAGACGATTCGGCGATTTTCTTTTTTCCCAACAGCGCACTGGTAGCCAGCGATTATAAAATTCTTAAAATAAATAAATGAATATAATTTCAACTACCTCGCTACAATGACGCCATCTACAATTTTTGTTTTGTTTAACGCCAAATTAATTAATTCGGCTGTACATGTGTATCTACATGTGTATATATATATATATATATAATATATATATATATACACATATATATACACACACGCACCTACAAGGTGTATTATGTAAGAGCATATGTACTATATGTACAGATGTGTACACATATTACTTATGAACACGTATGTAGAATATCATATGTCCATATATATGTTTACATGTATTACGTACGTATACTTATGCACGTGTGGATGTATATATGCATGTCCGTGTGCGTATGTACACAAAGGTCATCATTATCATCATCATCATCAATGCGGTCACAGTCATCTTCCTCATTACAACCCTCACCACCACCACCATCATCATCATCTCCATCATCGTCATCATTATCATCACTATCGCCATCATCAAAGCCCACACACACGACAAGGCTCCCCAATTGGGGGGAAGGGAGAGATGGGGGAGAGTGACGAAGCAAGGGAGGGGGAGGGGGAGGAGGAGGAGGAGGAGGGAGAGGAAGAGAGGGTAGGGAGGAGGGGCAGGGGAGGTGCGAAAGGAGGAAGGGAGGGAGAGTGATGGAGATGAGGGAGTGAGGGAGGAGGAGGCTGGTGAAGAGGGTGAGGAAGAAGAGGAAGAAACAAATGAGGGTGAGAAGCGGGGGAGAAGAGGAAGAGGAGGAGGAGGAGGATGAGAGGAAGAGGAGGAGGAAGAGGAGGAGGAGCATGTAGAGAGGTAGGGGGAATAAAAACACAAAGCGGAGGAAGAGGAGGAGGAGAAGGAAGAAGAATTGTAGTTAAAAGAGAGAGAGAGAGAATAATGAAGTTAACCAGGAAGAAATTGAGGGAAATTGAGTGGAGTTGTGATAAGGTTGAGGTGGGTATGAGTGGGGAGCAATGGAGCCCCCCACTCTATCCCCCCAACCCCCCCCTCCCCCAATCTCCCCAGAGCCCGCATCTGTATCACAGAACACAATCGACCCCTCTCATTCACATAGGGGCAGAGAGCAACCACCCACAAACAAGAGAACACACAAACATACACAAAAGTATACACAAGTCTTTCCAAACACACACACACACACACACACACACGTACACACAAACGAACACACATATACATAACATGTAAATAAATAAAAATAAAAGAAATCAATAAAAGACCACGCGACTACTACAAGCGTTTGGGTGAGTCACATTTCCTGATAAGTCTGTCACAGTCCGTCACAGTCAGTCTGCATGGCGACATCAAGAGCCGGTCTCTCCCCCCCCCTCCCCCGGGGAGGGTAGGGGTAGGGGGGAAGGTGGGAGGAGGACAGTCATGCACTCCATGTGGTATTTCATGCTACGTTGGTGTCCCTTTCATGCAAAAGGTGACACGAGCATGTGCCTGCATATCTACTCACATTCGGTGGCATTCACACGCACGCATACACACACACACACGGAAGACGCCAAAATATCGAGGTTAACACCCCCGTCCCAGGACCTTGGGGGTATCCCCCCCTTCCCCCCACCCCCGCCTCCCCCGGGCCTCTTTGGGATCAACCTCAAACCACATTTGCCCTCAGTATCAACATTTCATCTTCTCCTTTGAGGTTGTGGGCTTGTTTCCTGTTTCCAAGGCATCACCTGTACCCTTCTCTCGCCATGTACAAAGCCCCGCATTCCCCTTCCGTGAAGTCACAATGTTTCCATCCACACTGGCTGCCGTCAGGTGATTTCATTCACTTCCCCTCCCTACCTCCATTGAGAAGTGTGTGCAGAAATGTGGGCAGTACTATATTGATCCGCTTCCGTGACTGATGTTACTTTATATTTAATTCCAGCAGTCGCAAAGATATTTCATTCATCTTCTAGACACTAAGAAACACACACACACACATACACACACACACACACACATATATATATATTGGAAATTGAAACGTGGTCGAGCCAAGGACTCGAACTCAGCTCGGACGTGACAAAGTGTGTGTGTGTGTGTGTGTGTGTGTGTGTGTGTGTGTGTGTGTGTGTGTGTGTGTGTGTGTGCACTCTCGAACAAATTACTAGTAACCGTTATTAACTCGTGGCTTTCGCTATTACTTTGGGACTAACAACGACGTTGTAATGGCTAACACACCATTCGCGTTATCACACACAGGTGTGTCAACTTCCCACGTTACGTCTATGCTCAGTTCCTACGGCTAGCGGATCATCGCTAACGGGCTCCATCCAATCGTTCAGTTTAGGCGACAATACCAAGCCTTTCCGTCGACATTTCGAGTCCTACTTCACGTAGGTCCTCCTTGAGTCCTTCGGCATTCGTCTCCTACCATAGGCATCTCCATCCCGCCGACAGGGCGTTGGATGCGAGGCGATATATTTCGCCACCGTCAGAGGAGAACTTCCTTACTTCATCGTCCCACGTCTCGCTCGATTATGAAACCGGGCGTGTTTTACCTGCAGACTTCCGTGATTACCTTTCTTTGATCTTTGTTCGACCTCCGGGGATGGTTTTGGAATCGGGCGAGTTACTATGCACACATAAACAACATAATCAACAACAGCCATGTTACGGAGCGCCGTATTAGAATGGGGAAAACGTAGACATTGATAAATACGAACAGGAAACTGGTACAAGATTAATATCAAGAGGAGAGGAAAGAAACGAGTATAGAAAAGAAATGAGCAACGGAAAGATTAAAAATGAGGAAAAAGGAAAGGAGCAAGAGGAAATGAAGGAAGAGGTACAGGAGAGAGAAGAAAAAGAGAAGAGGAAAAGGAGAAAAGGATGAAGAGGAAAATTACGAGAAAAGAGGGGTAGAGGAAGAAGAGAGGGAGAGGAAAAGGGGAAGAAGAAAAAATGAATAAAAGTAAGATAACGATTGGGAGTGAAAAGGAACGATAAAAAAGAAGAAAAAAGGAAAACGAGGAAGAGGAAAAAGAGGAAAGAGACACAGAAATGGAAGAAAAGGAATAAATTGGGACAAAAGATAAGTTAAGAGGACAAAGAGGAAACTGAAAAGAGTTAGTGGAAGAGATGAGAAAGGAAGAGAAAAAATAATCGGTAAAAGGGAAGATGCAAACAAGCTAACGGAACAGCAATTCCATTCAGCATTGAGACTAATAAGCAAATGACTCCTGACGAAGCACCTCCCCACCCCCACACCCACCCTCCACAGAATCCAGTTATCCTACAACTGTCTAATTTTTGTCTAAACAATCTAGACAACTACAAACTAGACCGCCATGTTCATTTTTTTTTTTCAATCCGAAGTCTAAAGTTGAACTGGGTCGAACACACACACACACACACGCACGCGACTCGTGGCGCAGTGGCAGAGTTCCCGGCTGCCACTACGGCGGTCTGGGTTTGAATCCCGCCCAAGGTTGAAATAATTTCAGTATCGCTGCGCTGCGGGTCGTTACTCCAATTCTCGTGGGCGGGGAGTTCGGTGTGGGTGTGGGCGTGTGAGGTCATAATATTACCCATAGATCGTTCATATATGAGCTCTGAGCTCTCTTCCGGGAAAGAAATAGCTGTCGACACATAGATGAATGAAACTCCTGGGGTGCCATGAAGAGTAAGGCCCTGTTCACGATCGAGGTTTGAACCGTGTCGGTATTGCATAGTCAAGGAAGAACTGCGCGGTTCTGTGTGAACGCCTTCATTGATTTGTATTGTAATTCTACCGCCGCGGTTCAAATCGCTAGTGTGAACAGGGCTTAGAAGGAAAAGTTCCAACAGGTGATGAAGACAATAACCAGCGCTTCTATCCATGGGGGGCACCGGTGGGTTAAAAGGAGAGATGTTGGTGTGAAGATCGGTTCATACTGGGCTAATTTCCGTCAACTTGCGAGAATTCGTTCGAGTTGGAACGACTTTGGTTACAATCCAACTTTTTTTTTAATCAAAAAGTCAGAGTACCTTTGCGACATATCTTGAAAAAACTGAATGACGAACTAGTAGAAGTTAGGCCTAGACGAATGCTAGACGTAATTTTTTAGTTTCCTAGGTAACTCTAGGATACTGCAAGTGAAGTCCTCTTGTAGCCTTTCGAACTCACAAAAGTTGACGATAATCTGCCTAGTGTGAAGCGGATGTTGGGCGTAGGCTTTATAAGGACCCAATTTGGTTTGTGTTCGTCCAACAAGGGCGTGGTGGTGGGCGTCCAGGTGTCTGGTGGCAAACACTTGGGGTCTTGTGCACAAAAGGGGCGTGCACCTCATATGACGTCACTCATCGCGTGACGTCACTCATTGGATGCTGCAGGATAAAGATTTTAAGTAAAATTCTATTTGGTTCCGATTCTCTCTCTCTCTCCATTTGTCTCTCTATTTACACGCTGCACCTCCTAAATAATCTTGTCCAAGTCTTTCTAGCTTTACTTCTTTCAATTAGTATATTAGTTGATTAATTTAACAACTTATTATCTATTTAGTTTTGTCTTTGTTTATTTCTCCTATCACCGAGGAAGGGAACATCAGGGATGACAGGCTTGTATTCTTCAGGGATTCTTTGAAGGAGAATCCAAGTGTATGGAGAATACTAAAAGCAATATAATTTCTTTAGCCCATTGTTCTGGATCTCTCCTCTGTCAGGGTATTGGTGATGCCCGCCAGAGGTGGGGAGGAGGAGGAGGAGGAGGAGGAGGAGGAGGAGGAGGCGGTGGGAAGGAGGGTGTGAGTAAAGGACAGAATCCGAAGCTCGAGATTGTAGTAGATATTGTATTCCGAGTCTGGGGCGAGAGATTAGAAAGTCAAGGTTAGGCAACTGTCGCTCTAAGTTGGCGACTTCCTGATCATGCAGAAACTGGAAACACCTGGTTTTTTCTTCATCTCCTTCTTCTGTTTCTTCTCCTTTGCGGAAGCATTGCTTGTGGGTGTTTTTTTTTTTATGATTTTATTTATATCTTTCTTGACATTTTGCTCTTGGCACCATCTATACAACATTGCCCAACCGTGGCGAGGTACTGAGGCTGTATCGTCACACAGAAGATTATGATATAGATTGTATCCCGTGCAGGTTGTCCTATACAGGACGGTGTAAAATGCTTACAATTTTTTCTTGGGCTCATTGTAGATACATCTGTTACACAGAAGACACAGAGAACTTTCCTACATTAACTCCAGAGAACTCCACACAATCTCTTTACCGAGTGACGTCTGAGATGATTCAGTGACCGTGGGCGGTAACCCGAAGGGTTTCGGATAAACATATTTCACCAACGCTTGTTTTTTTTTTTTTTTTGGGGGGGGGAGTGGCTTCCTGTCTCAGGTAACATTATTCCCTTTCGAAGGAATACCACACGGATGAATAAAGTCACCTGGCGTTAGACAGAATGAAAATACAAGTACTCCATGGTATAGAAGGTCGTCAATCCTCTCGCTGCGTAAGTTTTAATGTACCAGGCTTCTATCCTTGTGGACTTTTTCGCGAATTGACTATCGAAGGGCTCAAGTAGATTTGCGAACTGAAGAAACTCGTCTGTGGACAAAGGAATATTTTTGAGATATTGATTCAGTTTCTCACCGCAAGATGGCGCGCTTGATATGCTTTATTCTGGTTGACGTGAGACTATGTCCTTCGGCTGATGGTTCGTGTCCGGATAAGAGACGTGATCCGGATGGTTACGCTCGTGGGGTGCCGTCTCTGTAAGAAAAAGTTGTTTTTCTTGTTTGTGAACACGTGTATGTGTGGGTGGATGTGAGTGTAGGTGTGTTTACCCAATTGTAATGTTTTGTGATTTTGGCTTTCTGCCTACGTCGATGTGTGTGCGTGTGTGAGATTCACCATGGTCTTGGATCACGTGTTGGACTCGTGATCGACAGCTATTTCTTTCCCGGAAGAGAGCTCAGAGCTCATAATATGAACGATCTATGGGTAATATTATGACCTCACACGCCCTTGAGAGGGTGAGGGGAAGCACGCCCTTTGAGGAAGATGGGGAGGAAGAGAAGGAGGAAGAAGAGGAGGAAGAGGAGGCCAAGGGGCAAAGGGAGCACCTGCCGAAAACCACAAGTTCCTCAGGGGTACGTCTCCCCCCCTCCCCCCCCCCCACCCTACCCACCGCAACCGCAAGGCCAGGTGGGCCATGTATCCCGTGCCAAGGAGGGGGACGAGCCAACTGCCCCTTTTCGTGTTTGTTTGTTTGTTTGTTTGTTTACCAGTTACCCACTGTTTGTTTTGGTTCCAATATATTTAGGATTTCCGTGTGTGTGTATGTGTGTGTGTGTGTGTGTGTGTGTGTGTGTGTGTGTGTGTGTGTGTGTTTTGTTATTCGTTCAGTTCTCTTGGATATCTGGTCACTGGACGATTCTACTCATCTGAAGAAAACCTCTCCTCATTTATGGGTTGCTATTGGCACCACTTATCACAAACACAGTGTCACCTGAAGATACTATAGTTTGGCAGCTGGAAAAATCTTGTAGAGAAGGTGGTTAACTGATAATAAATAACGAGGAGATGGCTATAGCAATAACAACAATAACAATAACACAAAAATATTAATAACAATGATACCAAAAAAACTCCAACGACGCTTGTAACAATGTATAACGACAATAACATACATCCAAACGTATCACCCCCCATGACTGGAATAATATACAACAAAACTCGAAAAAGGAAAACAAAACTAACGTGTTTCTTTGGCAAAGGGTAAACACATAATTCCCTAATTTTTAGCGCATGCTTCCGTCATGTATAGCAAAAGAGGTGACCCAACTGGTGGGTGGGGGTGGGGGAGGGGGGGTGCGCGTTGGCTTCGCCCCTTCCCCTTCCCACCCCATTAACAAGCCCCTCCCCCCAACACCAATCCATTTGCACCTGGCACCTTCCAAATATGGAGAACCTGAAATGTGGGAAAAAGAGGAAGGTGAAAGAGCAAAAGTAAGGGAAAAAGAGGAAGAAGAAAGGGAGGAGGAAGAGGAAGAAGACAAGAAGACGAGGAGGGAGGGGGAGGAACAGGAAAAAGAAGAAAGATGATGATTATAAGCATAGAGGTGTCTAAAGAGTGAAACCCTGTGTACATTCTTCACACAAACACACGAATGATCATTCAAAATTAAGGTTAATTAACGTCGTATATACAAAACCAACGGGAAGTAGTCTTCGCCTCTCTCTCTCTCTCTCTCTCTCTCTCTTCGCGTGGTCGACGTTAGCCAAGATTATGTGACAAACAGGTTCGGAGGGTACCGAGTACTGGGAACAAGATTGCGAAATCTCATAACGCGAGTCCATAATGACCAATTAACTGCTTCTCATATCGTTAACACTGTCTACGGTTGCACTCGCCCCCCCCAGATGACTTCTTGTGATTTTATTAAGTGTCTCTGGGAGGTGGGAGGTTAGGGGGGGGGACCACAGGGGTCTCGATTAACTGGGCCCTTCTTCACGGCTGGGGACCTCAAGATGTCAACACTTACAGTCAACCTTTCTAGTTGTCAACCACAAACTCTACCATGTCTTCAATGACTTGATTTCTCTAGCTAATTTTCTTCTAGAATATTTGGTATCAATTTAATAGTCAATATTGACAAAACTACTTCAATATTGACATTAAATATTTATCGTGCTTACTTATCGTCAACCTTTCTAGTTGTCAACCACAAGTTTTGCCATCTCTTCAATGACTTGATTTCTCTAGCTAATTTTCTTCTAGAATATTTGGTATCAATCTAATAGTCAATATTGACAAAACTACTTCAATATTGACATTAAATATTTATCGTGCATTTAAAGTACCCCATCGAAATAAAAGTATAAAAAATGGTAAAATATATCAAGTGTTATATATCCAATACTGTCTCAATATGCATTCTATTTAGTTTTGCTTGGGGGAAACTCCACTCCCCCACCCCCCACCACGTGGAAAGAGTTGCAGAAAGTAGAACAGACTGGAGTGAAAATTAAAAGAGAAATCGTAAGTGGATCAAGAAAAGCATCCAGAATGAACGACGAAACGAAGAAGCATGTGCGTTACTGACTGGACGCCCCGAGGCAGTAAGCTTAGAAAGGAGGGAAGACAACAGAGAGAATAGAGGGGTCAGAAAAGTTTGCAGGAGTAGCGTAGCAAAACAAGACTCGTGGAAATTAGGTCGGGTGAGGGATGTATTCGGCAATGGACTTACAATGGCTGGTGAGCGAATTAAACATTCTAACATTGATCGCAATCATTCTTCTACTGTCGCCAGGATATTCCATTCAATTATTTTCAAAACTTTTCAGGAACGTAGGGGAAGTGGGCCTGGCTGAAGGCAAACTCTGGAAAGTATCGTTGATTTATTTTGAAGTTGGGCGCCAATGAACAGATAAGTTCGCGAGACGAGCGGGGGAGGAGGAAGAGGAGACGGTGTCTGCCCTTCTGGTGAAGTCTCGGTGCGTGAGGCGGCTGGGTCGGGCCTTGAGGACCCGTTTGTTCGACCCAATGCGGCCGGGTCATGACCTCAGGCCAGCAGATGGCTGTCAGGTGTTCGGTTCGTGGGCACCTTTCGAGGTGCCGACGTCGATGCTAATGGGTATGCGTCGCCGACGAATACAACTGCATCACAATATATATATTGCAAGGGCGCTTCACTTAATTGGCGAAATCCCTCTCCGTCCCCTCATGCAGTATATATACGTACATTATATATATACGTATATATATAATATGCAGTATATATATATAATATGCAGTATATATACGTACATTATATATATATATATATATATATATATATATATATATATATATACACATATATATACACATATATACATACTCACATTCTTGTTTTTATCTTATCATTTATTATTTTCGTTATTATCATATTTTTGTTTAATCTCATACTTGTCTATTTCTCCTCTTACTACTATATTTTCATTTAATTTACTATTATTATTATCATTATTACTATTATATCTTTATTTTTCTTCTTTTAAGTACCACTTACCGTATTTCAATTTTATCTTATTTATTTTCTTGTACTCCTTCTAGCAATCCCCCTTGCATGGCAACCTGCTTAGATCTTAATCACAACTGTGACGTTGACGCGTGTTTGTGGGAAGTTCGACATTGTGTAACGGTTACGGCTACGCGCGTAACGTGTAACGGTTACTTAGTGTAACGTTCCCTATCGTTTCATTTTGGGTGATGCCAATTTCTAAGCTGTTCCAAGAGTTGATACATTTGTAAGAAATTGTGTTAAATTGTGGTTAATGACACCCTTCAGAAACATATTAGCATTATCATCAGCAGTATCTACTAAATTGTCGTTATAACTATTATAATAATCATCATTATCACTTACGTTATCAATATTACTATTATCATTATAATCGTTATTACTATTTATCATTATTACTGTCACTATTATTATTTATTACTATTATTACTATTATGTAATTACTACCTGATGATTCCTACCAGACCAAAAGATCTTTGTCAGTCTTGTATATTTCCTTTATTCATCTGAACATCAAGACACCTCTCTCCCTTCTTTCTTCCAATAACTGTAGACTAAGTGTTCTTCATTTATTCATACGTTCTATCTAAAAAGCTGGGAACCAGTATAGTCACTATTCTCTGTTCTTTGGATTTAATTTGTTCCTCGTGTTCCCTGAATTCAATCTATATCCTTCACTGTGTGTGGGAACCTAACATTGCTGCATATACTTATATTGGGCGCATCAGATATTCTTTGTTTTTTTTTTAATCTATTTCATCGCTCACGTAGTGATATATATATATATATATATATATATATATATATATATATATACATTCTCCACAACTTTGGTTCACCAGTGATTTAAGTGGCGTGCCTCTCATGTGAAACGATAACAGTATGTAACTTCATTTTCGTCACTTCTTGTCGAAGTTACGATGTTCTTACGTTCCGAGGTCGTCGTAAACACGTTCCAAGTCACATCCTATAGAAAGAGAGAAAGAGAAAGAGAGAGAGGGAGAGTCAAGATATGCGAGGAGAAAGAGAGAGGGGGTGGTGAAAGAGAGAGATAGGGATGACAGGCAGAGGGAGAGAAAGAGTAAAGAGAAGAGAAAGAGAGAGAGATAGGGGGAAAGAGGGGAGAGAAAGGGGAAGAGAAAGAGGGAGAGAGAGAGAGAAGAGAGAAAGAGGTGGAGAGAGGGAAGAGAGAAAGAGAGGGAGAGTAAGACACAGAACATCGCACGGCTATAAACACAGACGTATACACGTTTTCACTTGGTGGGATTAGGTAAGTTAGATTAAGTTTGGTAGGTCAGGGTTAGCGTTACGTTGCTTACCGGGAACAGGAATTCCTAAGATCACATTTCAGTTGTGGTGAAACGCGTTAATAATAACAACAAAGAATAATGCCAAAGTAATAATGATCATGATGATTATAATAATAGGTTAACAAATGAGAAACGACAGGCCGGCCAGGGAAGCCACGACAAGACTATAATATATATATCTACGGCCGTCGACCTTGCGTGTGGCGAGGAGGAGGAGGAGGAGGAGGAAGAAGAGGAAGAACAGGTGGCAGTAGTGGCTGCGAGCCGCTTTCATCAGGATTATTACTATTTATTTATTTACTTGTTTTTTTAAGAGACAGATTAGGGATCAGGTAAGAGGAATTTCCTTAAAAAAAAAAAAAAAAAAAAAAAAAAAAAAAAAAAAAATTAATCTAATGGTCGGTATGGCTAAGATTACATCTTTCTCTCTCTAGGAACACCGAGGAGTGACACTAGGCAGGAAGTCAAAGTGAGTTTGGGAGACTGGTCAGGGGTCAAGGCAAGCGGGTTAGGTTAAATAAGTGCGGGATTCGAACCCCTAAGTGGATAAGCGACCTGCAGGTCACCAGCTCACTTGACCAAACGATTCCAGTCACTTAAAGAGAAGCCTCCTTGTTCTTAAAGACTTAACCACGGTCCACTTTAACGTGGGTGTATCGAGTTACATCTCGTATTAGTTACATGTGGGTGAGGACTCTCAAAAGGGCCGGCGTGTAGTCAGAGAAGCCTGGGCTAAATGTAGTCCACGTATAGCCTGGGCTAAGTGTACTCCATGTACAGCCTGGGCTAAGTGTAGTCCACGTATAGACTAGGCTAAGTGTAGTCCACGTATAGCCTGGGCTAAGTGTACTCCATGTACAGCCTGGGCTAAGTGTAGTCCACGTATAGACTAGGCTAAGTGTAGTCCACGTATAGACTGGGATAAGTGTAGTCCACGTATAGACTGGGTTAAGTGTAGTCCACGTATAGGCTGGGATAAGTGTAGTCCACGCATAGCCTGGGCTAACTGTAGTCCACGCATAGCCTGGGCTAAGTGTAGTCCACGCATAGCCTGGGCTAAGTGTAGTCCACGCATAGCCTGGGCTAAGTGTAGTCCACGCATAGCCTGGGCTAAGTGTAGTCCACGCATAGCCTGGGCTAAGTGTAGTCCACGCATAGCCTGGGCTAAGTGTAGTCCACGCATAGCATGGGCTAAGTGTAGTCCACGCATAGCATGGGCTAAGTGTAGTCCACGTATAGCCTGGGCTAAGTGTAGTCCACGTATAGCCTGGGCTAAGTGTAGTCCACGCATAGCCTGGGCTAAGTGTAGTTCACGCATAGCCTGGGCTAAGTGTAACCCATGTATAGCCTGGGCTAAGTGTAGCCCATGCATACCCTGGGCTAAGTGTAGTCCATGCATACCCTGGGCTAAGTCTAGTCCAGGTACAGGGTAGCCTGGGCTAATTATAGCCCTATTTGTATCGTCTTACAGGTCCAATCCACTAAGGTTACTCAAGTTGGAGAAGAGGAAAAAAGAAGTGAAATGAAGAAAAAAAGAGGAGGAAAGAGGAAGAGGAATAGAAAGGAGAGGAAGAAAAGAAGAGTAAAGAAGAATGAAAAGGAGGGATAGGAAGAAGAAAATGTTGGTGAAGAGGAAGATGAGGAAGAGGAAGAACAAGAAATAAAACAATATGTAAAGAACAATAATAAAGATAATAAATGTTTTTAGTTTGTGTGCGTGCGTGCGTGTGTGAGAGAGACTGTCCAAGTAAGGAATAAATTCAAAATAAACAGTGTCAGATCTGAAAATAATAATAATAATAATAATAATAATAATAATAATAATAAATTATATTTACCATGGACGGAGCGGAAGTGAAAAATGGAAAAGAAAACGTGAGGTCGGGAGGAAGGAGGAGGAGGAGGATTAGGGTATCAAATTACTCCACACTGACCAGCTGCCATTACAATAGTTGGGAATACGAAATCAAAGTGGCCCAAAACGAATTCTGTTCTGCCTTAAAACTGACTGTTCTATTCAGCTACATTCCAACACCCCCCCCAACTCTCACATAGGTAACGATCTCCCATCAAGAAGCTATTTCTCTCTCTCTCTCTCTCCAAAAAAAGAAAAAAAAAAAAAAAAAATATATATATATATATATATATATTTGTTTTATTCTATTTTTCTACTTATTCATTTGTTGCTAAATCCCAGTTATCAGATTTTTTTATACCTTTCCCTGAGCATATGGACGACGAAAAAAATGATTACAAAAGCCATGACCATTATGATAAAAGGGATTTTCTACGAGAAATGAAATTCTTTTCATACGTTTATAAAAGGACGAGAAACCATTTTAATCTGACTAAGAGGATCAAATTCCTTAGCTGAGGAGCACGGTTAGGGAGTTCACATTACATTTATTGAATAAATTCGCTCCTAAATCAACAAATTGGAATGAAAGATTTAATGGGTGAAAATTGTAGTTCCCTAAGAAACACACAAACAAAAACACATGTAGATACACACACGTACACGTACACACACACACGTACGTACACATACACACATACACGTATACACACACACGTACGTACACACACACGTACGCACAAACACACGTACGTACGTACACACACACACACACGTACACGTACACACACAACAAAAGAAAACAACGAGAAGGCATAACGGCAATTAAATCTAGGAATTACAAGGCATCTATTCAGCGTCATTAATCTAGAAAGCTTTCACCACGGCGCCGTCGAGAGAAAGAGAAATAGTTAAGAAAGCAATTAGGAGTCCGGGACCCGCAATTACACTCTGGAACTATTCCGGGGGCGAAGCAGATAAGGCAATTAACCCCCCTTCCCCCCTCCCCTTCCTTTCCTTGTGATACTCTCCCTTTCACTAACCCGCCCGTCAAGCGATTTTAGTCGTTCGCGTGGACACACGTGGCCAGAGAAAATTGGGTTCATCTATAGTCTATATGGATTAACCTCTTGCGTACCTGTTGGTCCTCTACCACTTGTTTATTACTGCCGCCAGGCGATTTAATTCGTCTCCATTATACGGGAGTATCAATGGTATTTGACCGAGAGCACTGGTTCAAGAAGAAAGAATTACATTTCAAAGACCCGCGGGTAACACTGGATTCGTCGCCATCAACGTTTCCTCGAAGGGGCCTGGACTCTATATGGTGTAACATCTGCATATGCAAGCAGTACACGCACCCGTGTGTGTGTGTATGTGTGTGTGTGCGTGTGTGTGTGTGCGTGTGTTTTACGAGCGTGTACGTATTTACATAACTGTAGTGAACAAGTGAGGAGCAACGTGTGTGTGTGTGTGTGTGTGTGTGTGTGTGTGTGTTTACCTAATTGTAGCATACAGCAAATGAACAATACTTGTGTGTGTGTATTCACCTTGGTCTTTGGATCACGTGCTGGACCCGTGAACGACAGATATTTCCCTCCCGGAAGAGAGCTCAGAGCTCATATATAACCGATCTATGGGTAATGCTGTGACCTTACACGCACACACACAACTCCCCGTCCACGATAGTTGGAGTAACGAGTGTGTGTGCGTGTGTGTGTGTGTGTGTGTGTGTAACCCCCACTGGCTACAACAGCGTCCTTTACATATTTTGTTCTGTCTACAACCACAAGACTTTAACCAGTTTTATGCTGAGCACGAAAAACTCGTGACCACAAAATCTGGTCTCCGAAGTGCAGAACCTAAGGTCCCAGCAAGTACGCGGAATTTCCAGAGGTCTGGATCCTTACGATCGGAGACCTGGAACCTTTCTTCCCAAAGTTGCACGCTGGTGGCGTAGTCGGTAGCGTACTGTTCTCGCATTCGCTGTGTCGCGGGTTCGAGTCCCGCGCCCCTCCCCGATTCCCAGCGTTGACCGTTAGTTACCTGCTCCAGTAGTCCCTAAAGCGGCTTCGGCCGCAGGTAATCGGCGCCTCATGGCGTAGGTCCCATCATAAAGGGAGTACCATAAAGTGCATAAAGGGAGTACCATAAAGTGTATAAAGGGAGTACCAACTAGAGAGGTGCAACCTCGGGGAGTATAAGAGGAGTCACCATGAACCACACCAGAAGCGACCTGGGGAGTCCATTTAAATATAACCAAGCGAGTACTCCAAGTGTCTAATGGGGAGTCGCTCAGGGAGTACTTACATCAAACAGGAGAGTTCTGAAGGGCTTCACACTTTCGCATAATACGTCTGACAATGCAGGACTGGAGTCAGGTACTCCCCCCCACCCCCACTCCCACTCCCAAGTGCCGAAGCGCTCGCGTGGAAAGAGGCAAGATTGGAGTACCGCCCGGGGGCGACTAGGAAGAGAGTCTGGGGTGGGTGGGGAGGATTGGGGGGACGAGAGGAAGAAAGGGATGGAAGGGAAGAGAAGGAGAGGGGAGTGGGGGGAATGGGGTGAGGTGAAGGGAGATGGAGTGTGAGAGGGAAAGGGAAAAGGGAGAAGGAAGAGGGAAGGAGGAAGGTTAGGGGTGAGGTAATGGGAGAAAGGGAGGGAGAGGGAAAGGGAAAGGAAAAAGGAGGGAAAGGAAGAGGGAAGGAAGAAGGTTAGGGGTGAGGTAATGGGAGAAAGGGAGGGAGAGGGAAAGGGAAAGTAAAAGGGAGGGAAAGGAAAAGGGAAGGAGGAAGGTTAGGAGACGGGGGAGAGGATGAATCAGGAGGGAGATAGAGGGAGTGGGTGAGGGAAAGCGAGATAAAGAGGAGGAAGAGGGAGAGAAAAAGGAAGATAGATAGATAGAGAGAGAGAGAGTGGGAAAGTGAGGAAGAGGAAGAGGAAGGGGAAGGGGGGGAGGAGGAGGAGGAGGAGGAGGAGGAAGAGGGAGGAAAAAGAAGGTAATAGGGAGAAAGAAGACGAGGGAAGGCGAGAGGAAGAGGAAGGAGAAAAAGAAAGGCAAGAAGAGAGAGAGAGAGAGAGAGAGAGAGAGAGAGAGAGAGAGAGAGAGAGAGAGAGAGAGTCTCATCCATCTGTCGAGGCTTTCCGTCTCTCTCTCTCTCTCTCTCTCTCTCTCTCTCTCTCTCTCTCTCTCTCTCTCTCTCTCTCTCTCTCTCTCTCTCTCTCTCTCTCTAGGCACCGGCTGACAGGTGCCTGCCTACCACGGACCTCTACTTCCTCGACCAACCAAAGGTGTCACGATCTGGTACGAGTTCGAGTCTATAGGGGAGAGGAACACCTGGTACGGGCAGCCTGGAGGACGACGGGGCGGAGGAGGAGGAGGAGGGGGAGGAGGAGGAGGGGATGGAAGAGAAGGGAAAGGTCGAGGGAGAAGGAAGAGAGGAGAGGTCGAGGGAGGAGGAAAAGAGGAGAGGACGAGGGAGGAGGAAGATGAAGAGGAAGATGAAGTAGAAGAGGAGGAGGAGGATGAAGAGGGGAAATACCGCGGATGAAGGAAGAGGACGAGGAGGAGGAGGAGGAGGATAAAGAGGGGAAATGCCGCGGATGAGGGAAGAGGACGAGGAGGAAGACGAATAGGAAGACAAGGAAGAAGAGGGGGAGGAGGAAGAGGAAGACGAGGAGAACGAGGGAAAAGAACAATGAGGAAGACGAAGAGGAAGACGGAGAGAACGAGGAGATAAAGAAGAAGAAATAAAGAGTACAAGAAAGAGGAGGTCGAGGAGGAGGAGGAGGAGGAGGAGAAAGAGACATGGGGGAAAGAAGAGCAGCAGAGGAATGATAATAAAGAGGAAAAGAGAGGACACATGAAGTAGAAGGATATAGAGGAAAACATAGGAGGAGGAGGAGGAAGAGGAGGAGGAAGGGGGAGAAGAGGAGGGGAAGAGGAGGAAGGAAGATAGAATGAGGGGAAGAGGAGGAAGAGGTGAAGGAGGAGGATGAATAAAAGAGGAAAAGAAAGAAGAAATACAAGGATGAAGATAAGGAGGAGGAGGAGGAGGAGGAGGAGGAGGAGGAGGTGAAAAGGTGAAGAAGGACGAATAAAAGAAAAAAAATAGAAGGTTGATGATGATGATGAGGAGGAGGAGGAGGAGGAGGAGGAGGAGGAGGAGGAGGAAGGAAGACGTCAATATGTATGTATGTATGGGAAGGGCGCGGCGGTGAGCCTAAATGCTCCCGTCTATGGCAGGTGGATGGGGGGGGGGAGATATGAGGGGTGATCCCTAGGGGAAGTGGATGGGGGACCTCAGGGGGGAGGGAGGGGAGGGGGGATAGGGAGGGCAAAGGGAAGGATAAGGAGATAGGTAGAAGGAGAAGAGAAAAGTAGACGGGGATGAGGACTAGGAAGAAAGGAAGGAAAGAAGGAGAAGGAAAAGTAGGAGAGACGATGGAGGAAGAAGAAAGGGAGGAGAGAGGAGGGGAGAAGAGACAGAGGGAAAGGAAAGAGGGGAATAAGGAAAGGAGTTAGGTAGAAAGGAGGAGAGAGATGGGGATGAGGAAGAGGGGAAATGAGGGAAAGGGAGTGGAGAACGGAAGGGAAGGAAGGGGAAGAGAAAGGGAAGAGAAAGGGAAGAGAAAGGGGAAGGGAAGGGGCACCCTACTGACCTCCCTTGGCCTCAACGTGACAGGACTCCTCCTCCTCTTCTTCCTCCTCCTCCTCTTTGAGAGGCAAGGAGGCAGGATGTTGGGCTGGGGGTGGGAGTGGGAGGGAGGGGGAGCGGTACCAGGAGACGAGTGAGACGGCGGGTGGCAGACAGGAAAGTGCCATCACGTGGGGGGGGGGAGGGGGAGTGCGGGGGGGGAGTGTCAGGAGCCTTGACACTTAAGCAAGAGGGCAATGGGTGACAATACACAGGGCGTTGAGTGGCATTGGGTGACCGGTTGTGGGGTGTTGGGTGACGCGCTAAGCGTAGGGTGACAACATATAAAGGGTTGACAACTCGCTGGACGGTGAGTGATCGTCTGCAGTGATGGCTGACAACATTTGGGACAACATACAGGTTGTGGGGGACAACAAGGAGGGGGTGGGAGGGGAGGGGGAGGTGTATGTATTTATTTTTTATATTTATTTATTTTCTAATTTTGAGGAAGGGGGTCCTAAGACACCATGGTCAAGTCCAAACAGATGGTTCAACGCCATCTAGGCAAAAAGATGGTATAGTGAAGTGGAAAGGAGACGAAAAAGAAAAGGCGATAATACCTACTTCAAACAGGATCAATTTTCGTCAACTATTGTGAATTCGAAAGGCTTCAACAAGACTTCGCTTGAAGTATTCTAGAACACTGTGACAATATTCTCACAATCTGTCTAACTTCTCTAGTTCGTCACTCAGCTTCTCAATATATGAGAGAGAGAGAGAGAGAGAGAGAGAGAGAGAGAGAGAGAGAGAGAGAGGAAACATTGTAACCGAAGTCATTTCTGTGCAAACGATCTCGCAAAAGTCGACGGAAATTTGCCCAGTGTGAAGAAGCGTCGAGCGTGTACGAGTACGACTGTACGTGTGATTCACCATGGTCTTGGATCACGTGTTGGACTCGTGATCGACAGTTATTACCCTCCCGGAAGAAAGCTCAGAGCTCATACTGTATATGATCGGTCTATGGGTAATGCCGTGACCTCACACGCACATCCCCAACTCCCCGCCCACGAAAGTTGGAGTAACGACTCGCAGCGCAGCGATACTGAAATTATTTCAGCCCTGGGCAGGATTCGAACCCGGACCGCCGTAGTGTCGGCCGGGAACTACCATCGCGCCATCGAGTCGTGTGTGCGCTTGAGATTCACTACTGTCCTGGATCACGTGCTGGACTCGTGATCGGCTGTTATTAGCCTCCCGGATGAGAGCTCAGAGCTTGCAATCCTATTGGAGGAAGCGGAAACGTGGATTAACGGCGATCAAGCCCCGCCACCTTTGCCCCCTTTGCTCTGGCAGCCAAAGCAGTTGAGAGACGAGACAGAAACCAACGCACCACAACGCCGGGGGTGTGTACCCAATGTACTCCCGTTACATGTGCTACAGCACATTCGCGTGTTCCACTCCACTACAGAAGGAGCCCGTCCATAAATAATGCGTTAATGAACACTTGTGACCAACAAACCCTTTTCAGGTTCTTTTTTCAACCTCCAGCTCGTTCGGTTTTAATGATTTTCTTCTGAAAAAAAGGACGCTCAAGACATGTATTGTTCTGTATGTCGTCAGGCGATTTAATTCACTTCAGTATAGGACTTCACACTGAAGACATCCTGAATCGAGACTCGTGCCTGCCGCCAGACGATCTTATTCATCTGAAGGGAGCGATCGCTATTTTGATTCTGGCGGACGGCAAGCGATTTTATTAACAGTTAGAAAACGATTACGTAATGGGGTTAATTTCCTTTGGTCTGGTAGCATATTCTCAGGTGAATAATATTGTCCATATCCAGTCATCAGCTGACAGTCTCGTAAATATATAGCAATAATAACGATCATGATAATTAATCTAGACAAAGGTAATCATTATAAATTCATTCAATATGGAAAATTTATCAATATAAATGAATAAATTATTCGATGGTCACGACCCCCCCCCCCACACACACACACTTATCCGGAGGCTAGGACGGTGCTCCTCACAAATTACTTTGTAGCATGGAACTTAATGAACCATGCCCTTGATCCAAATCGCTGGCGGCAGGATTCGAACTGCCGTCGCCTCGACCTCTGCCACAAGCACAGACGCTCTAAACCGTTCTCTACATAAATAAAGAAGGACACTGAACCGAGCGGACTTGGCGCAGTATCGACATAATGATCAACGCCATGCTGCACGCCTCAATGGCACACAGCACAAAGGTTTACAAAGGCGGAGCATACCGACAGGAGACCTTTTGGTCCATATCTAGGTCGCATGCGAAAAAATCATAACAATGATAAATAAATAAATAAGAACTATAATAATGTAATAAATAGAATACATAATTAAATGCATAGGTATAGTTAATGAAGAAACAGGTCAATGGTAAATAATAATTTGACATACAACTAATGATAAATGAGAATCAAGCAAATAATAATAAACAAACAGACAAATGATAACAAAAATAAACTGTATATACATACTCGTACACGCGGCTTACTGGCAAGTCCGCTACAGGCTACATCGTATTTCACATTAATCTATTTATCTACTTTACTGGTTTTTTTTTTCCTGAAGAATAATTAATCAATGATATGTAGGGCATATACTACAATGAGGACGGGTGGGAAGGGGAGGAAGAGGAGGAGGAGGAGGAGGAAGAGGAGGAGGAGGAGGAGGAGGATGGACTTTTTTTCTCTCTCCGTTGCCAACCTATTCTATTAATCAGTAGATTTAAAGACATAAAAAAGAGAGTAGAATTTAATCCACCAACCGGCGTTTCTTTCAACGGAGACGAATCTCCAATCATAAAAGGAATGCTTCGTGCCTCTGGTCCGTAGGGGGCGCTGCTAAAGTTTCCTCACCCTAAGCCGTTGGCTATGCGCAGTCAATAACCCCAATCATACGGGCTCGGAGCGAGGGGAGAAGGTGAGGAGAGCAGGTGAGGGGAAAGTACGTCAATGGAACGGGTAAGTAGGTTGGACCCGACAAGAGAAGGCGAGCACGAGCAGGTGATTGTGAGCAGGTGACAGTAGTGAAGGGAGCAGAAGCGTGTTAGCAGGTAACGAATAGGTGATTGTGAGCAGGTGACAGTAGTGAGGGGAGTAGAAGTGTGTTAACAGGTGAGGAATAGGTAATTGTGAGCAGGTGACATTAGTGAGGGGAGCAGAAGATTGTGAGCAGGTGAGGGGGAAGCAGTTGAAGGTAGCAGGCGAGAAGGAATAGGTATGACGGTCTTTTAAGACGACACATTCTGCATCTCTTACATGTGCTATAAGACGTGCCACCTGGGTAACGGACAGATTCGGAGGTGACGGAAGATGACGGTAGCAGGGATAGGGGGCTTATGGGGAGGGAGTTAGGGGGCAAAAAGACGGGTGGATGGGATAGCGGTGGGGGGGAGAGGCGGGTGGAGGGGAGTAGGTGGAGGATATATAGGAAGCACATGTTTAAGCGGCTTAGGGGAGGTGGAGAGAAAGGGGTAAAGGGAAGACTGATGGGAAGAGAGTGAGGGGAGTTAGTGAGGGAAAGGATGAGGGGAAGGAACGAGGGAAGGGATGAATGTGGATGGAAAATGAGGGGGAAGGATGAGGGTAGGGATAAGGGAAGAGTTGAGGGTAAGGGGAAAGTGAGGGGAGGGGTGAGGGAAGGGGAGAGTGAGGGGAGGGATGAGGGTGAATGGAGAGGGGAAGGTTACGGTAAGAGAAAGTGATGAGAGGGGTGAGGGGAGAAACGAGGGGAAAGATCATCGAGTCGGGACAAGGAGCACAGAGGAAGAAAAGAAGAGGGGAGACAATGGGCGGTAGTAGATAAGTAGAACATAGAGGGGCGATGAAGAGTAGATAAAGTAGTTGAGAAGAAGTAGGGCAGTTGGGCGATGGCGAGGGAGGAACTGTGTTGGAGGAAGTTGTCAATGGGGGAGAGGTGAGGAAGGAGGAGGTGGTGGAGGAGGGGGCACGAGGAGAGACGTGGGTTGTTGTTGTTGTTAGAGAGAAGAGAATACGCTGAGAATTTAAGTATCACAGGTATGGTGAAGAAGGTATGACTTGGGGTGGATCATCTCAGATGGGGGAGGGGGAGGCTGTTCCTGGGGGGGGGAGGGGAACAAGGTGCAAGAACGGGGAGGAATTCCAATGAGCAAGTTGAGGGCCCGAGCGGAAGCTGTTGTGTATGTGTGTGTGTGTGTGCGCACAAAACTATTAGCAAAGGCTAAGCAAAACAAACAAAACACTCAATATATATATATATATATATATATATATATATATATATATATATATATATATATATATATATATATATATATATATATATAAACAACCCCGCGCAATGAACCGGAAACTGGTATAAAAAAAAAAATAATAAAATAAAAAAACGGGGAAAAAATCTGGAGTACCCCTGGGCGTCAACAAGAGGGTAGCCAAGTGAGCACTTGTGCAGGTTGGAGGGAAGAGGGGGGAGAAAAGGGGGGATATAAAAAGGAAGACATGCGTAACCCGTACGCTGTACAACCATGCCAGCTGGCACGGAAGTCAACCACCTGCCACAACCCGTACCCTCGCTTGCAACAGCTGGCTCAGTCCTAGGACATTCCCTTGTACCCATTCAGTGTGGTGGCTGTCTGTGTGTTTTATTTATTTTTTTTCTGTCGAGTTGTGGTTACGTTATGGGACGAGTTGGAGTACAAACGTTCTTATGGAGTCCACAAGACTCGGAACGTTTACAACGTTTCAAACGTCAACAACGTTAGGCCCACCTTTCCACATTATTTGTTATGAATAGTAGCATGATCTCAGATTTCATTCACGTCCACAGCCAGTCAGTCCAATACATCAACGACAACTTTACATGCAGAACTTCTCACCCGATATATAACTTTACCAAGCCGGATTGAGCCACCGTGGTAGTTACTGAGGCTGTATCGGTCCTCAGGGGGAGAGATCGGTCCTGCAGTCGACCATAAAGGCTGAAATACACACAACTATTTACGTGTACACAAATGTGCATAAAATGTACACGTACATAATCGCTTATCCTATATGACAAGGCTTTAAACATGCTCTTATCATTGTTATCACTATCTTCGTTGACATGATTCCATTATCGTATTCTTAAAACACTACCTTATCATTACTGTCTTCAATATGATTTCATTATCATATATCACGTATCAGACACATATCAGTGCAAGGACCTAGTTACAACGCATCTATCCTCTAATTTGTAAAAAAAAAAAATATATATATATATATAGTCACAGTTATGTCGGTTGTCAGTATTACGCACCAGGTTTGAAAAAAAAAGCCAAGATACAGGATAACATAGATGAACCACATTAACATTTTGTTTTACCCACCACAAAAACATAAGCAAACAAAGAAATGAACAAAAAATAAATAAATAAATGGGAAAAAATAGGGTCAAGAGTATTAGAAGTCAAGGTCACTGCAGGCCATCTGCTGCCGAGCGAGGTTTGTTGTCCCTGGCACCCTGAGAGACAGGAAGGATGGAGAGGAAACTCTTCACACGTCGTGGGAACCTTGAGTGGAGAACCCACACGCCGAGTTCCCATCGTAGTTGGCTGTTCGCCCGCCGGAGGGCGTGAGAATTCCACTCGAAAACCGAGTGTGGGCCATCCACAGATGTGCACAACCACACCAATGTCCACACACACGCGCGCGCGCGCGCACACACACACACACACACAAATAATATACACATCTCAATCCCGATGAAATGATGTGTGGAATATAATTAGGTAAAATATGTAAACACACATACATACACACATATGCATAATATCACATATATACGCGCAACCGTGCGTTCAAAAAGCTATATACAAACCGACAAAGGCACGCTAGAAATACGCGCGCGCGCATACACACACACACACACACACACAGTCACTCCTGATGCACATCTCTTTTGCACCAACTCAATTTGTCGCGATCCCTTCTTTACGCCTTAGGTTGACGATTTGGTAGCTGGTCAAGAGGGGAGTCACGAACATAGTGTATGTATGAAATAGTCTTCAGTTTCTACCGAGATGGTGCTGAATGATACCATCTCTCCTTTTATATTATTTAATTTATGTTTTCCTTTGATTTCTAATTTATGAATTTGAATAGATTTAGCGTACGGAATGTGGGAGGCTGGATTTGTATTTTCAGATACAGACCTTATGAACGGTTATCCCCGGGACGCAGTCTTAACCTAGACTGATTGTCAGAGTCTGATAACTCAAAAGCTCTAAACTCAGACTAAGTTTTCTTTGCGTGTTAGCTTAAGACGAAACCTCCCCCTGGGCGGAGTTAGTCGTCCTCAGCATTAATGATTGGCCAAATTCATTTCTTTGTATACGTTGACCAATAGCATAAGGGCATAAAAGTCCTACGACACGCCCCCCTCGGGACACCTGGCCCTGGCCGAATAGAGCCTTGTTCCTTTGTGGGTCAGCGGAGTAATGCCATACATTAGTTTCCTAATAAGAAAAGCCTTACCCCAACAAGATTTAATTATGTTATCGGGTTTCGCTCATCTTGAGTAGGGGCCCACGCGCGCGATGCTAGTATCACTGCCAGTACTACGTGATGTTACGTCATCAAACCAATCCCATTAGCCTCACATTACTTGGACAACAATGGTGACGTCACTAATCTCTTCCGTTGAACTCGCAGTGCATTGCACACACCTGACTCGTTTATTAATTACTTTATACAAATGGCCTCTCTTCTTCCTGTGAGCCTCTCTCTTCAGTCGTTCCCCTCTCTTCCCCTTCCCAATATCCTATTTTCCTCTCATTCTTTTTCAATTCCTTCTTACTCTCTCTCCCTTTCCAATCTTCCTCTCCCCTCTCACTCTTTTGCAGTTCCTTCTCTCTCTCTCTATCTCTCTCCCTACTTACCCGCTCCCTCTTTCCCTACATACAACCAATATACATTTCTTTCATGTCACTCTCTTTCCATTCCTGTCTTCTCTCTTCCAGCCACATCCCCCTCCCTACCTCTCTCTCCCTCCCTAGCCCCCTTCTCTCTTTTCCTACCGCCCACTCTCTCTCCCTCCCTAGTCCCCCTTCTCTCTTTTCCTACCTCCCCCTCTCTTCCCCCTAACCCCCTTCTCTCCTTTCCTACCTCCCGCCTCTCTCCCTCCCTAGCCCCCTTCTCTCTTTTCCTACCTCCCACTCTCTCCCCCTAGCCCCCTTCTCTCTTTTCCTACCTTCCCCTCTCTTCCTCCCTAGCCCCCTTCTCTCTTTTCCTACCTCCCCCTCCCTCGCCCCCTTTCTCTCTTTTCCTACCCCCTCTCTCTCCCTCCCTAGCCCCCCTTCTCTCTTTTCCTACCCCCCCTCTTTCCCTACGTGCAGCCAATATATCTTCCTTCCATTTCACCCTCTCCCTTGCTCTCGCTCCCTCCCCCCCCCCCTCTCCATCCCCTCTCGCACCAAAGCCCCGGGGACATATAAATCAACATGCTCCATCTCAACCCATCTGCGCACTCAACTTTTCAACTTTCAACACTTCCTTTCCTTTTCATATTCACTTCCTTTGATCAACTTTACACCATCGCTATACTCTCACCACCACCACCACCACCACTGTGCCTCACTAACTCAATCCCAAAACGCATTAGGTCCTTAGTTAGTAGTCCGTCCATGTTCTCAGAAAATAAACAAATAAATAAATTGCTTCCCTTGGGAACGGAGACTAAGAGAACTGCGAACAGGATTGTAAAAAGAACAACTGAAATTAATCAAACAGATATTCTATAACAAAATATTCCAATAAGTATATAATAATAGCAATGATGCTATAAAACTAGGTGGAAAAGTAAGACCTCACCAGCAGCCAATAACGACATTAACCAACTAGTGGAATATCCAAAACAGGGAGGAAGAGACAGACAGAGAGAGATAGAGATAGATAGATAGAGAGAGAGAGAGAGAGAGAGAGACCCAATCCACCCCCTTCTCACTAGCGCCTGAGCGCCCCCTCCCCCACCCCCTCCCCGTTCACCCTTCGACCTGCCCCGGCCACGGAGCGAAGAGGAAGTTCCAACATTTACAATTCACGCTACCTCCCCGCTTGCCAGCAGACTGCACGAGTTGAAGGAATTGGGAGACTGGGGGAGGGGGGAGGGGAGGGGGTATGGGGGGATGGATGAGGTGGAGTGGGTGAGAAGGGTAGACGAGTGGGGGAAAGATGGTGATGAAATTCTGGGTGGAGGGAGGGTGGGTGTGTGGGGGGGGAACCCGCGGGGAGAGGGTAAAAGTTTAACAAAAGGGGGAAAGAATGGGGAGGAGAAGGAAAAGGAAGAGAAGGGTGGGGTGGGGAGGGTAAGGAAGGAGGATGAGAGGGGGTTGGGGATAGGAGGAAAATGGAGGGAGAATGAAGGGGAAGGGGAAAGGGAAATATAAAGATCATAAGAACGGGAACGGGAAGAAAGAGGAGGAAGGAGAGAGAGGTGGTCAGTGAAGATGACGAGAGGGTAGGGAGGGAGGAGAGGAAGGGGGAAGAAGATAGAAGGAAAAGGGAGAGGGAGGAAAAGGAAGAAAGAGGAGAGAAGAGGGAGAGGGAGGAGAAGGAAGAAAGAGGAGAGAAGAGGGAGGGGGAGAAGGAAGAAAGAGGAGAGAAGAGGGAGAGGGAGGAGAAGGAAGAAAGAGGAGAGAAGAGGGAGAGGGAGGAGAAGGAAGAAAGAGGAGAGAAGAGGGAGAGGGAGAAGGAAGAAAGAGGAGAGAAGAGGGAGAGAGGGGATTGAGGGGCTTGGGTGATGAAGGAAGAAGATAGAGGAAAGGAAGAAGAAAGAGGAAAGGAAGAAGAAAGAGGAAAGGAAGGAAGAAGAAAGAGAGAGATGGGAAAGAAGACAAGACTTGAAGATGCTGGCGGAAAAGAAGAGGGAGCAGAAAGAGGAGAGAAGAAGAGGGAAGAAGGAGGAAACGGAAAAGAAAAGAAAAGAAAAATAAAGTGAAAAGGGAACGGAGAGGAGGAAGAAGGTACTAACGCGGGTGAAGAGGAAGAGGTCCAGAAAAATGGAGGGGGGCGGCGAGACGAGATGTTAATAGAACCGACAAAAATACTTGAGGAGGGGGGAGGAGGAAGGAGTGAGGCAAAGAAACGAAGTGAGAAAGAGAGATTGTGAAAATGACAAGAAAGAAGAGTTGGACGAGAACTGAGCGTCGGTGATGAAGCTCGACGGACGAGTCGGCCGCGCGGGAGAAGTTGATAGACTGGCGAAATGGCGGGCTGGCTGGCTTTGGCGGGAAGAAAAAAGCGAGGAGAAAGAACAGGAAGGCGGAGAGGTGGGCGGGAGAACGAGGACGAGAAAGGAGGAGGAGGAGAAGGAAGAGGAGGAGGAGGAGGAGGAGATGGCGGAGGAGGAGGATAATGGCGGAGAAGACGAGAAACAGGAGGAAGAGAAGCTCAGTACAGGGAAACGAGGAGGTGGGAATAAGGATGAGAAGACAGACAGGAGGAGGTAAAGGAAGAGGAAGAGGACAAGGAGGAGGAGGAAGCTGACGCCGAGGACGAGGACGAGGAGGAAGAGGAGGAGTAGGAGGAGGAGGAGGAAGCGGACGCGGAGGACTTCACGGTATAAGTAGGTAATGTCTTGAAAAGGACGAAGAAAAAAAGAGGGCAGGAAAGAGAAGGACACATCGAGTAGAGACCGTGCGTGCGTTCGTGCGTTTCTTCCTTATACATGCATCACCTACCCATCCAGTCCCCATAAAAAATTAACAAGTAAACAAATATATAAATATAATCAACGAGATAAATAAGCATAAAAATAAACAGAGAGAGAAGGATAGCGAGGAACGCGGTAATGTAAATTCTAAAGGGCAACAACAAAGCAACAATATCTAAAGGTCAGAGAGCACAATTTTTTTTTCTTTAATGTAGATCAATCTCCACTCATGTAACGATACTGCGCGACTCTGAATCGCGGGGGTGTCGTCTAAGTTCTCACACTAAAGGTTGCATGAAATTATCCAGGCAACAGACACGCACACACAAAATAACATGAATTACATGTACACACTAAAATCTCTACAAATGTGGATGAACGAATATAAACATGTACAGATTAGACCTTTCAAATTTATTAACTTAATACATTTATTCTGACTGCCAATAATTTATTTTGTTTAGCAGGAAACTCTCCCACTCATCTAGCCGTTTGGTTAAATATGAAAAATGGGGGTGATAGCAGTGAGAAAGAAGACGTCGGTTAGGCGACAGAAAACGCAGACAGTCCTGCTGCTGCTGCTGCTGCGGCTAGACTGCAACGGCTGGAGTGTGTAACGGTGCCCCAACTGCGTTGCAACCAACGCCGCCTCGCACACTCCTCCATCAGGTAACGGCCTCTGCTCACGGGCCCACAGCAAAAACAACCTCTTTAATATTGTTTTCTATTATTACCTTTGCAAAAAGTCTTCTCTGAAGCTGACAAAATGTTGTTTCATAATTCTTAGGGGGAACACAATCGTACTAAGCGAGATTATTTCCTCAAGTTGGTAAAAAGGCAAGATCTCCGTTTGCAAGCAACTTCGACGGTCAACACGACGGTAGATTTAATTTCTTCCCGTAGTTTCCAAGCCTCTTCATATATCCCTGAACAATATATTTTCTTAAATCAAAGAGAACAGTGACTTCCCATTTCGCCAAAGTTAGAGCTAGGATATGGATTCTGGCGAAATGGGAATGATTCAGAGGACAGCTAATTGGGGTTTGAATGACTAGATGGTGCTTTAGTGTATTTTCCCATAGGATGAGTAGTTTACGACTGGAGCCGTTTAGCTGCCGTTCCCATGCAAGCGAAGCATATCAACTTCCGCCTACGAAACACTTAAGTCAATATAGTTTTAATCCTTTTCACATGGTAGTTCACTAAAATCGTCAGGCAGCAGCCTAAACGACTAATATCTAAAAATGTTGCGTAAGCTTATGTATTCGCGAAGTGTGTTCAATTCATAAGCAATATTCATTTATAATTCTACATTTTACCCATTCAACTCCGATGACAAGATGTCTTGTCATTTTGTCAAATAAAACAAAAAATCATAAAACACCAAAATGTTTGATCAAACACCAGAAAAATATGACGTTAGTCCTCGCTTCGCTCGCGAGCGAAGACTGACGTCATATTTTTCTGGTGTTTGATCAAACATTTTGGTGTTTTATGATTTTTGGTTTTATTTGACCAAATGACAAGACATCTTGTCATCGGAGTTTAATGGGTTTATCAGATCTTCATCCAACTGAGCAAATACTTCACGTCTGAAAGTATCTTATTCTGACGCTAGCCTGTTTCGTTCACATTGATGATAAGCCGTGCGACGGAACGTGTTATACTGTCACACTTTGGCAACTATATATATATATATATATATATATATATATATATATATATATATATATATATATACACATATACCAAAGATCTCTTCCCCCAGCCAAGGTATGCACCCCCCTCCCCATTCCACCCCCTCTTAGCTCCTCGTGGATGATGGACTATCCGTCTCCCGCCTAGTGCCCGGGTCAAAAACAACGCAGCAAGACACAGTACATCCACAGAAGGGTCAGCCAGCAACTATATATTTTGTATTGTATATAATACATTATAAAATATAATATATTCAGGCTGCTGCAAAACGGCGTTATTCTGTTGATACCCCACTTCGAAACTCATCTCACTTTCGGAGATCTCTTTACGTATTTTATTCTGGCTAACGATTTACTTTATCCAAAATATAGCAATGTCCACCGACTCAATATATTGTATTGTCTGATATTGTAAGATCAAATACAGTAGCTCGTACTCATAAATACGGGTCCCAGAGGTAAGAAAGGTGTGAAGGAACAAGTCATATCGGGACTGCTGACACATTACGGCATATCACTGAACAGGAGAGGCCATGGTAACATACAAATGCGGAAGACAGAACTCAGAATGCCAAAATCAGGAGTTAAATCAGAATTAATTTTAGAGTATGACAAAGGCCAGAAAAGCTCATCAGAAATAAAAAATTATAGTTCATATTATGATAAAGACATTGGTGACAAAATAGAATGTAAAAATCAGTTAGGAAGCAGAAACATAGAAGAACATACAAAAATGGGAAACTAAACGAGTCTATTTAATCACAGGAGAGACAAGAAAGAGGCCAAAGAGGCTGTTGACCTAGGATTACAGGAACTTGAGAACAACTCACGTGTGACTAATTTATATTTCTGAAAGAACTTGTCTGAGTGAATTACAATTGTGTTTGAACTTGTATTTATCCCGAAGTGTTTGAAAAAGTTATGTTGGAAATATACAGAAAAACGAAACAAAATGTTTTATTAGTGCGCACACCAAAGCATCACAACCTACAATAGGAAAATAAAACAAAAATCTGCCGACAATGTGTGGGTTGCACCTCGGCTGATGCCCACACCCATCGAGATGACAAAAGAATCCAACAGCGGCCCTAAGCGAGTGAAATCTATCTACAATGAGATTTGTGCCCGAGCTGAGAACAAAGAAAGCCACAACCCCGGCGGACAAAACACGACGATGCCCCGAAGCAGCCAGTAATAACGAGAAGAACAAGAGCAATAATAATGCCGTGCGGGAGAGAGGGAGAGTTGAGCAGGCGACAGCGAGATGCCCCAAGGCACAAGCGTCCCGGCAAAAAAAGCGCGGGTCCCCATTACCATCACAGACACAAGGACAGCGTAACCGGTGCAGACACATACCAGGGAAACTGTCAGAAAAGTATAAATTAATCATATAGATAAACCAATATGCGAATGAATGAAAGAAAATAAAACGCACATAGACATAAAAGCAACAGCAAACAATGATACCATCCCTGTTCTGAGGCAACACCCAACACTCCCTCACTGTCTCTCTCTTCCTACCAACCACCCCCTCCGCACCGGGTCACGGGCGCCGCTCAAGCAGAGAAGACGGTTACAAGAAGAGCTTTGCAACCAAGTGTGCGAAAAGGTAGAGAAGTAAATAAATAAAATATTACGAGCATTAATAATAATAATAAACAAGAATAAACTAAATCAAATTAAATGAACACGAATGTGTGATAAAATTGAACAAGGAGACAAGCGAGGAAAGAATGACAAGAATACAACGACAACGAGAAACTAAAATATAATGAATACGTGAAGCGAAATCTGCAGACGAATTCAGCAGGGTACAGGAGAGGACACATTTTAAGCGCCAAGAGACCGAACCGAAGAATGTGCAGGCGTTTGCAGATAAAAGGATCTCTACACACGTGCACATGGTGGAAGAATATGTCAACGGCTGCAGATTTGGCTAAATTGGGGGGCGTCAGCACAGCGCGAATATACCTTGGGAACAATAGGGGAGACGTAGAGGGTGCATGAGCATGAATAATGCAACGGACTTCCGCATCGACAGAAACTGAAGCCTTTTGGATGGGGAGACAGAAATGTGCTGACAATAGCAGACGGCAAATGTTGCAGATAACAGCACAAGGGGAAAATGTGAAGTGAGGGAGGAAGAGAGCACAAGCTAAGGCGTCAGGAAATATTTACCAGTCAGAATAATATTTCGAATCAACGATACGGACAGAAAAGGAGAGGCGCACAAAGATGGAAAACATGCTTAGGCAGGAAAGAAAAAAGTCTGAATCCTCTATTACATCGTAATCATAGCAGTCTCGTGAATTTAATCAAATTAATTTAATCGTTTAGTTCATGGGTCTCCATGATGGATTTCTCCACAAACTGTGTATAGCTTCTAAACGAATACCTAACGAGGAAATTATATATATGTGTATATATATATATATATATATATATATATATATATATATATATATATATATATAGTATATATATATATTTTTTCTTTGTTGATACGGAAGTCTATAACAGGATTCTATCCAGTGCCCTTCAGGATACGACCACTAACCTTAGTGGTGCACCAAAACTCCTTTATCCGAAAGAAACAAAGAAAAAAAGTGGGTGAGAAGGGCACGGGAATAAAAGAGACCTGGTCACTCAAACCACTGGATAATCAGAACCCCTATTATCATCATAACAAAAGCATTATATAAACAAGAGGGGCTACGGAAGAGAGGGGGAGTGTAAATAAAGAAGAGAGGTAGGCAACAAGCACTCGATTAACAGACGACTAGTCCACCACACTTGAAATTTGACGCGCGTGCGCTGTCTGACACGCCGCCACCTGGCCAGACCGCCATATTGCACCCCAACCACTCGTGGTCACAGACAACCAAAACCTAACCCACCTGGGCACCTGGGGCACCCAGAGCCTTGTCAAACTGGGCATTCATCCAAGCACATGCCGGAGGTAATGCTCATATGTGCACCCTTTCGATAAGAGGCCTCTCAAAATTTAATAAAAGCAGGCTGTATCTAACTGGCGTAAAATCTTCCTGATACAAAGTGCATAAATGTGCAAATTAATAAACAAGATAAAATGAATGCATAAAATAAAAGTGATAAATGGGTAAAATAACAAATGAACTGCTTTCGCCAAGAAAAGTAAAAATCGGTGTTTGGATCACGTTTCACATATGAGAAAGTATGTACTCTTCCAAAGCATACTGCTAAATTACAGAAATGCTCGGCAACAAGGCGAACAAGCAAACGCTACACTTTCTTCCTAGCATAGCATCTGTCTTGTCACCATAACCGCACTTACCCAAGGTCAAAGGACGGCTTTGTTGTGTTGTTGCTCCAGGTTTGACAAATTTAACAATGACATGCCTTTAAGGGTTGTTCTAGCTAAATTCAAGTGATTTTATTCAGCAGAGGGTCAAACCTGAGGGTAAAAATTGTATCGACTGATGAAGAAAATGAAGAAGAGGGAGGGAGGGAGGGAGAGAGCTTCCTGTACGGATGTGTTTGGCGACACTGCATAGGCAAGTTTTCCAACGGGTTACCTAATCAATACAAATATCCCTACAACCTTGAATTACATTCACATGAATGCAATTCCTCGTACCTTTCATATAACCAGTGAGCGTCTTACAAGAACGTTTTCAAGAAAAAGAAACGAAAAAGCCATCATCAAATGATGTCACTACAGTACGTTAACAAATATACACTCAATGTTTATTTACACCAATCCCTCCACAAACAGTACTATCCGAACTATCAGACACGCCACCATCTGTGTAATGACTGGAAAACAACTTCAACTGTTTATGCTACAATGTGCTGGTATCTGGATAAAAACAAGGCTTTTATTATGAATGAAAGCGCGTTATTTCTTAATTACTCGCAGCAAAGAAGTATTTGAAAAAATGCAAACCTTTACGGTGTCTGAAAGGTCAGATTTATTATTTTTATATTTCTGTCCAAGACTGCTATTTGCTTGCACTCGTACCGCAGCAAGCTGGGACTTAACGCCCTCGACAACTGATACGTGTGAATTGAGGTGTTTCGTTTCCCAGCAAACGTATGCCCGAATCTTCCCACGTTCCAATAGATACGACTGAGCCTCAACCAGGCCACCTCTAGGCCTACTGTATGTTGTGGTCGTGCTTTCGTTTTCCGTGCTAAAGGGACACAGCACCATAGTGACGATTCCCCAGAGATGGATATGATCAAATGACATATACACAGACCAAACACGCGGATAAGCAGTTTCCAGCGTTAATGTCAACCCAAACTGGCATTCTCACACATCGAATGTCATAAAATCCTCTGCAACACATTCAGCCGAATACATGGTTAATGATATATAGTTAGAAAGATACAGATAAAGAAAACGAGAGCAAGAGTGTGAGCGATCAGTTAAGGGAAAATCATACATAATCGTCCCGTTCTCCGCTCCCCGGGAAGAAAACGATGCAAGTCACGACTGATGACGCGGGCGAAGAGGACGCTGAGGAACAACAGCCCAAGATCCACGTGACGTGTCTTTCCCTACCACCACCGCATCAGGCGAGGAACAAAAGGAGCTGGACAGCAGCCAACACGGTTTCTCCTTACAATCTAGTAATATTTTATGTATAAATGATAAGAAATATAATTACCTAAACCTCTTCGTCTACAACATGACCTGCGTGTGTGTTTTATGACAGAGAAAGAAAGGAGAATAGTAATATGCGGACTACGATCATAAATATCCAAACATTGTAACACACACACACACGATACGCGATTATATTACATGTCGCGACACTTTACACATTCAGTAAATCAATACTCAACGTTTTACTGGGCTGGGCTGAGGGTACCAACTGTGCGTGAACAGAATTGCCTGGTAACTAATCCTTTATCGTCTATTGTAGTGTTTTCTCGGCCGAATAAAATCGCCTAACAACATCTGGAATACACATAGATGTCGAATACGTGTTAACTTTTACAGGGGCAAACACGTCACGAATCTAACCAACTTTAGAGGCAACCCTAAACTAACAGGATTAAGATAATCTCGATCACTGATTGATGTTAGTCAAAGTCGCCTCATATCAACCCCCAAGCAACTGTCATCGGTTGAATTTCAGTGCTACAAATTAACACAGAAAAAAAAGTTCATTAATTATGAGCACCCGACAACTCAGATCCCCTCCTAACTTGGTTGGATCTGTTCAACTTTTTCTAGGAAGTAGATTAATTATACCTCCAGGTAGTTAGGGGGAGCACCTTTCTGCCTCGTTCCTCCTTAACCCAAAGAGGGCAACTTAACCCAAGAAGAAAATCTCCCTTTGTTTGTAAATGTTAGATGAAGAAAGTCAAGTTTATCGTAAGGATCGATAAAAAGCATTACTGCACAGATCCCGTAGCAAACACATGAACATTTTTGACATTTCCTTTTCTTGATCTTAATATCAAAATGTCATACGCTAGAACAGACGCTAAGAACAAGAAAAGAGAGGGTGAAGGAGCCGAGGAGCCGAGGAGGTGTGTGTGTGTGTGTGTGTGCGCGCGTGTGTTACCAACTGCCCCGAATTTCTTTATATATATATATATATATATATATATATATATATATATATATATATATAAACAAACATAATACACACACACAATACTCCCGCCCTCCAAACCCCGAAATTCATGGGAAAGCAGTAGCAGGCTACCACATTAGCCCTAATAACAGAAAACGGGATACTGAGTGATCTACTCGATATCAGATGGGGATAGGGTTGAGGTAGCGATAACCTTTCATACCGGAAGGGTGCCATAAAGATGAATAAAATCGCCCGGCGGAAGCCTGAGGAGAAAAAAACGCTCCACATGGTAAGGAAGGGGTTATGTGAATCACCATGGTCTTGGATCACGTGCTGGACTCGTGATAGACAACTATTCCCCTCCTGGAAGAGAGTTCAAGAGTTCATATGACCGATCTATGGGCAACGCTGACCTTACACGCACACATACTCACAACTTCCTGACCACGAGTTGAAGTAACGACTCGTAGCGCAGCGATACTGAAATAATTTCAGCTCTGGGCGGGATTTGACCCCTCGACCGCTGTATTGGCAGTCGGGAACTCTAACCACCGTGTGTGTGTGTGTGTGCGCGCGTGAGTGAGTGTTTGAGAGAGTGAAGGAGACTCTGGAAGGACTGGGACACAAAAGAACAACCCATCAAACAATCTGGTCCACACGCAAGGCATCTTACCCCTTATAATAGTAAGCAGCCAGTCACGCTCACCCTAATCCATGCCATCGAACACCGATTTGCTGTCCCTGGCCCCGCCCACTCCCTGGACTAGAAGCAATGCAGCTAGGCATAGTTACTCGTGTCATTCCCTGTCCTGTACTCGGAGAAGTTGTCCTTCCGTGGTTTCTATAGAAAACGGAAGAGCTTGTGGCACCAGATGCTTTTCGTACGACTCTCCCGCTGGAGAATAAATGAATAAATAAAATAAAAACGCCGACCTCCAATTAGTAAGTCTGTCTGTGCCAGACGACTCTGATGAAAAGTACCTCGTAAATAAACTCTTTCGAGTCGAAATGAATCCCCCCCACCCCCTCAGTCGTTTCAGTTTCACTCAGAAGGCGGTTTATGAGGGCGCAATCTAGCGTCACGAGAAAAAAAAAAATCCTTGTCCGACAACGGCAGCACCTTCCCTCATAATGACAACACACACCCGAAGGGGGAAAAGCTTGAGGAGCGAGGGGAAATAATTATCCAGAGAATTAAAACCAAACTAAAGAGATGCCCCCGAGGCACCCTTACCACGACTTTCACGGAAATCTCGTAGTCAGTCCCGTAAGTGCCGAACATGTCGCTCGCCATGTCTGTCGCGGGTGCGGCCACCCTACGGTGAAGCTGTGGGGGTATACCAGCATCAGCTCCCGGGGTGCCTTGCAGCGGATGAGCCGTTCCTTCAGCATAGTATGACTCATGGCGCGCGCGCGTCAGAGCGAGAGAGAGAGAGAGAGAGAGAGAGGACCCTACATCTCCAATGTGCTAAGATGGGATAGGGTAGCCTAGGAGAACCTTTTGGTGTGGATCTGTGTTCTGGTTCGGCAACCCCCTTTAAAGGGGGGATTTCAGTCTTAATATATGCATTTATGGTCTCTCTTGTGGGACTATCTGGTCGTGTGCAGGTCATATCAGCACATAGAAGGAAAAGAGGCGACCCCGAGGTTGTAAGAGCGAAATTATCCCTTACATAAAAGGAAATCCACAAGGACACCGAATTCATACCCTTGGATATCCCCCTAAGTGCTCGGGAAGTCGAGTCACTATACTCGTCTTTGTCCGTAAGTACAGACTCAGGAAACGTGGAGATCTATCGTGGGTCCGAGTTTTATTCCCGACTCGATTCGCAGTTTCTATTTACTTCTCTTCCAGAGGAATCATTATCAAGATCTTAAATCCGTAATGGTTAAACTCTGACCCCTTATTATACACACCTACGGACGTCTTGCGGCACTGCTTCTGACCCAGGGCAGTGGACAAGATGCAGATATGACCCGTCATCCAGGAGGTAACAAGATAAGAGGGAGGGAAGAAGGGAGAGGGGAGTGGAGTACGTAGGGGATGGAATGGGTGGGGGTAGTTTCTATGCCTTTGTTTTTGGGCTACCTCCCTTGTAAGAGGGAAAAAGCCTTTGGTATATGTATGTATGAACGTATCCAACACCATTATGCATATATATATATACGTAAACATACCGATACTAATGTTACGTTAAAAATCCATACACGCAACCATGTGAACCCACGGTTCTGAATTTACACTAAATGTAACTATAGCGGTATATTCACATTAAACACATGCGTGTGCATTTTATAATAAAGAATAAATTAAGACAATAAAAATGATAAAAAGCATCCGGCTGCCCTACCAGTCCTTTCTTATCGCGGTTGCCCAAAGATGTAACGATAAAGAAAGAACCGTAAAGCGGTAACCTTATCCCCCGTTCTCTATTACAGCATACTACTCCAGCCATCGCGTTCACACACACAAGTAGTGTCAGTGCATTCATGTATATATTTTGGGCACTTGTGTGTATACGTGTGTGTGTGTGCGCGCTTAACCTTTTTTTGTTCTCTGTGTTCACTGCGTCAGTTATCGAACGTGTTATTTTAAGCGTGCTTTTGTTTCAATTCAGAATCTGTTTGAAGAACAGTGTAAAAATGTTTTTGCGTATGTGTCTATATATATATATATATATGTGTGTGTGTGTGTGTGTGTGTATGTGTGTGTGCGCGCACGCGCGTGTATACAATATATGTCCACGAATGAAGGAGGGCTCCCTTGCCTCAAAATGCAAATCTCTCATAAAGAAGCACTTTATGTTCCAAGTTCCTTAATTAATACCCAGCCTGGGAAGCAGGCGATCCCTGACAACAGTCGTTATGAGTAAAACTACCACGAGATTTAGCCTCCTTCTTCTTCCCTCTCCGTCGTCTTCAACATATCTAGCAAATGCCTCACGATTCTTTTCAGTTACATGGGAGTTCCTAGTGAATCTAAAAAATTACAGAGACGAATAAAACATACCCACAGATTATAAAAAAAAAATGGCTTTTAACTCAACAAAAATTTTATAGTAAAAGACAGGATTGATGAGGGTAATGGTAAATATCTAATTGTATACTGATCTTTTTACTCTGCCACCCTATGATGGGGAAAATGTCTTCTGGCATGCTATGTATAATATGGCAACATCACTTGTCATTGGAAGCGTGTAATCCTACATTGGTTTTATAAATACGTACCCAAAATACCTATCTATATTATGCGGACACATAAATACAATCACGCACAGCATACACATAAAATTATAATAAATATTTCGATTCGGAATATCTTAATTCAATTACTAGTGCTCAATAAATATTTTCTCATACGCACGGTGCTTTCTTGGAGCTAAAGGGAAGTGAAAGCATATCACAAATTTACACGTTTAATTCTAGTTAGTCCCGAACAAACAGAATCAGTGGACGTGATGATATAATCTGCCTGACCACGTATTTAATGAATGGAATCAACTTCCCACATCGGCGATGAAATTTGATACAAATCGAAAATTTATGATTCTGATGGATCAACACATAAGCGACATGACGTAATGTCTGACAGTCGGATATTTTTCACCTCCCCTTTTGCGTGTTTTATTTACTTATTTTGTATCCGACCTCATAATGGACCAAACGGTCGCCTGGCTATATATTTTACCACTGAAGAGTTTAAATAAAATTTAATTTCTACCAGCGGAATTCCTAATGAGATCAGGATTAACCTATTTCTGGTTTAAGAAAAATAATGTACAAGGATTGTGCATGTTCACTACACGTTGTATGAACAATAAACTATATTCATGCAGAATAACTAGAAGACAACGAAGACGGAGAGAGAGAGAGAGAGAGAGAGAGAGAGAGAGAGAGAGAGAGAGAGAGAGAGAGAGAGAGAGAGAGAGAGAATTAATACACAACCCATTCGCGTCACCTTTGATGGACACGTTTTTACTGGAGTGTAAATGTCCACCCTTGATATGTAATGCTTACTCAAAGAGATAAAGGAACTCGCAATAATGATATTCTTTTGTCGAGGGGTCACCCTGTGGCAGCCTAAATGCACACTTTACTAAGGTGTGTATCACCCAAGAATAGTGATATTCCAAGATTACCCATTACCTCAGAATAGTAATGATCAACCTCTGTGAAATCACAAATCACCAGTCTCCCTTAATGACTACACACACAACCTCACCCTAGCAGAACCGACCACTGACGCTCACCCTTGTATCAAAGGTTACCAAGATTCACCCTAACCACAATGCATTACAATTTCACTCTAACAGCATAAGATACAAACTCTAACCTAGTATCATAACCCACGCACAGATAGGATCCTCACTGACCACCCTACCCATAGTGCAACATTCACCCTATTCAACCCAGGTCTGGGAGGGGATCATCCTAGTAGTCCTACACACACCCTCAGCCCACAAGGACGCTAGCAAGAGGCTTTCAGTCCGTCCAACAAACCACTTCTTTGTTTACGAAAGGTGAGGTCAATTTCAACCCTGGCCTCATTCTGCTCCCATGACGTACCTCACATATTTTGTTATACCCAAACGCTGGAAAGCACTGTCCACAGCAACATCATAGCCTGTAATTAGGCCCATCTCTACACCTTCACTATTGAGGTAATCCCAACGAATAAAATAGCATGTAGTTAGCTAAATAAAAATAAATATTACGGTACAAGGCATATCAAATACATAACAACCAAATCACTTTGCGCATAGGAGAAAATCAGAAATAGTTATTTATTGGTGTTAAATACTATTTACCTGTTAAATGTGTCATTTGGGTGGATATAATTGACTATTGTGTGTTTTGCAAAACATTCTATAACTAGCTATTGAGGCATTGTCGTTTCTGCCTATAACTGGGAATAGTCAACACATTTCCAACCTTCAATTCTGGAAGATTCTCTTCGAGAGCGAGTGCCCAGAAGAATTGAAGCGCTGGTGAATTGTCAACAACAAAAATGTCAGTTTCAGTTGATGTCAAACAGTGCATGATTAAAATAAACCAATTTGTAAACTTCAAAACTATTTTAATCATAACGTAAAATATTTTTAGTTATCGTACGGTCAATGCAGAATGCACAATGCTTTGAAAGCCAACCCGGTCGACTGAACGCGAAATCTGGATATTCACCTAAATATGAACATTGCAAATAACAACGACCACATCCATTTGCGAGAGGCATTAAAACAAGGTCACCTATGTTCTTTGTAAACGTGATAACACAAGGCAGGAAATATCACATTCTCACGTATCATACCTTGCCAAATGTTTCTTTGTCCCACTGGTAATGTGACTGACCGCTGGTACCCACAGGGTGTGCAAGAGAGCCAGGAAGGGTATACACACAGACACACACACATCCCAAATTGTCTCCACATAAGAACACTAATCTCATTTCTAAATCAAATGACATTGCACTTCACACAATCCTCGATTATCCAGTCACTTTCTGTTATCGTTTCTTAAGAAAAAAGTTACAAGACATAAAGCTATCAGTGCAATATAATTCAACGAATCAAATCGAGTTTCGAAACGATGGCAAGATCACTGATGGCGTTTCTCAATTGATGCTACTCTCTTGACCTCGCTATCTACTTCCCCACTGTGCTTGAGAATCCGGAGTTAAGATGTACTTACCCTTGAAGATATTTGTAGATAAAAGTGTCTGGCCGAGGAATAGGTCTGTTTTGATGGTGAGGATCGTTTGATCCTGTACTTCCTCCTGGCTGGGATATCTGTCGAATCAAACCCACAAATTTCTTTTTGAGGGATGGTCCGCTGCTATTCCTGCTCATGGTGGCGGAATGGCGTGTTTTCTATCCCCAGCAAGAACGAAGGTGTTCAAATACACCGTCAATAACACTATATGGTCTTACATCGAAAGCAGCTCGACCACGCGCGTACTTCCTCACTTTAACCAAGCCTCAACTGTTTTGGTTCGTCCTATCATGTTATATCCTGGCATGACCGAAATCTGTCGTACTAATTGGCTTATCCAAACATTTGAGGCATGTGGCATGTAATTGAATATGGACATATTTAAAATGATACAGAAAATATGATTTCTGTAACCACTGTTCGTGCGTGATGAATATTATTGGATGTGTACTTAGTAATTCGGACATTTCAGGGTCACATCGTACGTCTGGTAGACCGGTGTCGTGCGAAGGTGCCATGTATTCACCAAAGACATCAAACCCATTTTCTAATTTATGGCCATTCATTCAAATTCTGGTCATTAATCAAAGGGAGATGGGACATACTGGGAACTGTCTCGAATTCAATAATGAAAAGGGGCAAGTTAAAATACGGTCTCGCGCCGTTAGTGATGAGAGGAGAGGAGATTCCTTTGTACAGGTAAATAAAATCACTCGGCAAACGACGGCCGATGACAGATCCAAAGCAAAATTTTATGAAGTTAAGAATATGATAAAAAGAGCTTTTGGAAATTGGAAAACGACACCGGTTAAGCGCTCGACCCTGATATTTATTTTAAACAAGGAGAGGAAATGGACAGGTATACAAACCCTCGCAAAACCTGCAAACTTAGTGAAGGTCATAAACGAACCGACATACGTCAGTACTACCGGTCTTGTCATACAAAATATCTGCACCGGCTAGAAGAAAATGAGAGATTTTAACAATCACAAAAGATACGTGGGTTCAATGGCAGGATTGAAAAAAAACTACTCTAAGATGGTTGCACGCGAGTAAGCATGACAAGCAAGGTTGAATGCAATTTTAAAGAGACGAGTTACAAAATTGCATTGGTAAGTGATGCAGCATGTAACGCTGGAAGAAGGGAATCATGGAGTGACAAATGTGATGATTTATTCTGAAGGCCCAGAAATATATCCCAATTCTACTGAAAGTTTAGTTTTACCATACAAGGAATAAAACAAAACATCTAACTTATATTCAGACCATAGGTTAGCCAAAGGGACTATATAAACAGGAGAGAAAGATATATGGAGAGAAGAAAGGATGGAGGATGGAAAACGGAGGTAATTAGTGGATGAAACGCGGTGAAAAACGCTGAATGTTAAAACGTTTTAATGAAGGACCTTTTGTGCAAGCAAATGCAGAAGGAGGCATGTTAAAGACCTGGGTGAATATATCCCTTTTCCTTTCAATCTGAAGCGAAATGCAGGTAACACTATTTATATATGTAATATTTGATTGGTCAGGGTATATTGTACATACATACACAAACACATCATATATATATATATATATATATATATATATATATATATATATATATATATATATATATATATATATATATATGCAAGCAATCACATCACCGTGATACAAAAATGCAAAATAACCACAGGAGAAAGGAAACTTGTAGACATTAAGTACTTTCGTCAATATACAATATGCAAGCAATCACATCACCGTGATACAAAAATGCAAAATAACCACAGGAGAAAGGAAACTTGTAGATATACGAAAGTACTTATTGTCTACAAGTTTCCTTTCTCCTGTGGTTATTTTGCACACACACACACACACACACACACACACACACACACACACACACACACACACACACACACACACACTCACACACACACACACACATATATATATATATATATATATATATATATGCAATAAAAACACTAGGTACGTGTGTTCACAAATGAGTAACCACTTGGAAAAGTAAACTAACGAAGCAGAGCGCTTTCGTATAATTACATCATCAGTGCTGATGCAAAGAAGGAATTATAATTCCCTCTTTGTATCAGCACTGAAAATGTGATTATACGAAAGCGTTCTGCTTCGTTAGTTTACTTTTCCTGGTGGTTACTTACGCATATATATATATATATATATATATATTAAATATGCATATATATATATATATATATGTATATATATGTATATATTATATATATGTATATATATGTATATATATGTATATATATATATATATAATATATATATATATATATATATACATATAAATTAGTTTCACAGATTGAAAAATCCGGAGCCCCACAGTAGCTGACAACGGTCCTTTTTGTGAAAATTTTTTGGTTGCTTGCGTTTTTAATTGTAGAAAATGTACAAATACGAGTATGTTACTTTATTCCGATAGACGTTTGTCTGTCTGTCTGCAACAATGTCACCCGCGTTTTGTCCTCTTAAGTTGCTTTGATTATGATCATAATATGGTAGCTTATAAATATGACTTCAAGGATTGTCCCTATAAATTTTCTTAGATTTACATTACAAGTCAGTCACAATGGCGTAAAATATAATTCTTGTTCAAGGTTCTAATACGTTAATGGTGGTATTCTTAAAGGAAAAATATTTCCTTATATAAATCCTTGGAAGGCAAAGATTTATATAAGGAAATATTTTTCTTGAGAATACTACAGTAAGAATCTTACGGTGGTATTTTTAAAAAGAATATTTCTTTATTACAAAGGCTGATTATACGGGCAGGAGACTTTTTGGTCCATAACTAGGTTGGATGCGAAAAGATATATAATAATTTAATAATGTATAAATCTTTCCCTTCCAAGTATTTATATAAGATTTATATAAGGAAAGATTTTTTTTTAAGAATGCCACCGTAAGAATTTTGTCCATTACATCAGTCTGGCTGCTGGTCGTTTCTCCGGATTGATAAACTGTAACTTTATTTACGTTTTCTGACATTTTAACTTACACATGCAATCTGCATAAACTTCTGAAACTTCAAAACTTTCGACAATTGATCTCACTCAGCAGGAATTTATATTATCTGTTTTCTCTCCTGATATATAAAAAAGAAAAGAAAAATTAGAGGAATTACAGTTGAATTTATTAATAAGACAGACATAAGGACACTCACTACCAACTGAATGAAAAAGCTTGACATTAAATTGAATAATTATTTTCATGTGCAGGAGGAGAGTTAAAACAGCAGCTTGGCTCCCAATTCATCACACCCCTCCTCCCCCTCCCACTCCTTCCCCCTAGTAACCCCCCTCCCCCTCCTTCCCCCCCAAATAATCTCCCTCCTCCTCCCCAAAAAACAAAAGAAATAGCTTGGAAAACGCAATCTATCTTTTCCCAGTTAAAGGAGAGATAGAGAGGAAGATATAGAGTGAGAGAGAGCGAGAGAGAGAGTGGGGAGAGAGTGGAGAGAGAGAGAAAGAGAGAGAGAGAGAGAGAGAGAGAGAGAGAGAGAGAGAGAGAGAGAGAGAGAGAGAGAGAGAGAGAGAGAGACGAGGGAAAGAACCACGCTCACGTGATGAACGAGACTGAGAAATGAGATTATTTCTCTCTTTCTCAGATGAATAGTTTGTCAATATTCTTTTGACTCAGACTTCAAGAATGCCAAGCCGTCACAAGTTATTCTCCTCTCTCTTGTTCGAGTTCCTTGAAGCAGGTGACCATCTAGACCTGTGGTTCCCAACGTTTTGTGGCTTGAGGCAATCACCCTTGCCAAGCCCTTCAGAAGTCCCCGGTACCCTTATTAGAAAATCTAAATTCTAGTTTGTCAGTATTTTGTCGATTCAACATCAGTGTAACAAAATTTTGTCCCTGGGTAATATGAAAATACTCATCTTTACACTGATGCTGCTTTAATGAACAAAAATGGATGACAGAGTCGGTAATACGAAAATTATTTTTGCCCTCAATTTTGGCGGCGGCACCCTCACTTGATCTCGCGGCACTCTTTGGTGCCGCGGCACACCGGTCGGGAACCACTGACCTAATCATTCTATTTTGGCTTGAAACAGACGGTCTTATTTACCAAAGGATAGATCTCCGGAGGGAATGTAATAACATACTTTTAAATCTTAATCTTCGTAGCCCCCAAAAAATAGATAAAATCTAAATAAACATATAAATAGATAAAATGAAAGAAACAAAAGAACGAATACATTTTTAAAGGAAAACTCTTCGCGACGCAAAAATGAAACAAACAAATAAACGAATCAAAATAAAACGACAAAAATAAATAAGTAGATAACTAGATAAATGAACAAATGAATAAATACATAAATAGATAAATAAATATAAATAAATAAATAAAAATGAATAAAAAAAAATAGAGTAATTAATTAAATAAATCTAAAAACTGTCTAACAAGGATTAATAGGCGAATCTCACCCCCACTCCTTCCAATTCCTAAGAGAGAATATGACGTCATCCGCTTTGATTACGTTTCCGCGCTGCCGTTAACCTTTTAACGTTTGCCGGCAAAAGCAAACGTTTGGTCAACGTCTCTTGCAGCCGTTTAACGTTTTCCTCATTGCGAACGAAACGTTGCTGTTACACATGTAATTAATTTATCTTTATTCCTTGTGGTTTTCCTGTTTTTTTTACTCGTTCATATATTCGTTTATTTCCTTCATAATTACTTCTCAAAATTTTATCTTTGCTTTCCTAGCCGTAGAGGGTGGGGAGCTGTCAAGAATTTTTGAAGTTAATCCGTCATTATTGACACAGTTGAGATAAGTTTCCATTAAAGCACCCCGAGGGACGCGCAGCCGCTGTACCTCTGTAGATTAATCCTGTTTGGTAAGGTTGTATGTTTTGTGAGAAGCTCTGCTAAGGATTCGAACCCTGACTTGTGCGTAAATAATCACGAGGTCGGTCAGGGTTCGAATCCCTTGGCAGAGCTTCTAAAAATGTTAAATCTGCCTTTAACAAACACAAGGTTGTATGTTTTGTGAGAAGCACATGTGATGTGTTATTTGGTAGGTTTGGATGTGGCTGTGAATGAAATCTGAAATCAGATTAATCAAACTGATTAAATGCGGAAGAAGAGAGGTTGGGAAACCATGTAAGTGTTCTTGCCCTTTCCGGGGATCGAACTTGGGTCTTGCGAGTTCCGAGGCAAGATCGTTACCCACTGCGCCACACAGGCCATGATGAAAATTGAAATTTCCTTGCGGCAACGGGAGTAAGATATTAGATTCCTCCCGATGATGATGATGATGATGATGATAATAATAATAATAATAATAATAATAATAATAATAATAATAATAATAATAATAATAATAATGATGATAATAATAATAATAATAATAATGATAATAATAATAATAATAATAATAATAATAATAATAATAATAATAATAATAATAATAATAATGATGATAATAATAATAATAATAATAATGATAATAATAAAAATAATAATAGTTTTATTTGGCAATGAATCACATACATGAAATGCAGATAACGATAAAAACACATAGTTCGAAATAACAATTACAATTGGCGAGGATAACACAAAAAAAAAACACGTAAGCTTATTTCCATTGACAATTGATTGAAAAACAAAAAAGCTAAAGAATTATGGAGAGCCATTTGACTTATTTTTTGTAACCTAGACCCAGTCCCAGCGACGAGAAAGCCGTCGTCAAATCTAAAAATATGACCGTTATTCCCAACTCAAACGGTTTACGCCGACTTCCTATTCTCCAGATGTCCTTCCTACTTCGTTTTCTTTCCTTGACATCTTTTTTTTCGCTTCTCTGTGTCTCTGGGTTAGGTTTATCGTCACAATACAGCCACCCATTCACCCCATTCCACCCATCTCCCCAACCCATCGGGAGGAGTGTCTATAGTCGTGATGCATATAGGGTATAGACTCTATAGTCGTGAGGCATATAGGGTATAGATTCTATACCTTATATCAGTGGTTCCCAACCTTTTCTGGCTTGAGGCAA
>NC_134796.1:45571518-45624018 GCF_046742065.1 Oratosquilla oratoria
CAATGCTGTCGGCACAATTACCCCTTCATAATGAAGCGGCCTTGCTGTGGATGTGCTGTGTCTTGCGACACTGCTTCTGCCCCAGGGCAGTGGGCAAGATGCAGGAATAACCCGTCATCCAGGATGTAACAAGATAAGAGAGAGGGAAGAAGGTAGGGGGGGGGGAGTGGAGTATGTAGGGGATGGAATGGGTGGGAGTGGTTTCTATGCCTTTGTTTTTAAGACTACCTCCCTTGGTATATGTATGTATATATTTTTTTACCAACCACAATACACTTTAATTGTAAGCCATCAACATCGAGAGACTCGAGGAGGCCAACATGCAGAAATTGAATGTATATCTATTTCACTGGGGCCCATTCAGTGCTGTATACGTATGCACATATATATCTATATATATATATATACATATGTATATATGCATATATATTTATGTATATATTCATACATGCACATGTATATATATATATATATATATATACATGTGCTTATATATACTTCCGCCGGCTCAAGTAATGATATTGCAACACTCGAGTCAAGATTTGTTGCGCAACTCCGTCCGTTTGCAGGTGGCTAGCGACGGGCGTCGACCCTCAAGTGCCACCCAGGACACCCTGGAGGAGGAGCGGGAAAGAGGCAAAGAAAAAGGACGACAAGGAGAAGGAGGAACAGAAGATTAAGGATAAGGTTCAGGCGGAGGAAGGAGGAGGAGGAGGTGAGGAGGAGAAAGAGGAGGAGGAGAAAGGAGGAGGAAGGAAGAGTAGGAGAAAGGAAGAGAAGGAGAAAGGAAGATAAGGAGGAAGAGGAGAAGGAGGAAGGAAGAGGAGGAGACCACAAATGTTTATTAGCTCTATTACTATTGCAGGGCTTGAGTCCATGTTTTGTCTTATTTCGTCATCATCGCCATTCTTCTCGTTCTTCTTTATAATCATTTCATTGATATTATTATTGTTGTTGGTACTATCCTTGTCAGCGAAAATAACATAAACATTGTATTTTCGCATTCTTGTTTCTGTTAGTGTTTTTACCATTGTTCCTACTATATATATATGTATGAACAGTATGTGAAAACGCACGCACACACACACAAACACACACATATATATAATATATATATATATATATATACAGTATATTATATATATATATATATATGTGTGTGTGTGTGTGTGCGTGTATATGTATATATGTGTGTATATATATGTACATATATTATATACAAACATACACACACACACACACACACATATATATATATATATATATATATATATGTATATAAATATATATTTATATATACATACATATATACAGTATATAATATATGCATTATGTACTGTCATTCTTTGTCTTCCAAATTCCTGCGTGGCAACAACGACCAATCATCCGGTTACAGTGAACTAATGTCCAGCTACCTCCCGCTGATACGAAGCCCCCACCCCCGTCCAGTACCTGACGTTTAGCCATAACCTACCTCTCCTAGTACTTTCATTTACTATATATATATATACTGATACATTGTAACAGGCTGGAAAAGGTGGGTGAGGAAGGCAGGATTTAGAATCCAAGTTTATTTCTGACCGGTTTCGCAGAAAATGCTTCTTCAGATAAATTATTTCTCTGAAGAAGCCTTTTGTGAGAAACAAGTCAGAAATAAAACTGGATTCCGATTCCTGCCTTCCCCACTCACTTTTCACACACGCACATATATATAAATATATATATATGTGTGTGTGTGTGTGTGTGTGTGTGTGTGTGTTTTCTGATGATGTCTTAATAGAAGAAATCGTTTGGACTAAATCATTCTCCCAGTGTGTGTGTATACATATGTATACAGACACACACACACACACACATATATATATATATATATACACACACACACTCACTGGGACAGTGAATTAGTCCAAAGGATTTCGTCTATTAAAACATCTTCAGGGAATACATAGATTTTTTTTTCATAAAGTAACAAGTAAAAAGAAAAGAAACAGGAGGAAAGGAATTTGGATGACAAAAAATGACCTCACTCGCTAAACATGACCCAAAATTTCCTAAGGCCCTAGGATCTGACTATTAGTTAATGATTTCATAAATAACATCATCTAACTAATCCTATGATTGCATTTCCTTTGATTTTTTTATATAACAAAATTCGATCACATTTTCCTTCCATCGCTGAATTGCGTCTACCGTTTTCTTAGCTTTGTCTCAATCGTTTACGTGGTTGACTCTTAGTGTGTACAAAAACCTCACAGGACAATTGCCCCTTTTACGTCTGTGTTGGTTTGACTCATGTTGGCAAGGGTCGTTGTCTCCTAAATGCCTTTCCTTCCATCGTTTTTCTTTTCTTTTTCTTGTTCGTCTTCTTTGTCATACGTTTGAGCTACCTTTATCTCATTGTCCCAGTGATTATTAGCGCATATATATATATATATATATATATATATATATAATGTATGTTACTATGTTTTGAAACTGAGGGACATTTTGATCGATATTTCGTGCCTTGCCCAAGATCTATTAGCCGAATGGAGGCTAAAAAGGACAAAAAAGACCAGCAATTCATCTTCGTGAGTTTCTATGTCCTTTTTATTGGCTAAGTATACCAAACAGGGACAGAAAGAGGACAACGAAAAGGACACCAGGGAAAGAACGACATAAAAAATGAAAACAAAGTTAGGACACAAGAGTGTTTCAAGTGGACTACGTTCTAAAGACCTCGCCGTTTATCCTGTTGCACAGAATTGCGCAATCCGTTCTGCGCAATTTCACGCGCAAGCAACATCCACTCAGGCACACGCACGGTCTGAATTCTTTCCCGAAAGGTCCCTTACCCAACTTGAAGATATTTTGCAGCAATTCTTTTTTAATAGCAGTATAGATTTGGGACTAAAAGATGAAAAGATACAATCAGATTGATATAAAATGGTAAATATTTTGTCTTCGCTACTTGCAATATACACGCACTTTGTATATATATATATACTGTATATGTGTGTGTGTGCAATAAAAACACTAAGAACGTGTGTTCACAAATGCGAGAGTAACCACCAGGAAAAAGTAAACTAACGAAGCAGAGCGCTTTCGTATAATTACGTCTTCAGTGCTAATGCAAAGGAAGAATTATAAAAGAAAGAACATGCAGAATATATGACTGAATGTGACATGGTGAAAAGGAATTTACTATTTATATTATTATAATCTTATTTTATCTATTTTTTACTATATATATATATCGCACCCGACTTAGTTATGGACCAAAAAGTCTCAATGCTCCGCCTTTGTAATCCTTTGAGGTCGTGGAAGAACTACACGGGTCTTTACTGCAGTCCTGGTAACCAACAAGCACGGAACAATTGATCACAACTGGTGTATTACAATTTAAACAATTTTGAAATTTCTTGGCAAGCATAACTATCTAATTTGTACAAACCTTGATGGATGTTAACGTTCATTTCCTTACTAGATTTAATCAAACTGCATTCAGTTAAATATCTCTGTGATGTTATATGTGGTTACTTTAGCGTCATCACAGTCAATTAGGTGGTGGATGAATATACCGCTAGATTGGTTATCCTCTCTAACGTATTTCTTGTGTTGATTAATTCGTGTTTTGATTGTTTTAGCAGTCTGACCAACATAAAACTGACTATATGATTTACAAGTTATTTTGTAAACATACTTTATCGCTGTTGGCGGAATTATTCATGAACAACTACACCGTTCTTATTGTTAAAAACTACATTAATGTTAAAACCACGTAATAAATCTGGGATGCCTTGCAGGTTCTCTTGGTAAGGTAATGTATATATATATATATGTATATATATATATATTCTTAATAAAAGTTTGATTTGATCTGAGGTTGTAAAATGTTCGGACTTGGTCCGTTACCGCCGGACAGGTCGTGCGTTACTAACGCAGTAACGCAAATGCCCAGCTCTGGGTATTTTATGTTTTAGAAAATGTAATATTAATTTTGGAGTAGGTAGGGAGGTAGTTTGAGTAAACTGTTTAAATCAGAAGGAAAAGGAGGAGTACAAGGAGAAGCTGACAGAGTTGTGGGAGGGAGTGAAGGATAGAGTAGAGGTAGGAGTGGAGGAGGTATGGGAGTGTTCCAAGGAGGGAGTCACAAGGTGTGCAAATTTGGTGTGTGGAACAAGGAGGATGGGGGGTAACACAAGAAAGTGTAGTGAATGGTGGTACGATGTGAAGAAGATTACTGAAGACAAGAAACGAGCCTTCACGGACTCGTTACAAAGTAGGACGAGAGAAACATATAATAATAAATAAAATAAAATAAAGGAGTCAAAAAAATATATAAAAAAAAACATGTAAAATGAGGGAGTATGGCAATTACTAAAATTAATAAAAATATTTTTGGAAGGAAATTCAGCGAGGAAGACGAGGCGAATCAAGTAGAGAAAAAATATAAAAAGTGCATACGGATAGACTTGCGCAACAAATCTTGACTCAAGGGTAGATTATCATTACTTGAGCCTGCGGAAGTATATAAATAGGCACATGTATATATATATATATAATGTGTGGGTGTTCATTTGTTTGCGTGTGAATCTGTTCATATATACTTCCATATGTGTGTTCACTTAAGTTTGTGTGTATCTGTGTTCATTTTTTAATTTTATGTGGGCATGTTTATTTAACTGTAGTTATATACACAGGAAGAAAATAAAGCTCGTGGGACCCAGTCTGTCTCCATCTTTCACACCTGATTTTGTAGCCAATCTCGAGCAGAGTGACATATTTCATATACAGACGCTCCTCTACTTACGTTAATTCGTTTTACGTTTGAACTGACTGTAAAAAGATTTTTTTTTTTTTAGCTTAGCGCGCTCTCCATAGTTCAAACGATACTTACGCATGACGCTGCGTCCATTGTTTACATGGCACAAACGACAGACTGAACGTGCCTTGCCTCCTCCTCCACCATCTCAATTTATGTTGCTTGAATTTAATTTATTTGAAATTAATGTTATTATTTTACAATGTTATGTTTATAGTTAATGATTTAGGGGTGTTTTATAAGATACGGTAATAGAATTTATGGATGTATAGTACAGTAACAACTTCCGTTCATTTTCACGTTACGTTCGGAACCTAACTAAAACGTAAGTTGAGGAGCGTCTGTATACAATAAATCGAAAAAATGGAGACCAACAATGTTTAATATTGCACGAAAATTATGTTAAGTAGTTTCACAAAACTCAACACCCTTTCTGAACATTCTAGAAGAACGTGGGCATGCATGTAGGCTACTAGATTCTAGTGAGCAAACGTCGACTCACGCAAGAAGCTGTCTAGAAGACTTGAATTGTAGCTTAGTTGTCCGACATTTTTGTCCACCCTGTAACATCCAGGTCACCTTCCCCCCTTTATAAGTCTACCTGATCCAAAAATTAAAATATTCAAGGCTAAATTTAATCTTATATTTCAGAAAGTGTGATGTACATTGACGATCAATTTTTTTTTATCCACGCTACACATTTCAAATCATAATTATATATTTTTTGTCGAGTACATTTTCATGTAGTGTTCAGTTTACATTCAGGTAAGTTTCTTGCATTGGAAATATATCATGTACTCGACCAAGAAATAAATATTGACAAAACTAGCGAGTGAAAAAAATATTACGTTGTACATTTATGTAGATTGTAAATTCAGTAAATTCGTTGTATGTAAAAACCAGTATTCTAAGTTTGAGACAGAAAACCTGTATTCTCACCCCACCCCTAGATCTCCCAACCACCGTTCCAGTCTTTCTTGTTTTGTTCAACTTAGGATTCTAGATAAAGCAGGTTATGCATCAAGAAACCTGTTTACTACGATACAACGAATACATATGAAAAAGTTATTAATTCCAGTTAACCTGAAGGACTTACTTCCTATTCTTATTTTTTATTGTATCAAAGGCTTTACTTCTGATAATTATTTTCCTTATACGTACGCTACGGATCTACTAAAAAAAATCGAGCGCCTTGAATGAACATTGCAAATTTAGTTGTACAAAAGATGACAAAAATACAGCATATTCATTAACAATATCATATAATTCATATTTCTATTTGGACATTACTATTATAATTATTTTTTCTTTGAACCTAGCATTACCCATGGTGTTCAGATCCAACACTACTCAAACGAAGACACAAAAGAAAACGGATAAGAAAGGTAAGACTTCACAATTCCTGACGTTATCAACTATAAGCTCATTGTGTCGCTATATTTACTGCTACGTCTTTTTTCCACAGTAGCTTAAAAATTTTAATGAAAATTCTACGTGCTAAAACACAGGACCGTATTATGTTCAGGTTGTACTTTCCTCTGAATCCCACAGGTGTTCATAACAAGACTATCTTTTGAAAAAATTCCAATGCATCAAATTATGCTTCCAAAATTTGGAATTTCCTATAGCATTCACGTAAAAAATACTGTATTCTGCTATCTAGGGATAGTGTGAGGCGGTGTAGGATGGAGTTTATATCTTTTGTGTGGGGATTGCATCTAGCACAATTTGGTTGTGGCAAAGTTTGTGTTGAAAGGAACAACAAACTACCCTGTTTACAGATGATGCAAAGATCACAAGGAAAATGAAAGATGAGGAAGGCTACGAACTGTTACAAAACAGACTAAGGCTGCGTTTACACCAAGTGAATCAAATTGATTCACTTCAATGAATTGAATAGATTCAATTCGCTTGGTGTGAATGCACTTACATACATACATATACCAAGTCTTTTTCCCCCTTACAAGGGAGGTAGCCAAAAACCAAAGGCACAAAACCCATTCCATCCCCAATACACTCCACTCCCCTCCATTCTCCCTCTCATCTTGGCACCTCCTGGACGATGGATCATCCCTGCATCTTCTCCACTGCCTTATATAAGCAAACAAAGGGAGTAATCCTCATAACAGGAATGATCAATTCGAACAATAATTTTTTTGCCCTGACTCTTCATGGGGAGAATAAAACACAGGAATATTGTGGTGTTATTCTTGTCCCCCCTCATTAGGTGTACAGACACATCTCTATCTGGAACCTCATTTAAATCTTCCTCCAGTCAGACATACACTCATTGTCTAAACATAATTTACACATGTTCCAGTCTTTCATATACCCAATACAATTACAATTTCACCACATAAGTAACAAGCCCATCAGTAAATAAGCAATTATTTCAGTCCTGAGTGACTAAAACTTATTTGATGGGATTGTCATTGGTCCTAAAGCTTTAAGTACTTGGTAGATGGACCAAGTTGAACAGGACATTAGATACATAGTGTCTATTGAGCAAGTTTGAGTGATAATAAAAAAACAGTTGATGGAAAGATATTGTGAACAGATGAAGGAATGATGTGGCCTAAAGGAATGTTATTTTAGTCTGTTCCATAACTTTTTTAAGTAGATGAGAAGACGGGGTTGACACACAACAAGGCGGTGGGGGTAATCTATCTCTGGCTGTTTTGGAAAACTGTGAAGACACTATACCTGACTGTATTGCCTTTGACTTGAGTAGTGTAATGGTGACCCTTTTTCCATGAGGTGCTAAGAAAGGTGGGGTGATTTGTTAGTGTGGGATGGCAGTATGCTTTGACGCGGCCACTCCACTTACAAGGGGGAAAAGCCCCTTTGTTATTTATGCATGTGTGTTCTTACAATCTGTATCTCAGTCTCCTCACCAGCTCCACACCTTCCATGTACATATGTAGTAAGATTTAATTTGGGATTCCATACCTGCTGTAAATTTCTTGATGAAGCTAACGATCCAGGTTGAGAAGAGGATCCTAGGTACGTAACCTCAAACCTTGTTTCTTGACTGATGACAAAGTTTATCATGGAAGATTTACACTCATTACTACAAGACTAGGGTACTGAGCCAGGGATTGGAGATACATACATACATATACTAAGGCTTTTTCCCCCTTACAAGGGAGGTAGCCAAAAAGGGAAAGGCATAAAATCATTTCCACCCATTCCATCCCTGAATACACTCCACACCCCTCCACCCTCCCTCTTATCTGAGCACCTCCTGGGTGACGGGATTGGAGATGGTTAAAGAAAATGAAGAAAAATGGGAGATAAGCCAGTTGTTGTTTGCTGGTGACATTGCACTTGTGGCAGGATCAGAGGAGGGATTAAGGAAGTAAGTGACAGAGTTTGGGAAGGTTTGTAAAAGAAGGAAGTTGAAGATAAATACAGGTAAAATTAAGGTGATGAGATGTACAAGGGGAGAGGATGGCAGCGAAGTGGAAGTAAGTATTAAGGGAGAGAGGCTGGAGGAAGTGGATAGCTTTAGATACTTGGGGGTGAATGTGGAGGGAAAGGGAGGATTGGAGGTGGAAGCAGAATGCAGATTGAGGGAGGCTAGTAAATGCCTTGATGGATTAAAAAGTCTAACGAGAAATAGATATTTGGGAATGGATGCTAAGAGGAGGGCAGAAACATGGATCATAAGAGAGGAAGAAAGGAACAATTTAAATGTGTTTGAGATGAAATGAAGCGGCCTTGCTGTGGATGTGCTGTGTCTTGCTGTATTGCTTCTGAAGAGGGGCAGTGGATGAGATGAAGGGATGACCTGTCATCCAGGAGGAGCCAAGAAAAGAGTGAGGGAGAGGTGGTGAATGGGAGTGGAGTATGTGGGGATGAAATAAGTGTGAGTGGATTTATGCCTTTGACTTTGGCTACCTCCCATGTATGGGAGAAGGAGCCATTGGTGTATGTATGTACTAGAAATGGGTAAAAGTACTTAGACCTTCGGCGATTCAATCAAAGACAAGTAGAACAATAACAACAGTGAAAGAGGAAAGCTAAAAGTCTTGGTCCTGGATAATTTGTCATCTGACAATAATGTCAACAAGATTGTGGGCAAGAAATACAGACTATTAACCAACATAATATAAACATATTTTTAATACATGACAGAGACATGATGAGTGGGTGGGAGTGGTTTTCATGCCTTTGTTTTTTTGGCTAACTCCCTTGTAAGGGGGAAAAAGCCTTTGGTATATGTATGTATGTATGTATGTATGTGTGTGTGTGTGTGTATATATATATATATATATATATATATATATATATAAAGTTTGACATATTACAAAAAGCAACACCATAATGGATCCCTAGCCTAGTAGACAAACCATATAAAAAAATATTGAGAAGTGGTATGACTGTAGTATTTTGATAAATGGGAAGAAAGGATAAGAATAACAGGGAAGACCTTTTGCTTATGAAGGAGCATGAGGTTATGGAAAAAAAGACAATATCAGAAGGATACCATGATGCATTTTTATGTGCAGATGTGTCAATTTGTAGAACAGCCATAAGGGAGAAAAATCCAATCTAAAACCACAAATGAATCCAAAGCTAACTTTGATGAATAGGGACAAAGAAATGGAACCATAGAAGTGTAGTTCTTTTCCTGTATCAACCAATCAATCAGTCCATTGCACCAGGTCTCTTCTGTGGGAGACTAGCGAGGGGCTCCTTTATTGCCTCTCCTGTACATTACATTAATGTAAATAACAGTAGAAAATATAACATACAAGATATAACATATAAGATATAACTAGTAGCTTCTGTCACAGAATACTTAAGAACCCTGTATTGCAGCATGTATTCTATAAGAGGGGTTAAGATTTTGTAAGTGCAGGTCTGAATCTCATTGGGGATCTTAAAACTGGTATATGAAAATAATTATTTGGATGTATTTTTCCTCTGTCATCATCAATTAGAAGCTTCTATTTATAATACTTTTTTACAGGTTCATATTTATTGTCTTGGACAATGCTAAGCTTTTATAGATCAATATTTGTGTGTGAAACCATATTAAAAGAACTGACCACAATTGCAAAAAAAATTACATAACAAGTTATACACAGTGGTAAGTACAAAGGAAAACATATTTCAAATATGAATACATGTTAATACATATTCCACTTTTAGCATATTTTTTTTATTCACATAATGTTTGTAAATTAGACTAAAAATAATTTTGCATATGTGGCGATTGTCAACCCTTTCACACATGGAATGAATTGATGAATTTCAATTTTAGGATCTAACTGAACACAAAGAAGCTCACAATCTGTCTGTTGAGAAAGAACTGGAAGCATTCTTTATGGTCACCTGTAAAATGTTCTTTTTACAAATTATTCCAAGTAAATATTTTGACTTGGAAGAGCATCAATGTGCAAGAGGGTTTTTGTAAATAGCACCATTGTGAATACATGACATGATTATTGTAGCTGGACAGAGCATCAAAATTGTTTTCACTTTAAGGTGTCTGGAAAACATTTTGTTCCTCTTACAACATGCCTCACTCCATGAATATATCCCACCTTTGAGCATTTACATGGCTAAAAGTTCAACTCTCATGAATACCTAATTTTTGCTGAAGCATCCATATGCAGTATACTTTTCCATCTCATCAAAACATGTCAAAACTACCAACACAACGAAACACATTAATCTGTGCATACCCTTTCTTATGAAGTGCCAATGATGTCAGTGTATATGGCCTTGGAGAAGCTGAACTTAAGCTTATGGGCTAGTATCTACTGTAGATCTCTAGCAAATATTCTGTTAGCCCAAGATGGATGTTCTTCTCACAGTCCCTCTGTATCGCTTTCTCCGTTTTCAGACCTTCATACATACTATAATTTGGCATCACCTTGGCATTGTTCTCTATGTGGGCACTCCTTGGAACCTGGGGGTAGCCAGATATCGGATGTGCAATCACCTCCAGGGTATCTGCAAGGACATGGAGTGATTATAAACAACAAGATCAGAGTGAATACAGCTTGGTGTAGACATGGTTGGAATCCTCAATGTTTAAAGGTGGATGCTCAAAGAACTTCAATGGAGCAGGGAAGAGGGAGTACAAAAGATAGGAGTGAGTGGAAGGAGATAATGAATGGATAAAAGGTGGACAGGATACAGAGAAATGTCTTTCTTGGTTACTCCATAAATCATTCTGAGTGAATGAGGAGGGATGTTGTGTTGTGTTTATCATATAACGAAGCAATGATACTAAACCAGCTATGGTTATTGGGCCCTGCTATGGAAGCACTATGTCTTGCTGCATTGCCTCTGACTCGAACAGTGTGGCGGGGGGAGGGATGACACTTACTCAATTTCTTTTACTCTATAACTCCTCCATTCACTGCCACATGCAACCCCAAGTACTTAAAACTCTCCACTTCCTACAACTTTTCACCCTTCAAATTCACATCCAACACACCACCATTATCATCATTCTTTGTACATCTATCCACTTTACCATCAATGCTGAGTGGTATTTGTTGTTTTCTTCAGGCTAACACTCAACAACCTATGGTGTTCCTTCTGTGGAGAAAAGCTAAAACTGACTATTGTCTGAAGATACATGTCAAGCCCGTCAATGGCGATATTCACTCACCTCATCTCATGAGCAAGTGCTGGGCCATCAGGTTCTTCTGCGAAATCAATGAGGAAGTTCTTGTTTAGGGTCATCCCACCATTCTCCACATCAATATCCAACTGCATCATCATCGACCCCTGTCTGCAAAGCAATAGTGATGCCATTGAAAATTTAACATCCTCTGTCTTGTTGGCACTCATAGTGGATTTTGTTCCATTTCCTGTTATATCATTTGCCCAAATCAAATTGAAACCTGAGCTGTGTACACTCCTGTCCTACAGAGGTCACCACCTTCAGGTCCACCTCTCAGTGATGATCCAAGACAAAGAATACCTACTTGGCCATGTTGGGGTAGAACTGTTTGTCCCATGGCGAGAATAGGGAGTTGGTGACATAAAGTCTTTTTCCATCCAGCGAGAGCTGCAGCATCTGGGGACCTCCTTCCACACGCTTGCCTTTGATGTAAGCTGGGGAAGGCTGGGCCTAAATACAGGAGGGATGAGAGACCAGAATTAATCCTGCAGGCCAGGGCATAGAAAAATAATTAAAGTAAAGGTATAAAACATACATATACCAAAAAGCTTCTTCCCTTTTATAAGGAAGGTGGCCACCCAAGGTATGCATGCACCCATCCCATGCCTATCCAACACTCATTTGTTTTCCCTTTTATCTTGGGACTTAGGTCTGTGGTATAGTGCTATGAGGTGCCCTGGTGTTTGATGTGATCAGGGCACTGTAGGGTTGCACCGCAGTGTTGTGGCATGCCCCTACCACCAGAAGCTTTCCAGTAGAAGGACTCTTTGTCCCGGGCACAAGGCCTTCATTGATACATGTATACTTAGACGTGGCATCATCTTCCTTCTGCGCAAGGAGAACGGCGTTGCCCCCATGTCAGTCTATATCCGTCTCTTATACAGAGAGCATCCGACCCTCTCTTACTCGTGTATGCTTATGTCACAATAAAGATTCAAACATCATCCCTCGCATTTCAGTTGCACACGTATATGACATACATTACAAGGTCCTTGAGGATGAAGGGTCATCCCTGACCATATCTCCACTATGTGGGTCAGAACCTATGTAGCAAGACAGAGTATTTCCAAAGAGGATCCAACAGATGAAACTGGTTTCACCCCCCACTGCTTCATTACATGGCTCTGCAAAACACAAACACTAAATCCCGTTTTAAACACCTCCCATTTCAGCACCAACTACACTTTCCTTTTCTCTATGTTCCTTTCCCTCTCTCCATCACCTTCCCTCTTTCTTCCTCCCTATCCTGTTTTCTTTTTTCTTTCCCTCTCCCACCGTTTTCCTGCTTCAATCTTTCACACAGCAGAAATGTATCATTACCTCAAGTTCTGGATCTTCAACAACCTTGACCGGGCCATCATTGACAATACTGCCACCGAGGAACACCTGACCTGTGAGTTTTGGGTTTGTAGGGTCACTGATGTCGTACTGTCGAAGGTCGCCGTGCACCCAGTTACTAAAGTAGAGGAACCGGTCGTCCAGAGATATCAAAATGTCTGTCATCACACCTAAAGGAAGAAAGGTGCTTTTAAGAAATTTTTCATTTTCAGAAGGTAAAAAATTATCTCAACCAACTCTTTCATGATGAGTGGTTATTTGAACAATTCAATAAAATTCTGATTAACTCCAGGCAGTGCACTGGTGGTGTAAATAGAAGCACGTTGGTCTCACGTTTGCTTAGCTGTGGGTTTGAATCCTGCACTCCACCCTGATTCCCAGCAGTGATGGTTACCTGCTTTAACAGTCCAACTCACAGGACTAAAGTGAAGAATTAGTCCGCAGCTATGCACTTTCTGGTGTAGGTTCCTCAATTTCTAACACCAGGCAATATTATATAATTGCAGGGAAACCATAATATGTACACATACCAACGACTTTTTCCCCCTTACAAGGGAGAGCCAAAGTCAAAGGCATAAATCCACTCCCACCCATTTCATCTCCACATACTCCACTTACAATCACCACCCACCCCTCCCTCTTTTTTTGGCTCCTCTTGGATGATGGGTCATCCCTGCATCTCGCCCACTGCCCTACTGCATTAGGTTTCATTAACCAGAAACTAGAACCTTGCAGTGGCTAGCAATAGGCCTCCTCATATGTACATCTATAGGAAGAAACACTGGACTACCATGTTATAGTAAAGTGGAACAGTTTCTATGTGGCTAGCTACTTGAAGTAGGAGGTGGACTGTAGTTGTTGGGTGTCAGTTCTCCTTACATAAAATGGTGGAGGAAATACAAAGATGACAATGAAGAGATCTTGGGCCCTATCCAGAGACTTTGTGTCTTCATTTCTGGGTGGAGGTGAAGGTGTTGATGAGTTCTGAAGATGGATGGGATTGATATAATTCTCTCTGACATCCGTTCCATAGGACCACGTCATCGGTCTCATGGAAATCTTTAGGCACCAAAAGACTTATCTGAACTATTCACCTCTACACTGGACAACACTTATGCTTCCACCAGGCTATTTTATTCAGTTCAAGAGTAATGATCAAGCAAGTGGCACTTACCAGGCATATCTGGGAGTGCCCACCCAGTTACTTTCTTCGAAGGAATGCTGATGACCTGGTGTGCATCCCAGGAACCATCCTCTTTCCGGTAAAACCTGTGGCATGAGAAGCACAACATACAGCCCTCTCATTGTGACATGACTTGTATATATGTCATATATTGACCATCACCTACACTGCACTACATGACCCAGCAACATAAAAATCATAACAATAAATTCAAAGTTTGACCTACGTATCTTCCTTACTCCTAGACTTACCTGAAGACTTTGGCATAGAGGCCACAGCCAACAAAACCTTCTGTGGCCATGGGGTCATGCAGGAATCTTATTTCAAGAGGCATGAAACCTTCTGGGCCCAGATCGATACGCTGCAGGAGACGCTTCTCGTTCCAGGAATAGAAGTTGATGTGATTACCGTAATTTCCTGGATGGGGAGGAAAGAAGGATGATACATGCATACAAACATGCAAAGCATATATATATATATATATATATATATATATATAAATATATATATATATATATATATATATATATAAATATATAACAAAAATAAATAAATAAAATAAAAATAATTTTTTCCTTAAAGGGAGAGCAATTCCCCATAAACTTTGCTTCACGCTTTCCTTTTTCAACAAGTACTTTTGTAAAAATTTTGTATATATGTATGTATAAATTGTATTATATTTTGTTGAATAAACCTTAACTAAATAATAATAACAGTGATAATAATAGTCAGCCAGTCTGTTGCCCCAGTTCTCTCTTGATGAAGACTCACGGCTCTCGGTAATAATAATAACAATAATAATAATAGCAATGATAATGATAGTCAGCCAGTCTGTTACCCCAGTTCTCTCTTCATGAAGATTCACGGCTCTTGGTAATAATAATAACAGTTATAATAATAGTTGGCCAGTCTGTTGCCCCAGTTCTCTCTTGATGAAGACTCACTGCTCTCGGTAATAACAATAACATAATAATAATTCTATCTATCTATATACTAAAGGCTTTATCCACCTTGTAAGGAAGGTAGCCTGCCATGACCTACACTCACTCCCATCCACCAACCAACGTTTCCCTCTTAATTTAGCTCCTCCTGGATGAAAGGTCATCTCTTGATTCCTGACCACTGTTCAGGTCAGAAGCAATACAGAGAGACACTGTACATCCAGAGTGAGGATGTACTGTTCCAGGTTTGCCTGGAAATGATGTCCTACAGTATCCAACAAGTCCTAGTGTCCTCCAAACTCCAAGGGAAGATTACCCGACTGTCTTGACCAATGTTTCCCAACCAAGGTTCTCCAGAACTATGAGGTTCCTTAAGGATCCAGTAATTGTTTGAAGCATTTATCAGGAAATGTGATTTTTTTTTTCTAAGATTGTTAATAAATTTGTAAAAGACAAGTTGCTTTTACCTAAATCAGTTACCAGCAAAAATGGTTTACTTCATGAAAGAGTAATAGATAAATTAAGACAGTAAAATATTTTCTAATGCACAGGTTTTTAAGATACCACTATTCCTGGAAGAGTTCCGCAAAGAAAAAGAAAAAGACAAATAAATAAATAAATAAATAAATAAATAAATAAATAAATAAAAAATAAATAAATAAACAATAATAAATAAATAATATAAAATACATAAAATTGGGGAATGGTGGTCTACCCTGTACAAGTGCATGTCCTTCTATTTGAAGATCACAATTCATAAGGAAAGAGATGGACTATTCAATTGTGCTGCACTGTCAACTTGACTATATTTTCCAGAACTACTGTACCGTTAGCAACATCTTCTGGGTTGAAGCCTCTGTGGAAGGATTTTGGACATCCCCACTCACTCGATACCAGGATGTCGTGCGTTGGCTGGTACCAGAAGTCGTAGCCAAATGCCACTGGAGTCTCTGTCCAGAGACCTGACAAAGGAAAAAGGGCAACTTAGCAGAAGACCTTGATGTATTTACTTAATTGTATTTATATCATTGTAATATACAGGAAAAGAGCAATGCTCATTGGGTCCCATGCCCTACTCTCCAATTTATTATACCTAGCCTCAAATTCATACCATGTATTTACCTAGTTGTATTTTACAGGACGAGAGCTATGCTCGTAGTGACATGTTCTGGTATCTCTCCGCATCCAGTTTATTCTTAAAATCATGTATAGTTTCGGCACTCATTGTTTCTCCGTTTAGTTTGTTCCAGACATCAATTGCTCTATGTGGGAAGCTATTCTTTTTCAGGTCTCTTCTGTAACTGTAGCATACAGTAAAGGAGCAACACTTGTTGCATACTGCCTCCTACTCTCTATCATGGTATTTTTTGTTTAATTTCTGTTTCTTTTTTTTTTTTTTTTTTTTTTTTTTTTTTTTTTTTTTTTTTTTTTTTTTTTTTTTTGTTTTTTGTTTTTTAACCCAGGAATTTCATGACAGAAATTATCCCAAAGGCACTTCCCCATGCATGAGGTGGAATGGGTGGGGATGCGGTAGTATGTATGAGAAAAATTTGATGTAGCCCTAAGGGATTTCTCCCCGTCTTCTCCTTTTCTGCATGAGGGGACAGAGAGGGGGGGGGGTTCCCGATTCAATAATCTTGCTGTGGATGTGCTGTGCCTTGCGACACTGCTTCTGACCCAGGGCAGTGGACAAGATACAGGGACATGACTTGTCATCCAGGAGGTGCCAAGATAAGAGGGAGGGTAGAGGGTGGAGGGGAGTGGAGTGTGATAGGGATGGAATGTGTGGTTGTGGTTTTTATGCCTTTGTTTTTTGGCTACCTCCCTTGTAAGGGGGAAAAAGCCTTTGGTATATGTATGTGCTCTCACATAACTGGTAGATGCAGAGGGGGATATGCAAACACAACATAACAATAAAAAAAAAAAAAAAAAAAAAAAATTTTGGAAGTGCACAACTAAGTGATACATCTATAAACAAAATTAATCATTTATTTTCATTTATTTTGAAAATTGAAATACATCGATGTAATCTGTTTTTCTTGTTGGAAAAAAATAAAATAAAAGTGGTCTTCTTGTCAAGTACAGAAGCACTTGAAAAAATATATCACGTGCAGGACGAGATAAAAATCAAATTATAGTGCAATAGTAACAGTAAAATTCATGCAAGATTACTATAGCAGTGAGATCCCTCTAAAACAAAAACAAATTCAAAGGAAGATTTGTTGCTTCAGCTCAAGTGGTAGGTTGAGGCGTTCGAAGGTCATCCAGTTTTTCTGCAGAAATGCACGAATTTATGGCAAAGTTAAAATAACTACATAAATATACAAACAAATGAATAAATAAATAAAAATGAAGAAACAATTTTTTTTCGAACGAGATTAAGTGGTGGGATATCTTACGCATTACAATTAGATAAAAATATATCACGTGCAGGAAATCGGTCAACCTGTCTCTCAGAAGATAACGACGACATTTGAGTTGCCGTTTTCTTTTTAATTAGCGATATTGAGGTGGTGATAGTGGTGGTTGTGGTGATAAGTGGTGGTGGTGAGGGAGGTGGTAGTGGGGGAAAGAGGATGAAGTTACATATTCAACCCCGGCAAGACCTCGACAACAAAATCAATCTGGGGCATTTTCCGTGGTCGTCCGGAGGGCGTGTTTGAAACCTTACTGGTCGCCACGTATAATGTTTTAAAATTTTCCATTTATTGAATATCACTGATGGAGGTCATAATATAACTCATAAATAATGTAAATATATGCCTATGCGGCCGGATTGAACTGGGCATCTTGATACAACCATACACCATTAACCACATACGTATATCTATTACCCTACCTCCCCACCCGCCCCCTTACGTAAAAACATAAGAATGAAGGAGACTGCAAGAGACCATAAGGCCTATACTAGGCCTTCCGTGACTGGTGGTACTTTCCCGCTTACTCTAGGTACCGCCAGGCGATTTCACTGATCCCTGAGGCACTCCCCGTTAGTCCTTCTCGAGAAATCCTTTCCGAATCGTGATTTGTTTTTGAAACATCCCGCTGGTAGCAGAGATAGAGGGAGATAGAGGGAGAGAGAGGGAGAGAGAGGGGGAGGGAGAGTGTGTGAAAGTATGAGATCTAGAAGCTGACAATAAAAAGAGAAATAGAGAGAGACAGTGAGAAGTAGGAGACAGAGATTGTGCGTGTGAGAAAGTACGAGATCTAGAAGCTGACAAAAAGAAAGAGAGAAATAGAGAGACAGAGAGAAATAGAAGGAGACATAAAGAGAGAGTGAGGGGGTTGTAAGAATACATACAAAGATGGAGGGCGAGGTTGCAGACCTCCCACTGTGCGACAATGAGAGGAAAAGTTCCCAAATTCAGAACCAACTCAAAGAAGAACAGATCATGACTAGGTTGAAACACGACGACGACGAAGAAGAACGAGAAGACGACGACGAAGAGGAAGAAGGAGAAGACAACGATAAAGAAGACGATGAGGTAGAATAAGACAATGACACAGAAGACGAAGATGAAAAAAAGAGGAAAAAGAAAAGGAGGAAAAAGAGGAAATCTCCCAAGGAACACCCTCTTGTCACGGTCACCGTCGGATTCGTTAACTATGGCATCTCAGAACAAGTTTGCAATGACGAATCTTTGTTGGACACTGCGTAGGGATGCAGTGCAGGAAGAAGACAATCATTGCCTCATCACCCCCCACCCTCCGTCCCCCTACCCTCCTGAAGCACTTCAGCCCCCTGACGGCGTCAACATAGGCTCACACTTGAAGTGGTGGTAGTGATACTCGACCCCTGGCTTCCACTTCACCCAATGTTTGTTGTTAGTCCACACTTAGTGAGAGAGAGAGAGGGAGAGAGAGGAGGGGGGGGGGCAGATTTACATATACCTACATGTTTACAACTTCTTTAATCCCCAAATCCCTACTAGATTCAACGAAACCCATCTTTGAGGTCAATGTCTACCTCCGGGGTTCCATTAAACCCCTTTTTGAGTTCGAAGGCTCTCTCTTGGATTCTTTGGCAACCCAATTTTAGAATTCGAAAAATGCCTCTTGGGTATCTTAGGCACCTACCTTGGAGTTCGATGGCTTTTCCAAGGAGACCGGAGCTTCCCTTTTTAGGTCAAGGGGAAGGAATTCCGTGACTACTTCTGGGATACCTCGGAGTTCGAGGGATTCTTCATGAACTCTTCGAGAACCTACCTACCTACCTTGGAGTTCGATGGCTTTACCAAGGAGACCGGAGCCTCCCTTTTTAGGTCTACGGGAAGGAATTCGGTGACAGCTTCTGGGATACTTTAAGAACCTACCTCCGAGTTCGAGGGACCTCAGACTTCGAGGGATTTTCCTTGGACTCTACGAGAACCTACCAAAGGGATCGGAGGTGACCGGAGCCTTCCTTTTTAGGTGTACAGGGACACAATGGAATTAGATGACAACTTCTGGGATACTTTCAGAACCCACCTCAGAGTTCGGGGGACCTCAGACTTCGAGAGATTCTTCATGGACTCTACGAGAACCTACCAAGGGGCTCGAAGGTAACAGAGTCTACCTTTTTAGGGGTACGGGAACACAATGGAATTCGATGACAGCTTCTGGGATACTTTCAGAACCCACCTCGAGTTCGGGGGACCTCAGACTTCGAGGGATTCTTCATGGACTCTACGAGAACCTACCAAGGGGCTCGAAGGTGGCAGAGTCGAAAGTGACGAAGGATCCTTTCGCCTTTCCTTCGGCGTCCCCCATCGTCGAAATCATGACTCGGCCGTCGGGGAGGCAGTGGGTCGTGTGGGGGTGGGTCGTGTCCTTCGACTTCAGCACCTCAGGGTCGATCTCCTTCGGGAAGACAGAAAGATCGAGATACAGGGTGTTAACTCATAAATAGTACATTTCTTTTTTCGACACCCTGTATACACGTTTATATGCAGGTGTGTTTGTGAGGACACTTGCGAGTACTTTTCAGGTTATCTCGTACATTCGAAGCACATGTAAGATTAACTTCCCGTGTGTGTGTGTGTGTGTGTGTGTGTGTGTGTGTGTGTGTGCACGTGTTTACAATTTACAGGGAAATAAAAATGCATTCGGGGATGAACTAATTTATGACACTGGACTGGTTCCATTCACAACCTGACTATCCAAAGACTCCCAAAACTCCTTTTGCGCTCCATACCCTGCAAACAACCTTAACAATCTAAACTTATATATATATATATATATATATATATATATATATATATATATATCTTATATAAATCCTTGGAAGGGAAAGATTTATATAAGGAAAGGATTTTTTAAGAATACCACTGTAAGATTCTTACGGTGGTATTCTTAAAAGATTAATAAAAAATTCCTTATATAAATCTTCTCCTTCCAAGGATTTATATGAGATTTATAAGAATACCACCGTGAGGCTGCGTCGTCACCACAAGGGATAGAGTGTGGGTACTGCACTGGATCATCACAGCTAAACATTTATTTACAGAAGAAGTAGAGGAAGAAGAAGGAAAACAAAAATCTTCAATTACCACAAACAAAGTTTCTTCTCGTGCGTGCGTACGTGATTCACCATGGTCTTGGATCACGTGTTGGACTCGTGATCGACAGCTATTTCACTCCCGCAAGAGAGCTCAGAGCTCATATATGACCGATCTATGGGTAAAGCTGTGACCTTACACGTACACACAACTCCTCGCCCACGAGAGTTGGTGTAACGACTCGCAGTGCAGAGATATTGAAATTATTTCAGCCCTGGCCGCCGTAGTGGCGGCCGCGAACGCTACCACTACGCCATCGAATCCTGTATGCGTGCATGTGTGTGTGTGTGTGTGCGCGCGCGAGCGTTCGCGCATGTTAGTGTCCTGAGGCACATCTATAACATTCGCCTTCATTTAATATAAAATCCATAAACAAACAAATAAATACAGGTGCTCTCACATAGAACTTGCGTTTATCCTGTTTATCCTCTCAGGCAACTTAGTATCCGATTTCAAGCTAAAGCCAGGCGCTTTTTTCGGATTAACCATTAAACCCCCAAAACGTGTTTATATATATATATATATATATATATATATATATATATCTCAAGCACAATTTACTTTAATTCTAAGCCATCAACATCGAGACTCGAGGACATGCAGAAATTGAAACGTGATAGTCAAGGACTCGAACCCGTGCTAGCAAGTGACAAGTGATAGTGACTTAACCGATTGCACACACACACATACACAGTGGTATGCTCTTCCTCTTAAATGCTGTACCGTCAGCATTACTATAGTATTAACAACCTAGCCGACCCGTGTGAAATCCACCAACACGACCAGTTGCGTGACATCGTACGTCTGGCAGCGGGCATGGTAATGTCAGTTGACGTTATTTTGAAACGCTTCTTATATATATATATATATACATATATATATACACACATATATATATATATATATATATACATACATACATATGTCTAAACAGAATTGTAGTAGCACATTTGTAAATAACACACAAGAAACCCATAGTCGGAGAAAATAAACTTCGAATGAAAGAAGATTCTATATTTCGGCTACCAACTGTAGCCCTCTTCAGGAAGAGGGCTACAGTTGGTAGCCGAAATATAGGATCTTCTTTCAGTCGAAGGTTTTCTCCGACCGTGGGTTTCTTGTTATATATATATATATATATATATATATATATATATATATATATATATATATATATATATATGTATATATATTTGCGAGGATATTTATGCCATAGTTTTATAACTTAAAAATGGATATATTTTTACAAATCCTTATGCAACGTAGGAACGTCACAATATCTAACAGTCTGCTAAAGGTGATTGACACTACAGTCAAGGTTCTAATATATAAGATTGTGACTTTCTCCGTTTAGTATTTGGTACATGGTAAGTGTACATCGTATTTTCGAGTTCACTACTCTGCACTTAAATGTACTCGTTCAAATTTTCCTTGTTTGCAGACGTGCACAAGCAGCCAGCACAAGAGCAAGACAAAAATAAATAAACTGAGAATCAAAGCGTACATCACGTGACCAAGAGCGTCGGGTGATGTGATATCCAGCTGGAGTTTCCATCACACTTCACACAAACAGAGAGAGAGAGAGAGAGAGAGAGAGAGAGAGAGAGGGGGGGGAGGTTACAACCAAAGGTCTAAGGAGAGAATAACAAATCGGAACGGTAATAGCAACATGAACGTGATCAGAATTATTATTCAAACGCGAATACTATAATCTCCAGTCATACTACAGTGTTCCGGATCTCTGGTCCGTAGGGGTCTTATGGGGCAGAGACATGGAATTTAAAAGAGACATGGAGGAAAAGTTTAAACGTGTTTGTGATGACATGTCTGAGAAGTGTGGTAGGGGTTACGGGATGGATAGAGTGAGAAACGAGGTGGTGAGGAGGAGAGATGGGGTGGAAAAGGAGATGGAAGATAGAATTGATGACAAAATATTGGGATGGTTCGGACACATGGAAAGAATGAGAAAAGAAATATTAGTAAAAGAAATGTGGAAGGCAGAGGTGGATGGAGTGAACAGGAGGGGGCGACCGAGGATGAGATGGATGGATGGGGTAAAAGGGGCAATGAGCAAGAGGGGAATGTCTGTTGAGCAAGGAAGGGAGCAGGCGGGAGATATGGATGATTGAAGAATGGCTGTGTATAAATGATACTCTGATGCTGTGGATGTGCTGTGTCTTGCTGCATTGCTTCTGACCCAGGGTAGTTGGCGGGATACAGGGGTGACCCGTCATCCATGAGGAGCTAAGATGAGACGGGAGGAGGGGAGGGTGGTGGAGGGGAGTGGAATGGTGGGAATTGGAATATGCCGTTTGACTTTGGCTACCTACCCGATAATGGGGGAAAGGCCCTTGGTATATTAATAGATAATTATTACCCCTCTCCCCCTTCTAAATTGACGTATTATTCCCCCATGAAGATCAAGTTAACTCTCCTAACCGACGTCACCAAATCGAAGGGGTTGAATTAATCTCCCAACCAAAGAGGGTTAAGTTAAGATCACCCTCCTCCCTACTCCCTAACCGCAAAGGGCCTCACAGCTTTGTTTGTTGTCTTTGATGCTTCTGTTGTAGATCGTGAGGGTTCCTGCGCAGTTGCAAGAGTGAGGGTTTTGCCTCCTTTACACACACACACACACACGCATGACGCAGTGGTAGCGTCCGCGACCGCTACTACGGCGGTCCGGGTTCGAATCCCTCCCAAGGCTGAAATAATTTCAGTATCGCTGCGTTGCGAGTCATTACTCCAACTCTCGTGAGCAGGGAGTTGGCGCGCGTGTGTGTGTGTGCATGTAAGGTCACAGCATTACCCATACGTCGGTCATATATATGAGCTCTGAGCTCTCTTTCGAAAGGGTAGCAGCTGTCGATCACGAGTCTAACACGTGATCCAAGACCATGGTGAATCTCACGCACACAAAATATTCAAAGATAATAAATTAAGGATATAAACATCAACTTCCACCCTCTTACCCACATGTTACGAACACCCCAAATACACTTCCTCCTCCCCCCACCTCTCTCCCTCTCTTGCTCTAGATCTCCACGCTTCTCTTTCGTTGGCTCGTGTAGCTCTTTCTCCCTCTCTCTTTCTCTCTTTGTTTTAAAGAAATTGCCAGACATAATGTACAACTCAGGGGCGTTGCGGTTTTCCGCCTTCAGTGGCCTCCATCGGAGGAAGCGACAAAGAGCTCTGACTAACGGCTTTTGCTTAGCCTACAACTGATAGCTCGCTTGCCGGCGGCTGGCGCTATGTGCTGGATTGCTTGAGGAAGAAGACGAAGAAGAAGAGGAAGACGAAGAAGAGGAAATGGAGAAAGACGAAAAAGAATACGAAGAAAAGGAACACGAAGAAGAGGAAGAAGACGAAATGGAGAAAGACGAAGAGGGAGAAGACAAAATAGAGAAAGACGAAGAAGACGAAGAAGACGAAAAAGAATACGAAGAAGAGGAAGGCGAAATGGAGAAAGGCGAAGAAGAGGAAGAAGACAAAATAGAGAAAGACGAAGAAGACGAAGAATAAGAAGATGACGAAGACGAAGAAGAAAACGAAGACGACGAAAATAGGAAGACGAAGAAGAAAACGAAGACGAAAATAGGACGACGAAGAAGACAAAGAAGACGGCGACGAAGAAAACATATACACACAGACACACACACACAAAAAAGTGTTTACCTCATCACCACCCTTTCATTCATTGTCTCACTTAACACACACACACACACACACACACACACATATATATATATATATATATATATATATATATAATTAACAGCAGTAATAGCACTACTGATGTTAGTTACCCTCTTTGAGACGGGTAGTTCGTGATGCTAGACGGAACCAATCAGACTCGGCATTAGTAGTAATAATAGTGGAAGCAGCAACAGCGGCAGCAGTAGTAATATTTAGTTTATTATTATTTTCAGGTCGTACTAAGTAGTAGTAGTAGTAAAATTTTAGTGGCAGTAGCAGTAGTAGTAGTAGAAGTAGTAGTAACAGTAGACAGTAGTATTAGGTTAAAAAAAAAAAAAAAAAAAAAAAAAAAAAAAAAAAAAAACACCGACATCTCTACGCAGTTCCACGAGGGAGGTCCATTAAAATAATAACAAAAAAAGTAGTAGTAGTAGTAGCAGTTAGCAGTAGTAGAAGTTAGTAGCAGTAGAAGTTGGTAGTAACATTTTAGTGTATCATCATAATCTTCAGGTCGCACCCAGGAACCAATAGCATCCCATTCTTAGCACAGCTTTCTCGAGTTAGCGACAACCTCCGCTGAGGAGAACCTCGCCTTACCTTGAACATCTTCGGCGTCCTCTCGTCGGATATGTCGATGACGTAGATCCGGGAGGAGGAGAGGGCCGGAAGGATCAACCGGTTCCGTGTCCTTTTGGGGTCGTCGAAGCAGGAAGAACAAGTGTTCCACCCGGAGTGGTGAAGCTCATCGTCCACGTGGGGCATCATCAGACGGTGCACTACCTGCCGGGCGAGGAAAGTAGGTCCAGGGTGACTAAAAGAGGTCTTTTAACTTAATGACATCCATATACACACATACCGAAAGATCTGTTTCCACCTTATAAGGGGATGGCCGGCCAAGACATGACACGTACATTTATTATTATTTTTTTTAATCTTACCTCCTAGTGGATGAAGGGCCATACCTGCCTGGGTCAGAAGCAATGCAGTAAGGCATAGTGCCTCCATAACAGGGGCCAACAGCGTGCTAACAGTAATTAGCATATGCGCAAATTTGTCATTGTTATATCACACCCATGCAAGTCACCATTATGTAACATAGCCCATCTTAATCAAATCGACCCCTACCTTACGTGTGCATTAATATCATTATGCATCTGGAATACCTTTGACCTTGAATCTATCACTAAAATCATACGATTAATTTCTTTCATAAAATATAGACACTGAAGTCCTTGATTGCTCATATAGTGTGTCCACTCACTTCAGACTGGGCAGGTTCTCGTCAACTGTTGTGAATTTTTGTCACGCACATTTTGTGAATATGCACAGATTATGAATATTCATAAAATGTGCAGCACCATTAATTCACAAATGGGAACACGGATAACGAATCCATTAGACATGCACATATTATCGAAGTGACTGATGAAGGTGAGAATATCCGACCTCTGACATGAGTGATACTCAGGCGTGGAAGAACCTAACTTAATATTTTACGAACGTTCGTGTGTGCATGTCTAATGGATTCGCTATATGTGCACTCAATTATGAATTCATTATTGGTGCTGCACGTTTTATGAATATCCATAACCTGCGCAAATTCACAAAATGCGCGGAACATGAACACATGGAAGAAGGCCTCGCTTAGTCTAGACTTGCCTTAGGATATTTCAACAATGTGTCCAACATTCGTCTAGGTCTAGTTTCTCTTTGTTCGTCATTCAGATTCTCATTATAAGACGGAAATATAATCTGACATTTAGAGAATGGAAAAACGAAAGATTGTAACCAAAGTCGTTTCTACTCAAACGCAAAAGAACTGATGGAACTCGGCCCAGCGTGAGGAATCTGGTTTTATCTGCATTTATGAGGAACCAGGATCATCAGAATCCATCTCGAACTGATGCAACACTTCCTCCACAGCTTGACCTTGACATTAACTAACCACATCTCGTCCTTGAGGAACAGATCACGTGTGGGTTGCGGTTCCCAACACGTCCCAGGAAATCTGATATCTAGAGCTTATGTCATTGAAGGGGGTGGGGGTGGGGGTGGCGCTATCGCACTGAAGACGTGAAGTCGTTAAGATAGTCAAGGAGAGAGAGATTTGTGGTAGGATAAGATAACAACGGAGGAATAGCAAGAGTTAAAATAATTATTATTATAATTATTATTATTATCATTATCATTGTTGTTACTGAATGAAAACGAGTCTAATAACTGAATAACGCTCTTTTACAAAGAAAGCGACCTCTGTGCATAAGTGGACATGGGTACTGCGCGCACACACACATACAGTTCAGGTCTATTTTTATTCTGGCTGCCGCTTGGCGGTTCTAATCATTCGAGGGAAAGCAGACCTGAAGACTAAATAATAACAGCAATAATACTCAAGTCCTGAAGACAAAATAATAACATTGATACTAGTGATGATAACAGTCCTGAAGACAAAATAAAAACAATAATACTAACGATGATAAAGGATTACAAAGGAGGAGCATGCCGACAGGAGACCTTTTGGTCCATAACTAGGTCGGATGGAGAAAAAAAAAAAAAAATCTATATATGATAAAATAAAATAAATCCGGCCCAGAAGTCTCACCTTGCAGTAGTCCGGGCTCTCCGGGTCCACGTCGACGGTCGCCAAGTAATCCGGGGTGCCGGAGCCCACCCGGACGCACGTCAGCCAGATGATCTTCTCCCTGGGCCCGTTCAGCATAGCCTCCTTCGGGCTTGGGTAGCCTGGGCCTACGGGAAGAGAAATAATAATAAATAATAATAAAGTTGTGACATGTTGCTTACTGTCAGCCTTGGCCAACTATAAATGGTAAAATGATACATTTTAAACAAGTTCTTCGGTATACAAGTGTGCAGAGCTGGGCATGTACCTCGGTGCATTCCTATGTGCGTTCCGCCGCGATTAGCGCTCCCAAACTATTAAAACTTAAGAGACAGGTTCATACCGAAATAAAATTTTGTCCGGTAGGCCACATACTATACCAAAGGAGAATTTCGTAGGTCACATACTATACCGGCACCTACGTTGCTTTAATAGTTTTAGAGCGCTAACCACGGCCAAACTAAAGCAGAACGCACCGAGGAACGCGACCAGCTCTGCAAGTGTGGGGGTGGAAGGGGATAAGGCACAGAAGACAAGTAGTCTGTGCGGTGTGGTCTGGGTGTTATGTGTCGTATCAGATGCTCGTGTTTGGTGTACACTTTTTTTTTTTTTTTTTTTTTTTTTTGCTGCATGAGTGGACGGATGTTTGCAGCACGATGAAGTGATTCAGAGGTTCTGAAGTCACTCCATTTCGAACCTGTGACGAAACTGACAGCAACAGAGCGTTTCAGCGATGGGCAATAGTGGTGCGCGTAATTGATTATAGCGTGAAATTCCATGTAATCGATTACCAAAACGATTACTCCCAGACTTAGGGGGGCCTGAGTCAATCTAACACAACTTGGCACACTTGTTAAACTATTGATGCAGAATATTTCTTGTGCGAATACTTGGTTATTATTTTTATTATTATTTTTCTGAAGCATATTTACTCCCCTTGCTCCTTCACGATGGTGGGAGGGAGGTGGGGAAGGGTGATGGTAACCGTTTCAAAACACACACACACACACACGGCTCGGTGGCGGATTGGTAAAGCACTGGCCTCACAGGCCAGAGAACCGGGATTCGATTCCCCGGCCGGGCGGAGATAAGTTGGGTTTGTCTCCTTTCACGTGTAACCCCTGTTCACCTAGCAGTGGTAGGTACGGGACGTTAGTCAAGGAGTTGTGACCTTGCTGTTCCGGTGTGTGGTGTGTGAGTGGTCTCAGACCTACCCATAGATCGGCAAATAATGAGCTCTGAGTTCACTGCCGTAGGGTGGTGTCTGGCTGTCTCGACAGAGACTGCAGCAGATCCGAGGTGAATACACACACACAGACACATACACACACGCACATTGATTCATATAAAAATTCAAATTCATAGTTTTGTACTTCATAATTGCACTATAGAAAACACCCGCATTGCCAGTACTCATTTAAATGTATAATAATAACAGGAATAGGCTCTGTCCATTAACAAAATCAAGAATATTAATTCTATTAAAAATTTATTCAAAGAAAAATTCATTTTTCGTTAATATTCGTAAATCGTAGTGCATTATTGATCTGCACGATGAAAAAGAATAAATATTCACTTTATTGATAGTCCTCATTTAAAGCTAAGTTTATATAAATTTCGAGTCAACTTAATAAATACACTTACGGGCTCCCTTTTCATCTATTGTTTTCTAGGATTCTTGGCTGAGAGAGAGAGAGAGAGAGAGAGAGAGAGAGAGAGAGAGAGAGAGAGAGAGAGGGGGGGGGGGAGACTATACTAAAACCATAAATGTATACTTTACACTTTGCAAATATACTACTGCATAATTTATTCCTAATTGAAAGTAATCGGTTACTATTTGATTACTGATAACAAAAGTAAAGTAATCAATTACCCACACAAATGAGCATCGCCCACCACTTATGGGCCACTGTCAAACATGATACCTAATGGCACAGGCGTGATCCCTTACCAGGATAATTATGTTGTTTATCTTATAAGGTGTTTCCGTGATTACTCTCTTGCTTTAGGTGTTGTAGAATTAAACAAAATTAAATTTCGACCGTCATGCGCGGTCTGTACTAAATGTAAAACTCATTTTTTGTGTGTCTGTTAATGTTATTAGTGTCGAAAAGGTAATGGCCCGGTTGTGCAGATAAACGTGTTCTGGGAGATAATCTGTATACGGGTTATATCAGTGATTACCAACCGGTGTGCCGCGGCACCAAAGAGTGCCGCCAAAATTGAGGGCAAAAATTATTTTCATATGACCGACTCACTCTGTCATCCATTTTTGTTCATTAAAGCAACATCAGTGTTAAGATGAGTACTTTAATATTATCCAGGGACAAAATTTTGTTACACTGATGTTGAATCGACAAAATACTGACAAACTAGAATTTAGATTTTCTAATAAGGGTGCCGGGGACTTCTGAAAGGCTTGGCAAGGGTACCTCAAGCCAGAAATGGTTGGGAACCACTGGGTTATACGGTGGAAGGAAGGGCACAATTTTGGGACACTCCAGTCTTCGGTACAAAAGGTTGGGACAGGCAGCTCCAAGTCTCTTATCACACAGGTACCTGAAGAGGCACAACCGTGAGGTAGTCGAAGCTATACGGATTGTACTAAGGTCCTCGTATCTGTGTCGAATGCCTTCTTCACATCCTTACAGACCATAGTGGCCTTGCCAGGGCGACCGTTTAACGTTTTTAACGGTTTTTTGGTCTACTGAGTAATAATGTCCTAAGAAGCCGGCTCCGGGCGGAAACCCAATTGACAATTTTCGAGACTCGTTCTTGTCTATGTACATGGTCCTGAAAGGATAGGCTCGTAGACCTTATCAAAGTACCCTTATAAAGATATGGGGCGGTAAGATAGCGAGGTATTGGTGGATTTGTGAGGTTTGGGAATGAGAACGGGTTGGGAAGTTTTGAAGAGTTGTGGAAAGTAGCCAGTGGCAAGTGGACAGCTGTATACTGTTGTCATGTAATTATCTGACTTGCATCCGAGTTGTGCATCTAAACCTACGACCCGTTTCCGACCACCACCTTGTACGGTGGCACTTTTGTTTCTCTCACTCATGGTCTGCGCCAAGTGGCTATTTCATATTCATCTTCATGACGGGGAAGATTCATTCCAATTGTATCATTGTCTTCAATTCTTTTCATAAACAGAGGAACAGCACAAATCAGCCTGGTCGCCGGTGCTCGGAAACAGGTCGTAAGCTTGATGTGACTAGGCCCTTCCTTTGAGTATGTAGGGGACTGCTTTTATCTCCTTCATCTCAATGGGGAAAATGAGAGAGTCATCACCTGACAGATCAACTGCCTTATCAGGGGTGAGTCACTACAGATATTTATTGAGTTAAAATGGTGCAAGTCATTTAAGTAGAGCTGTCTTTACACAGGAAGGGGTTTAAGGACCTCAGGGGGCCGAATTTATCAAATATCCTTACCCCTAAGTCAAGACAAAAATTTTCGGGAGGATTTTACCTATGATTATGTCTAGAATGTCTAGACATAAGCATTTAGGTCGCCGACATAGGAATTTAGGTTAAATCTCCGTCATTTTGAAGATTTATATCTAGACTTAGGGGTTAGGATTTTACAAATTTACCTCTCCCTCTCCATGCCCTCCTGGTGGTAAACACGACAAAACAAACGACCAAATTCACTTTATCACCAACTGTTAAAGTGGTCTTAGGCTCAATTTACAAGGGAATGTTGGCTGCTGCTGTCGCTGTGTTTAACACGGGGTGGGGGTTGGGGCGACTTAAATGGAGAACGGGTAAGCAAGTCTGCATTTACTGACGGGACCAATTGGAACCGCACGTCCGAAATTCATCATCGATTTTGTTCCACCGCTTTAAGAGCCTCGACCTCCAGTTTATGGAGCTTCTTTCAATAAGACCCATGGAGAAGCCACTTTACAGACCCAGCCATCGCTCACCCAGAATACACGCAATCCTTCTCATTCACCTCCACCGCTGACGAACCAAACCAAAATGAAGAATTAAGATAAAACTTATTGCAGCTTCGCGCGACTGGCCACGTGGAGCGTTGGTAAATTACGGTCCACAACATCTTACAAAAGTGGAAAACGAGACGAAGGGATAACCTAAGAAAAATATCTTTTGCTTTATTGCGGTCATCTTATCATCGGAGCCAATGGGGAGGAGAGAAGAGAGACTACATTTTATAACAATACAGAAGCATCAACCGTAAGGAAAACTGCCTAACACTTGGCAAGGTGCCCTGCCTACCAACTGTCGACCTCAGACTTCCTTTCGGTATTCCATTCACTCTCCTACTCCAACCTCTAGTAAGGTTAGGCACCAACCAACGGGCAGATGTAGGCATAGGGGCGACCTTCAGCGTCGGGCAAAACAACACGCACTAGCACGGTGAGGCAGAGGAAGCCTAAACCGGGCAGAACAGGTTTTGCCTACGTCATCCCCAAAATAATAAACCTTTATCACGAGTCTTTTAATGAAACCCGTTCCTCTTATTTAATCTCGGTCATGTGTGCTATGACACTTGAGAAGGCTGTAAAAAGTGAAACGTCGTATTAATATAGGCTTTATCCTCACATTTGGTGTTTATTTCGATAGAATTGTCGGCAACTACCCCTTTCATACATAATTATATACCATATATATATATATATATATATATATATATTTATATATATATATATATATATATATATATACATATATATATATATATATATATATATAATATATATAACGTGAAAAACATTTCGATTGCAAGCTGCAACCCTCTTCAGTAGATATCTACTGAAAAGGGTTGCAGTTTGCAATCGAAACATATAGATTCCCTGTCTCCAGTCTTTTTTGCTTCAACTGTGGTTTTCACGTGATCGACAAATGTGTTATTACATTTTCATCAGTAATATATATATATATATATATATATATATATATATATATATATATATATAAAGTGTGTGTGTGTGTGTGTGTGTGTGTGTGTGTGTGTGTGTGTGTGTGTGTGTGTGTGTGTGTGTGTGTATGAGAGTAATTCATCATGGTCTTGGATCACGTGTTGGACAGCCATCCTCCCTGATAAGATCTCGGAACTCATATATGACCGATCTACGGGTAATGCTGTGACCTGACACACATACAACTCAACTCCTACGAGTTCGAGTAACGGCTCGCAGCGCAGTAATAGTGAAATTATTTCAACCCTGGGCGGGATTCGAACTCGGACCGCTAAGTTAGCAGTTGCGAACGCTACCAATGCGCCGTCAAGCACTTTTGTGTGTGTAAACTCTTGAAGTCAACAAAATTCTTTCGACTTCGTACAATAATTATGTATTTTATTTGTTATTTACATTATTATAGTTTTTATTTATTGTTTTATTATTAATATGATTTTTTTTTTCGCATCCGACCTAGATATGGATCAAAAGGTCTCCTGTCGGCATGCTCCACCTTTGTAATCCTTTGTAATCACGAGAAAGATACAGAATCTCTCGGCAGCTTCAATAATCATCTTTCATAACTCCATACGACCAGTCTGTGTAATGAGGGCAGATGGATAAGGAGGAGGAGGAGGAGGAGGAGGAGGAGGAGGAGGAGGAGGAGGAGGAAGGAGTGGAAGCTATCTCCAAAACACCCGAAATGACTAGAGTCACTAGACGATCTTATTGCCTTGACCATGTCCTTGGAGTTTATTCCACCGAGTGTTAGGGGGTGGGGGGGTGTAACCTCTAGTAAGCTTAGGCATCAATCTGTTCTTTGTTAACAATGAAAACAACAGAAATGGCAATATGTAAGGTTCTGGAAACATCTATTTCACGTACGCGCGCGCGCACACACACGCGCAATGACGCATCACTTTTACGTTGTACATCTATACATAATGCTAATAGAATTATGATACAATAAATCAACAACCAGCACAAGCACAAACACGGTACCTATATTTAGTACTACATTACGCTTGAGATTTGATGTGATCACTAATACTGGGGCTCCTTAAGGCTGTGTGCTTTCTCCTTTGTTATTTACGTTTTATACGAATGACTTTGTAAATGGCTTAATTGTTTCATTAGAAAATATGCCGATGATACAGTTATTTTAGAGAAAATCAGAAATGCTGATGCATATAACTATTTGTCACAGATAAACGACTTTGCACAATGGCGTGACAACATCTAAAAAAATCAGAAGGAAGAGGTTTGTACTGATACCTGCAATTATCAAGACAGAAGTAGAGTGTCTGAATGTAAGTACTTTGTTATAGTCAAATACGAGAAGCTTAACAGTACAGAACAGGTAAAAAGTTTACAGTAAACGCGTGCAGCCTTCACTATCTCCGTATATACTTTACACTAAAAGTACTGAAAGATAAGGCAAATTTAATAGATTGTTAAATCTACACCTAAAAGACAGTCTCATGCTTCATTGTGACTTTAAGACCAAGATACGTACATCAAGGTCGAAAAAATCGCTTGGATCAAATAATATTACATAAACTATATGTTCCTACAATAGTAGTCTTCATTCATAATGCGCTGAGCTCCATTTTGTTCCACTGTATCTTATGGTGAATTTTATGCCTTGCGTTTTATTGTGCATTTCATCATTATATTCTTGGTATGTACACCATAATCAATTAATTTTGTTGTCAGTGTGACGGAAATGACAAAGTATTTATAGCAATGGACCAAAAGGTCTCCTGTCGGCATGCTCCGCCTTTGTAATCCTTTGTAATGTGGCTTCCACTTGTCATAGCCGAGCCACAACGTGCGGCCCAGAGCCAGGTGGGCCACAATGTGTGGGCCATTGCCAGGTGGGCTACACATACACACACTTGACATGCCGAAATCTAGAGGCATAACGATTATATTCAGCGTCGACGAGGAACAATGAACAGAAATCCATAAGAGTATGGGATGCGCGAGTAAACAGGCTTAGAACCTCGTTAAGATATTTTGCATTGCATAATGTACTTAAAGCAGCTTCGTACTGGGCCGATTTCCGTCAACTTTTGTGAGTGAAGAAACGACTTCTGTTACAATCTTCCTTTTTTTTTATCTTAAAATGTCAAGTTACCTTTGTGTTATAAATTGAGAATCTGAATGACACACTAAGAGGCCTAGGAGAATGTTAGACACATTGCTGGAATGTTCTTATGGAATACTATTTAGCGAAGCCTTCTTCTTGGCATTCGAAGACACGGCAGTTGATGATAATCGACCATCATTTCGCCTACGACATCGAGAGCGGTTATGCAAATGTAGCGCGTCCCCACTGGAAAGACTAGCATATGATAAACTACCATACCAGAAAATCTATCCCTATTGAGAACCTCACGTCAGGTTGACTGCAACTGTTGGTAATATTCTTGAAGCACGGATGAAAAACATGAAACTTGCCTTGTCCAAAAGTTCCTAACGTAACAATTCCATAAAAAAAAATAAGCAGGAAAAAAATCTGAAAATGTGTTTGCGTAATCCTGTAATGTAACTGAATGGTCGTAAATTCCACGCGTCGCCAATACGTCTGGTAGCACACGCCAGGACGCGCTGAGCTGCGACCATGGCTGTCACCTTTGCCCTGTGTGTTTGTATGCGTCCGCGTCGTGCAAGATAAACAAGTCACCTCGGTTCATTACACACACACACACACACACCGTACTACGAAAATCGTTGTACATGACGGCTTCGGCCGTAGTGTGCATACATGTATCCGTGTTACGATTTAGTGAGTTCATTCTGGTTGACGCCAGAAGATTTTTACTAAGCTCGATCGATCGTTGTGTACGTAAGAGGACTGTGTGTGAGAATACGTCTTGTTTCAGTTTTGCTTTGCCAGGCTTGGTTGGTGTCACCAGATTCCTGCTGTCAGCCCAGTTGGTGAAGGTCTGGGGACGGGCAGACCAGATCAATAATGTTTCTGGACTGGTCCCTGTGAGTGGTATAGACCAGAGATCGAGAGGAAGTATAATCGTCTGTTCCAGAATTCATCGCCGCGTCACTCAACGTTAGACGCCGGTATACGTAACTCTACACAGGAACGCAAGATTCATATTATTTCATATACGAACCAATTGGCAACAATTCTCTGATTCACACTTACATTTTAATGTTGTAAATGTTGTCTTATAATAGTTTGTGGACTGTGTCACTTTTCTGTTTCCAGCGAGAAGGAAAATTTTAATCTGCACAGGGCAAAGCTAAACAGAACTGGATTTAACACACACACATCAAATAACGCGTGTCATTCCGATATCAAAATTATTTCAAATAATTTCGCTTTCGTCCTTCTACGCTTGCACCACGAACGCCATTTTCACTTTAAAGATTTACCTGTTCGTGCCATAATGCGTCGCTAGTGCTGATCCTGTCACCTCGGAGTATTGCCCACCATATGCACCAGCTCCAACAGCACCAAATGACACGTGCTTTCTACGTGAGAACTGATAGCTACTAACTTGAATTTGATGATATCTGGCAACTATCAGGAGGCGGGTGAAGCTGCACGCGCGGTTGCCAGTTTGTCCTTTTCCGTACGGATTTAGACTGAATTTTACAGATGCATTTTGGCGTGTGCACTGATAATAATATTAAAAAAACAACTTTGATAAATATATACCAGTCGCTGAGTGTATGACTACCAACATTAATATTCATTTTAGCCTCACCGACACTCAATTAACCATTTCAAATCTGTTGTCGTCGGTAAATAATTTTTTTTTTTTTCATTTGTGGCATTAGCAACTAAACATCTGCTGGTTACAGTGGTTAACTGAACAATCTTGATGTCTGTTCAGGCTCCCAAACACAGAAAGAGAAAGAGAGAAAGAGAGAATAGTTCACGCTAGGAAGAGCTTATTTGCAAAATGTGTGAACTTGGCGACTTTGCCCATATGCTCATAATTTCTGAGACAGAGAGAGACCGATTGTAGTTGGATATGTACAAACTTTGTTTCTTCGGAAACACTATAAAAATAATCCATTACTCAGGCGCATATGATAACATAAGTAAAAAAAAATAAGACATACATAGGGTGCAGTATGTTGTGAAGGAGCAATGAATTAGCGGGAATTAAATTAGGCATAAACTATTGGCTAAGGGAACAAGCGCGTCACTCACTGACTGGACGCCGGGAGATGGCAAGGGCGAGAAAGACGACAAGTGGGCAGAGAAGTAAGTTCACACGAGTAATAGAGTTGATGCAGTTGTACGATAAATACACATACTGTACACGTATTAGGATTTTTTTTTTTGTTCATCAACTGACTCTGACTGGCTTATATATCAATCAATCAATCAATCAAATCAGTCATCCCGAGTCCACTGGTGAACAAAGGCCTCTTTCATAACATTCCATGATTCACACGACCGCGCCATCCTCTGCTACGTCACTCCTGCAAACTTCTCGATTTCTCTCCACCTTCTGTCTGTATCGTCCCTCTGGGGATAGGGTGGTCCTGCAGTAGAACATTAATTATAAGCTACAACTCTAGATATAGATGTATTACAGCATTTGTGCAATGTAGGGCAAGATGAGAACATCGTTTACAAAACATTTCGTCAATTACCATTAAGGATCGATTTTCGTTCAAATGTTATCGCTCAGTCGACGAGCTGCGTGGCTTTTGGGTTTCTATCTGTTAAAAAGAAGAAAAATGAAATATTAAAACACAGCTTTGTATCTAAATTGTAATGAAATGTCACATTTCATTCGTTTTTAATTTTGTATGTGAAATGCAATGTAATGATAAATTTCAATATTCTTATTTTTATATGTGAAATGTAATGTATTAGAAAAAAATTGCATATGGATTATATTATATATCTAATTTTTATTATCGTTTATTTATGTTGGAAAGGTTACGTGGGTAATAAAATATTTTGTTTTGTTATCTATATATTTCCAACATAAGTTTCCACGTTAGTAAGTTTAAGTTATAGACACGAAGAAATATAAGATAGTCACAAGTTAGTTCCCACGTCCCTATAGCCAGTGGCCAACTCTCTAACTGCTCTTGCTCAACTCTCTAATTCTCTGACACTCTCTCTTTCCTGTCTGTCCTCTGATTACGTAGGCTCACTGAGTTACCCATTCCTGTATGTTCTTCTGTCTACTTTCTGACTTTGTACCTTGTTCACTGAAACCAAATGACTTTATGACAGTTAAATCATGACATTTTATTTCTGATTATCTTATTTGACCTTTGTTGTATTCTAAAATAAAATCTAACTTTTGATTTTGGGCATTCAGAGTTCTGCAACTTCCGTACTTTCTGTTACCATAGCTTACCATCATGTTGAACGATTTGCTTAACGTGTCCTCACTTCCAATATGACTTGTTCCTTCACACCTTTCTTACCTCTGGGACCCGTATGCCTGAGCGCGGGTTTCTCTGTTTCATTTTACAATGCAATACAATATCTATTTATTTATTAAATGCGCCAAGGAGGAAATGGCTTCTTACGTGTACTGCACGAGATAATTGATTGTCAATGAACAAAAATACGACAATAACTTCCTAACCGTGTAGTCCTTTTCCTATTCCGGCTGCCGACAGGAAATTTCATTCAAAATCACATGACCCGAGTCCTGATTTTTATCGGTTACGGGGTGACAACCGTCCTGGGTGCGTCAGCGCATAGGGCAAAGGTGATGGCTCCGGCCGCAGTTAGGATATAATATCTATATACAATAGAAAATAAAATTCTCCAAAATGTTTCAATGTCACGACGTCCCTAACCGAGTTGAACGGGGATCTCTGTAAGGGTATAAATCGCATATACGCGGTCACGGGTAGATTGCATCATGAATGTGACCGGCGACCGTGTTTTGTGATTCAGACACCATGCCCGCGGAATCCGACGCAAACAAGAGGCGTCCTCGACACTTTTGGAATTGGGTTACAGTTAACCGAAAGATTTCAAAAGCTGTTCTAAAGGGCAACAAGAACCTATATGCCCAGTTACGGAATGAACATACCCGAGCTTTTCCAGGTCTGTACGGAGCCGTCAAATCCTTCTGTGTCTAGTCGTCTATAAGAGAATTTCATCGAAGGTAACAAGTCCTCCAAGGTAACAAGTCCTCCAAGGTAACAAGACCTCAAAGGTCGCAAGTCCTCAAAGGTCGCAAGTCCTCAGTGGTCGCAAGTCCTCAGTGGCCGCAAGTCCTCAGTGGTCGCAAGTCCTCAGTGGTTGCCATGTTCCCTTGAACTGACCAGGAAAAAATGTCCCTTGGGTTCGGCCTCGGCCTCGGGGCGGAACCCTAACACGGGATCTCTATCGTGGGATTAGAGCGCGGAGCGCTGCGGCCGAAGGCCGCTGTTTGCGCAGCCAAGCCCCCGGGCGAAGTCGGAAAGGTCGAAGCCCGCGGCTTGTAATATATATATATACATATATATACTTTATATATATATATATATATATATATATATATTAACATATATATATATATATATTAACATATATATATATATATATGACTGATAAATTTAAAAAAAATGATATATGATATTGTTTAATATGAAATAGGTGAATTATTAAGACAAATAAACAAATAAATCTAATAATAAATAAATTAATAAATAAACGAAACTTTCCGAAAAAAGGATACTAAACACACACACACACACACACACACACATATATATATATATATTTTTTTTTTTCTATTTTTTTACATTTTGGTGAAATTTCTCGGAAGACCTTCGATTCCCAAAATCGGAGAGTTTCCAATTTCGGCGATTCTCAACAGAAATAACCCTCTGATTTTTTGGTTGAAAATAAGCGCCGAATTCACTTGAGGCTGGACTACATACCTACGGGACGACCCGATGATCTTGACCGGTTTCTTTGGGCAGCAGTGATCGCCACATCCACATGGACGAGGGATCGAACTGCCGAGATCGGCTCACCAAGAAAATCGTCTTACCGACAGACTGAGCAAATACTGTGGACTCTAGTAGAGGACTGATGGGCATTTACACGTTCAAACGGTTGGTCTTGAATGGGGTATTTGGTTGTCAAACACGTTTGACAAACATGTTTGAAGTGATGTTTGACCATGTGAATGGGGTATTTGGTTGTCAAACGCGTTTGTCAAACGTGTTTGAAGTGACGTTTGACCATGTGAATGGGGTATTTGGTTGTTAAACACGTTTGACAAACGTGTTTGAAGTGATGTTTGACCATGTGAATGCGGTGTTTGGTTGTCAAACGCGTTTGTTAAACGTATTTGAAGTGTTGTTTGACCATGCAAATGGAGTATTTGATTGTCAAACACGTTTGTCAAAGTGTTTGAAGTGATGTTTGACCGTGTGAATGGGGTGTTAGGTTGTTAAACTCGTTTGTCAAACGTGTTTGACAACCAAATATCCCATTCGCGCGGTCAAACATCACTACAAACACTTGTTTGACAAACCGTTTGACCGCGTGAATGCCCCTTCAGAAATTAATATTTCGTCAGCATTGAGCCAGCACCTTTATCCACGTTGGGCAATATATCGCACTGAAATGACGCGGCCTCCAATACGTGTCTCTGGTCCATAGGGGTGCCACAAAAGCTCCGCATACCGGACCGCATAAAGCTCATGCAGCAAAATAGGTACTACCTATGTGGCGGTGTAGAGTTCGTGGTTCTGTTATCAGTCGATAGGGTTTTCCCCTTATTGGGGCTTCCTGGGGACGTGAGGGCTAAAGGATTGGGGTTTTCCTGGGCAAAGCCACGCCTGCCAAGCCCTTGAATCGATAAATACATAAATAAATGAATAGACAAATAAATAGAAAATATGTGAAAATAAATGAATGAATAAATAGACAAATAAAAATAAAATGTATGAAAATAAATAAATAAATGAATAGACAAATAAAAAGAAAATGTGTAAAAATAAATGGACAAATAAAAAGAAAATGTATAAAAATGAATAAATAAATGAATAGACAAACAAAAAGAAAATGTATAAAACTACTTATATAAATGAAAAGAAAATGCGTTCTTATGTAAATAAAGAGACAAAAAGAAAATGTATAAAAACACACATATAAATGAATAGATAAATTAAAAGAAAATGTATGAAAATAAATAAATGAATAGACAAACAAAAAGAAAATGTATAAAAAATCAATAAATGATATATAAGAGTGAATAAATAAAATAAAGTCATAACGTAGGATAAAATCGTGTATAAAATCAAAATTAGCACATGAACAAGCTCAACTGCGATTAACTTAAGGATCAATAAAATTCTTTCTGAAAGGATCCCTTCCCTGACTTCGAAACCACTGCACCAACTTATATATATATATGTGTGTGTGTGTGTGTGTGTGTGTGTGTGTGTGTGTGTATTTTTAATTTATTTTTATTTTTTGAGCCCGCTCAGACCTCAACGTTGTCGATAGTCAAGAACTGTTCGAACGCAGAAACCGGCGAGTCCACGGTAGGCCACCATTGTAGTGATGATACCGGGAGGAAGCTGTATAACACACACACGCGCGCGCGCGCGAGCGCACGCAGCTATACTGAAAATATTCCTGCCCAGGGCTGATATTTCAGTATTGCTGCGCTTCGAGTCGTTACTCCAACCCTCGTGGGCGGGGAGTTGGGTGTGTGTGTGTGTGTGCGTGTAAGGTCACAGCATTACCCATACATCGATCATGCGAGCTCTGAGCTCTCTTCCGGGAGGGAAATAGCTGTCGATCACGATTCCAACACGTGATCCAAAGACCAAAGTGAATACATAGACACACACACACAAAGATGTCACCAAGTCACCTTAGGTTTTGTGGTGAACAGCGGTCGGGGCCATTGCTCAGGGGGGTATGCCGTTCCTAACCTCTGCGCCGCGGCCAGGGTTCGAATAGCCCCCGACCGTCCCGTCAAAATATCGCGAGATGGGGCAACATGACGTCATGTGAAGTGGAGTGGGAAGGGACCCACTGAGTATGAGTTCTCTTTCCGGCCTTGTCAAGACTAATGGGAACTCCATCTTGCTGTGAACGAGAGGTCTATGAGGCGTGATGGATCATCGATAATTCCAAGCCCCCCAAAATTTGTGTTATCTATAAATTATACGCCGGCAAATATATAAAGATATTAGCGATAAAACTTCACATTGTCAGGGGTCTGAAAAAAAATCCTTTAACTACCACTCAACGTTTGTGAATTTGCTCTGCCTGCCGTCAGGTGATTTTATTCAGCCAGACGAAGGACAGACCCTCTACGCAGCGTGCGAATCAACAAGTGGCTTCCATCAACTCCACTCATGTGATGACGCATCAAGTAATTTCTTAGGATTATGACGATTTTTATTTAAATATATTAGAATTAATTATCATAAATGTATTTTATGTTTCGCTATCAACCAAAACTGGTGTATACAGTTGTTAAATGAATTAAAGATAAAATAATATATATGCAAGGATAAAAATATTTACAGAAAACCAAGATCGTTTTCTTTAAATCTTTAGACAGTATTAGGGGATAACTATTATTTTCTTATCCTAATGATTTTTCATTCAACCAGAGATAAAACAACAGAATTTAGAAATTAAATAAACTTCTCTGTGTGGAAATGAAAGGGGACAAGGAAATGAAGGGAAATGGGAGAAGGAGACATTAAATTTATAAATTAGCAATTTACTTCTTACCGAGCTTACATCAGCTATTGCCTATTTCCACTGAATTCTGGAACATTCTTGAAGAAACAATTTATAATTTGTCCTAAGTAATTCAAGATGGTGTGAATATTACTTGATTTAAACAGTTGAGATAATTATTAATGCGGCATGAAAATGAAAATAGGACAGAAAAAAAAAGTAAAATAAATTGTATGATGAAAAAATCTCGTAGGACTGCAAAAGATAGGGCCTACACTCAAAATTGAAAATGAGAGGTAAGAATAATAATCATTAAAAATAAAAAAGGGAGTGTGATTTACTGTTCATAATATCACTTTTATTCTAGAGAGCGAGATGAACGCAAGAATACATATGTGGATACAAATTGTACCAATTACTAAATTTGATTTACTTATTAATTTTCTGTGCGTTCAATGTGTGCTAATGAATATATATATATATATATATATATATATATATGTGTGTGTGTGTGTGTGTATATATATATGTATATACACATATATAACTGGAAGAAAGTATACGCTGGACTCGTCGTTTGCCAATTTATTCCGAGGTTTCGAACCTTGTCCGGTGTTCGTCTTCAGGGTGATACAGTGGTAGCCATAGGAAATCTATATAAAGGGGGTCTCCTTCGTACACTGGGACAGGTAACCCCAGCAACCGTTACATTCCAGAAAAAACACAAGTAGAACATATAAAAAAAATTAGACATGGTACAACCAGAAAATAACTCCCAATGGAACCCCCTTACTCATAATTCACATAATATCATTAGTGTCACAACTAATAAATGCAATCTTGTAAACTAAACATGTGAACCTGACTCACATTAATGCGGGAGATTAAAAATATAAAATAAAATAAAAATAAAAAATATAATGCAGAATGTATAATACATCCCTAAAACAAACATGCAGAGTTTTCGATCAAATGAACAAGAAAATATAAAGAAGATTGAAAAATGCGACGCTAGGACGTACCACAATGCATCCGATAACCTAAAACGCACCACGTGGAACAAATGTCCCGCTAAGCATTCATTGCCACAGATCAAAGAAAATGGAACAATGGAGTGGACAAACACAGTCCCTCACCGTTAATAACTTAAATAAATAAACTGTTAATAATACAAAACACACACCAAAAACAAATTACCGTCGTAATAACACAAATAAAACACACAACAATATATATATATATATATATATATATATATATATATATATATATATGATGAATGTTTCCTCTCCAGCCTGTCCTTCGCTCTCTTGTAAATTGGATTTAAAGTAATGCACCTGTTGACACTATTTTCATCACTAGCCCATGCTTCTAGGAATAACCTGACACTTTTTCCGCTACCTCCGTATTTGACTTCCGCATTCTGCCAATCCATCTCAGGGTTTGTTTCTTCGCAGTGCCTTAGAATAGCTCAACTGTCCCTCCTACCACCAGCCCTCTGGTGTTCTTGCAGTCTGGTTGCTAATCTCTTACCAGTTTCTCCAACATAATGTGTCTCACAGTCCTTCCACCCCTATTCGGTCCGCTTGCCTCTCTGTGTCTTCAACTTTGGTCAGGGCTCCGTGCAGTGTATTTCTAGTTTTATGTGCCACTTCCACACCGTGTTTCCTCAGGCAATCTGGCCGCTACCTGAGACGCCCCTTTCAAATAAGGAACCGTAACCCACGGTGCATCTGGTCGTCTGTCGTCTATATATATATATATATATCCACAGCAAGGCCGCTTCATTAAATCGGCGACCCCCCTCTCCGTCCCCCCATGCATAAAAGGAGAAGACGGGGAGAAATCCCTTCGGGCTGCGTCAAATTTTGTTTACACATACTACCTCACCCCCATCCCCCCATCCATTCCACCTCATGCATCACAATATCATCCATATACAACCATTCTCCATTCACCCCTGTCTTCTGTCCTCTCCCGTCCTTCTTCAACAGACATTCCTCTCTTCCCCAAAGCCTCCTTCACTCCATCCATCCATCTCATCCTAGGACGGTCCCTCATGTTCACTCTTTCCACATCTGCCTTCCATACCTCTTTTACTAGTCTTTCTTCACTCATTCTTTCCATGTGTCCAAGCCATCCTAATACATTTTCATCAACCCTATCCCCCAACTCCCTTTCCACCCCTGTTCTCCTCCTCACCTCCTCATTTCTCACTCTATCTAGCCTAGTAACCCCCATCGTACTTCTCAGACACCTCATCTCAAACAGATTAAAACTCCTTCTCTCCTCCTCTCTTATGTTCCATGTTTCTGCTCCATATAGTGTTGTTGGCACAATCACTCCTTCATACAGTCTCCTCTTAGCATCCATTCCCAAATGTCTATTCCTCATTACACTTTTTAATCCTGTGGAAGTGCTGTGACTTGCGACACTGCCTCTGACCCAGGGCAGTGATGACCCGTCATCCAGGAGGTGCTAAGATGGGAGGAAGGGTGGAGGGGAGTGGAGTGTATTTAGGGATGGAATGGGTAGAAATGATTTTATGCCTTTTACTTTTTGGCTACCTCCCTTGTAAGGGGGAAAAAGCCTTGGTATATGTATGTATGTATATATATATATATATATATATATATATATATATATAAATATGTATATATATATATATATATATATATATATATATAAGTTCGATGCCTTCATCCTGGACTCAGTAATGGCGTATTAATTATCAGGTCAAAAAATAATTTTCCAATCAGTTTTTAAATTAGCTTTTAATTCACATAAGTAACATCCCATTTATTAGTTGTCAGTTGCAGGAATAGATGGCCAGTTTTTCCGTTGTAATGTCCCGCCGTGCACGCTCCTGGCGCAGTTGGTAGAGTTCCCGGCCGCCACTACGGTGATCAGGGTTCGAATCCCGCCCAGGGCTGAATTAATCTCAGTACCCCTGCGCTGAGTCGTTACTCCAACTCTCGTGGGTAGGGAGTTCTGTGTGTGTGCATGTAAAGTCACAGCATTACCCATAGATCGGTCATATATGAGCTCGAGCTCTCTTCCGTGAGGGAAATAGCCGTCGATCACGAGTCCAACACGTGATCCAAGACTATGGTAAATATCTCTCTCTCTCACACACACACACACATATTATATATATATATATATTATACGGAGGCAAAGAAAAATATTTTTGAATCAGTTTTGGTATAGATTTTAATGTATGCTGCTGAAAGCTTGACATTAACATCAAGAGATTGGAGCAGAATTCAGTCAGCAGATATGAAAACGTTAAGAGCAATAGTAAATAAAACCAGAAGAGATCGAATTAGAAATGATGAAATTAGAAGCAAAATAGAAAAGGCACAACTAAGGTGGCTTGGGCACGTGGAGAGAATGGATGAAGAGAGAATTGCAAAGAAAAGATGGAACTGGAGACCAGAAGGTAGAAGATCGAGAAGCAGACCGGAGAAAAGATAGAAAGATGGAGTTGAAGAAATCTTAAGAGGCAAATGGATTAGGAAAAATAGAGGATTTGAGGGAAGAAGAGAGATTTGAGGGGACTAACTGGAGACGTGTGCTGGCCCGACTGACAGGCTGAAAGCCTACCTGGGAGCATAAGAAGCAAGAAGTATATATATATATATGTATTTATATATATATACATATATATATATATATATATATCTATATATATGTATATATATGTATATATATATATATATACATATAAATATATATATGTATATATGCGTGTGCGTTCGTATGCATGCCTAATTGTATCTAATTACATTATACACGCAAAGAATTCCTTATTTTATAAAATCCTGATACAGGGCACCTGTATTCCCCCTAGCTTGCATATTGGCCAACTACATAAGTAGGAAACACAGCCCAGAATTTCAAAGGTGTTTATTATCGCTGACGCATTTGGTGTTGCGTCATTCCTGGTTGACCAAAGAGGTCGTCTTGCGTCATCCCCGCCGAGTCGACAGAAAAAAACAACAACTCACGTTTCGACTATTTTTATGTTTGTGTAAGGCGACTTGATGCCATTTAAACCTTGGCCATGGGTGGGCAACCTTTGGCACGCGTGCTAAACATGGCACACGAATGAGTTTCTGTCTGGCACGCGAGACCTAGGTGAATGGCCCCAAAATTCGTATGTAGGACTATAGTTTTAGTCCATTGGAATGCGAGACTTTATGGTATCAAAGATTTGGCCGATATTGGCACACTAACTTATATATACATACATGCATATATATATATATATATACATATATATATATATATATATATATACATACATATACATGCATATACGTATATATACATATATATATATATATATATATATATATATATATATATATACACACACATATGTGTGTATTTACCTAGTATTTTACGGGACGAGAGCTATGCTCGTAGTAACCCGTTTTCTTATCTCTCCGCATCTTGTATAGTTTTGGCACTCACTGTTTCTCTGTTTAGTTTGTTCCAGACATCAATCATTCTATGTGGAAAGCTATACCTTATCAAATCTCTTTTGTAACTGTCCTTTAGATTTTTTTCGTGTCCTCTTGTTTCTCTTCTGTCCCATTTTAATAAGTCGTCTCTATCAAGAATTTCTATCCCTTTCATAATTCTGTAAATGGTCAACAAATCACCTCTTTCTCTTCTCTATTCCAGTGTTTATTGATGTAATTTCTCCTATCTTTGTTCGTATGTCAAAGTTGGTAGTGTAGGTGCCATTTTTGTCATTGCTCTTTGAATTTTTTTTTTTTTTGCTAGGTGCCCATAGTGTTGCAGCATACTCTAGTTTAGGTCTTATTAGTGCAAAGATCTTATTAGTGTCTGTGTGTCTGTGTGTGTGTGTGTCTGTGTGTGTGTGTGTGTATGTGTGTGTGTGTGTGTGTGTGTGTGTGTGTGTGTGTATTTACCTAGTTGTATTTTACGGGACGGGAGCTATGCTCGTTGTGGCCCATTTTCGTACTCTCCACGTCCAATTTATTCTTTGAACTAATGTATAGTTCTGGCATTCACTGTTTCACTGTTTAGTTTGTGTGTGTGTGTGTGTGTGTGTGTGTGTGTGTGTGTGTGTGTGTGTGTGTGTGCGCGCGTGTGGGTGTGTGTATTCACCTCGGATCTGCTGCAGTCTCTGTCGAGACAGCCAGACACCACCCTACGGCAGTGAGCTCAGAGCTCATTATTTGCCGATCTATGGGGAGGTCTGAGTGTAGGTAGGTGTGTGTGTGCGCGCGCGCGTGTGTGTGTGTGCTCGCGCGTGTGCGTGTGCGTGTGTGTCAGCGTGTGCGTGTGTTATTGTCACTTAGCTTAAACAAGGGCCACCGATGACCGCCTCACTCCATAATATCGACCGGGCAAGGCGAGTCGTCCCCGGAGGCTCTCACATGTTCTATCCACGGACCGACCGACCAACAGTGCGTCTCTCTCGCCTCTATGGCTTCCTTCAGTATAAATAGAACATCGCAAGGGAAAAATGGTCTAACTAACACAATGGCTCATTCGCCCACACATAAACAGGGACAGCATAAAAATAAAGAATAAATAAAAAATAAATAAATAAGAGACAAAATCCATACTTTTACCAAACAACTATATATATATATATATATATATATATATATATATATATATATATATATATATATATATATATATATATATACACACACAAGTGGTAAGATTGGAAATCACACGATGGGGTATATATATATATATATATATATATATATATATATATATATATATATAATATGCATATATACCATTGTTCTTGGATATTCAATGTATTTCTCTATACAGTCACTCTTTACTCTTGTTAATTTAAATGAAACCTGACTTCTACAATGGCGAAAGATGCACAGTACTTGCACAGTGGTGATGTGACGTCATGGGTTATGTTTGGGTGTCTGCAATGGTATTTAATGTTTCTTAGACTATCTCTCTCTCTCTCTCTCACACACACACACACACACACACACACAGACAAAACTCAAAAAGGATAGTTATAGAAGAGATCTGAAAAAAATAAGTTTTCCACACAGAGTGGTGGATGTCTGGAACAAATTGGACGAAACAATAGTGTGTGCAAACACCATACAAGAACTTAAAAACACATTACATACAAAGACGGGTCACTACGAGCATAGTTCTCCTTCTCGTATAATACAACTAGGTAAATGGACGCACACCATCCCATTTTCTATTTTCCTTCCCATTTTTCTGTTCCCTCACGCCTCTCCAACATCCCCCCACTCTTCTCTATCTGCCTTCATCTCTCACGTTCTCTGTGAGACAGGAAAATAGAGCTTTGTTTTTATCTTATCACTAGTAAATACTGTAGGCTAGTACCCGGCACTGTTGGGCAATTATTCGCCTATTCCTTTATTTTTATATATTTATTCATCATTATTATTTTTGTCCACACAAAGTCACATTGCCCATAGATCGGGCCATAGATACGATAAATCAGGCTCTCATCCGGGAGGGAACCAGCCGTCAGTCACGCGTCCTGCACGTGACCCAAGACCACGAAGGGGGGGTCAATGACACTGTGACCGAATTGTGTCAATCCCAGGTCGGTCTCACTCACGAGAGCCGAAGGCAAATGGCCTCTTTTCTCAAATCTTTCCGACCCTTTACGACCCAATTTCGTAGTCGCTGTTCCCCCTCCTCCCCCACCCCAAATAAAATCATCTGGCGACTGCTTAAATCAAATCACTTAAGTGCAAAACGCCCCCCACTCCCAAAATGGGTCATCTGAGTTTTGTCATCATTCGGACAAATGTCATCTCCATTCTCTCCCTCATCTCCACGTTTCTCTATTGTGACTGAACGATAAACATCATTCCTGAACGATAGTTATCGTAGATGGATGATGATTACCGTACAATATCGATATCTATCGCACAAGAACTATGATTACACGAACGATAATTAATCATTGTACAATTGGCAATTCTCTCTTACTGAGAGAGAGAGAGAGAGAGAGCGAGAGAGAGAGAGAGAGAGAGAGAGAGAGAGAGAGAGAGAGAGAGAGAGAGGTTAGGGGTAGTTAAGCCAAAAGATAGCCAAATCTCAATTTCCTTTTGTGACTCTGCGTACCTTAACTGGCTACCTGGTTTCTGGGGGAAGTCATGCGTCATCATAATGACGTCACATAATGACGTCACAGTGACCTAAGGCGTGATGGTAACGTCACAATTTGTTTAGGTCACCGGTCAGTAACCTGCGGCTCGTTCAGGTCACTTGTGTGGTTCCAGAATCTTCTTACAAAATAATTATTCCATCAAAACGAAAAGGTCATGTATTATAAAGGATTACAAAGGCGGGGCATGCCGACAGGAGACCCTTTGGTCCATATCTAGGTCAGATGCGAAAAAAATCATAATAATAAAATAATAAATAAAAACTATAATAATGTAAATAACAAATAAAATACATAAATAAATGCATAGGTATAGTTAAATAATAAACAAACAGGTAAATAGTAAATAATAATAAATTGACATATAACTAATAATAAATGAAAATCAGACAGACAAATGATAAATTTGTAAAACATTCCGGGCGAAATTATATTTCCAGTTCAACTTCGTTTTGGGGGTATGATTGATTTGGACAATATAACTGTAATTAGAATTGTTTTAAAATATATTCTTATTCTAACATTATTAAAGTCCTCTAGATTTCGGTTTATGATTTTTTTTGTACTGCGGTTCCGAAACAATTTTTTAGCAAAATCTAAAAAAAAAATTCTTCTAATAGCTATAAGGCTTGTCGATCCTAGAATCATCTTCAGTCCCCAAGAAATGTGGATTTGTTTTGATTTGTCTTGTCGTTTGACGAGATGCAAAAGGATCCCTGAATTAAAGGAAAATAATGATTATAAAGATAAAATTAATAAATAAATAAAATATATAATAATAATAGTAATAATAATAATAATAATAATAGTAATAATAATAATAATCTTCAGAATCATCTGGCATCCACTCGTGAAGGATACAATCTCTGCTCTTCATTACCGCGTACGCATAATTGGGAAACCTAATTTCTCGACATTCTTCACCTCTAAATGTGTTTTAAAGTTACAATTTAAGGAAAGAGTGCAAGAAATGACCAGTCTCGGCTACACAAACAATACTCTTTCCTTCGTAACAGCGAAACAGGATAAGGAGGGAATGTTTGGAAACTAAAAAAAAATCCTGTATATTATAAGTTATTAAGTTCAAGAAAAGTAAAAAATAATCCTTTGGTGAGTAAATGTCCTATTTGTCGCTTGTCTGGTGAGCAACTGTCCGGTGAGCAATTGTCCGGTGAGCAACAGTCCGTACCTGGCAAAAACACACAGAACTGATGAGAATTTTCAACAACTCGTCCACAATAATCCGTTTAGTTCCCAACGTGAAATAAAGGTTGTGGAAGATTATCCGTGTGTTACCCCACGACTTTCCGCCGTCCCTTCCTCCTCCTTCTTAAGTTTAACAAAGAGTCAAGAACTGGTTTACCAATAGAGTGATTAACGAATGGAATAGACTTACCACGTTGCGGGTGTTGAAACAATTGGTTGTTTTAAGAAAAGTTTAGATAACTTTATGGATGGGGGTGACAGGTGGTAAGAGACATGGAACTGCCTAGTGTAGGCCTTATGGTCTCCTGCAGTCTCCTCTATTCTTATGTTCTCCCTTCCCCCTCTGAGGCTTTTATAAACTAAAGACTGTATTCTTTATCTCTATACTTGGAAAACCCTCCGAACGAGAGCAACAATGTACATTTGATAAAGACTTCTTCATTAAATCATATTTTTAGTTTGAAAAAAAAAAAAAAAAAGAAAAAAAAAAAAAGTTTTTTGCCGACGGTGGTACCACTCTTGTACAATTCCAAAATGTCGACAAACTTTTGTTCCTCGTTGTCACTCGGTTATTTTGTTCGAAGTAGACGACAGAAGTTTGGTGGACGATATATCAAATGCTCTCAAGTAAGGAAAGTTAGCATGGATATTTAATAACATTTTGAATTTGTAATTAGTACATTTTTGGTACTATTCCTGAGAATTTATGCAAAATATATCCCTTGAAGTGGCGAATGAGCGTGGGAACTCAAGTTAGATTGTAATACAGGTGAAAATGTAATTCCACATTTGCCAATCATGTGAAAACCACTGTTGGAGGAAAAAAGACTGGAGACAGGGAATCTATACATTTCGATTGCAAACTGCAACCCTCTTCAGTAGATACAAAAATGGAATGAGACGAGGGTAGAGACCTCTCCCAATGTTCCCTTTTTCATGTCAAGGGTGTAGCACTCACTATTCCATTTTTGTATCTACTGAAGAGGGTTGCAGTTTGCAATCGAAATATATAGATTCCCTGTCTCCAGACATTCTTGCTCCAACAGTGGTTTTCACGTGTTAGGTTGTAATGGATAACTGCGATATTTAGGGCATTATTCAAGACAACTTACTACACAGATTTAAGCTTTAGATAAATTATTCTTTATATTCTAAATCCATAACTGATGCATTTTGATTGTTTTTACCGATACCTTGTTATATGGACTTAAAACATTTCTGAAAATACAAGACATCTGAAAAGAGGGTTGTGAACTGTGGTAAAAAGAGGTTCTCTGCCTCTTGACCAAGTGCTTTGCTAAGCATAGGGTGATGTAATGCTGATTGTCAAGGATCGATAGAGTTAGGTGATGCTATATACCTATATAATGTAACCATCAAATCCCTTCCAGGGTGAGAGATGTGTGTGTGTGTGTGTGTGTGTGTGTGTGTGTGCATTTGTCACCACAAGACATCACGGTCCTTGTGATACAAAAGACGTGATAAACAAAGCATTGTCTATCGAACTTGGATCAAGCTAAACTAACCCTCATAAACATGTAGTTCAACACGAATACATGGGGGTGGAGAAGGAGGAGGAGGAGGAAGAGAAGGATTATATTGAGGTGTACAAGGAGGAGGAGGAAGAGAAGGATTATATGGAGGTGGACAAGGAGGAGGAGAAAGTATAGAAGGATGATGAGGAAGACAAGGAGGAGATGGAAACAAAGAAAAGGGATGGTAAAGAAAGAGGGACAAACAGGAGGAAGAGGAGGAGGACGAGGAGGAAGGGGAGTAGGAAGAGCCTGAAGACAAAAAGAAGGAGGAGGAGGAGAAAGGGGAGGAACAGAAAGGAGGACAAAGGTGAGGAGACAGAGGAGGAGGAGGATGAGGAGGAAGGGGAGTAGGAAGAGGCTGAAGACAAAAAGAAGGAGGGGGAGGAAAAGAAAGGAGGACAAAGGTGAGGAGGAGGAAGAGGAGGGGGAGGACGAGGAGGACAATAGCAATGACAATGAGGCAGAAGAGGAGCAAGAGGAGGAGGGAGAAGAGGAGAAGGAAGAAGAGGAGAACGAGGAGGAGGTGGAGGAAGAACAATTTGAGGACGATGACGATGGCGACAACGAGGAGGCGTAGGAGGAGGAGGAGGAGGAGGAGGAGGAAGGGGAGGAGGAGGTCCGTGACGGTGGATTGTGGCAGGTTCGCCCGCTGTGTCGTCTCCAGTAGCGTTTCACCTACAGAACGTGTCGGTCGGTAAAATTCCAACTCTTCCTCTCCTCCCGACTTGCTGGTGAGTCCTCCTCCTCCTCTTGCTCCTCCTCCTCCTCCTCCTCCTCTTCTTCTTCATCTTCTTCTTCTTCATCCTCATCCTCCTCTTCTTCTTCTTCCTCCTCCTCTTCTTCTTCATTTTCTTCTTTCTCCTCCACTTCTTCTTCTTCATATTCCTCCTCCTCCTCTTCTTCACCATCATCCTCTTCTTCTTCTTCATCCCCCCTTCTCCTCTTCTTCTTTAACCTCATCCTGCTCTTCCTCTTCTTCATCTCCCTCCTCCTCTTCTTCTTCATCCTCATTCTGCTCCTCCTCTTCTTTTTCTTCTTCTTCCTCCTCCTCCTCCTCTTCTTCTTTATCCTCATCCTGCTCCTCCTCCTTCTTCCTCCTCCTCCTCTTCTTTTTATCCTCCTCCTTTCATTCTTCCTCCTCCTCCTCTTCTATTTCTTCTTCATCCTCCTCTTCCTACGTTTCCACCTCCTTCTCTTCTCCGTCTCCTTCTTCATCTTTCTTCTCACATTTGTCATAATTT
>NC_134796.1:45631518-45649018 GCF_046742065.1 Oratosquilla oratoria
TATCACGGGGTAAGTGGATGAGGGTAATGGGGTCGTTAGATGTGGTAACCAGCATGTGTGTGTGTGTGTGTGTGTGTGTGTGTGTGTGTGTGTGTGAGTGTGTGTATGTATTTACTTAGTTGTATCATACGGGAAGAGGAGCTATGCTCGTAGTGACCCGTCTTTGTATCTCTCAGCATCTAGTTTGTTCTTAAATTCTTGTATGGTTTTTGCACACACTATTGTTTCGTCCAATTTGTTCCAGACATCCACCACTCTGTGTGGAAAACTTTTTTTTTTCAGATCACTTCAAAAACTATCCTTTTTTGAGCTTCTTTTCATGTCCTCTTGTTTTTCTTTTATCCCACTTTAATAAGTCTTCTCTGTCAAGGACTTCCATGCCTTTCATGATTCTGTAAATGGCCAGTGGATCTCCTCTTTCTCTTCTTTGTTCCAGGGTTGGTAGTTCCAGTTTAGACAATCTTTGTTCGTATGTCAACTTTGAATGTGTTGGTGCTATCTTTGTCGTTGCTCTTTGGATTCTTTCTAATTTCTTTATATTCTTGAGTCCACAGTGCCGCAGCGTGTGTACATACATATTCTTTGCCGACATTAACCAGCGCTTCTATCCTTGGACAAAACATCCCACCAAAGAGCCAGAGAGGTGTCAAAAGAGAGACGTTTCAAGAGAGTGGGCGGGAACTGAACCTGGAGAGAGTGGAAGTACTGAGGTGACCATCACTCTTTCTAATCACAAAAGAATGGTGCGTGACTCTGGTCCACAGGGGCGTCATTAAAACATACACAGCCTCATGCTAGGCCAAGGGATATGTACAGGATGGCACAAATGTCCTGTTATCCCTTACCAATAGAAGTACAAGTATTACAGTAATACAAAATACAAGTCCTGGATTCAGGCTGCTTGTAAGGGCACATGAGCGTGAGCATTCAGGGAAGAGCATAACGGGGGCCGTGCCAGGAATGAAGCCAACAGAGCATTAGGTTTCATTGCTAGGACGGTTACGAACAGAAGTGCATAGGAAATGATAAAACTCCATCTAGCGTCAGTTAGTCCCTTCCTTGACTATGCGGTACAGTTTTGGTCTCCGTCTTATAGAATGGACATCAATTCACTAGAATCAGTACAGAGGAGAATGACCAAAATGATACATGGGCTCAGAAATTTACCTTATGAAGAGAGGCTTAGGCACCTTAACTTACACTCTCTAGAAAGACGCAGAGTGCGGGGTGATCTAATAGAGGTGTTCAAGTGGATCAAAGGCTTTAACAAAGGTGATGCAGACAAGGTCATCATATTAAAACAACAGGGCAGAACTCGCAGTAATGGATTTAAACTGGACAAATTTAGATTTAAGAAGTAAATAGGCTAGAATTGGTTTACTAATAGGGTGGTCAAAGAATGGACCTGACTTAGTAACCATGTAGTAAGCGCTGAAAGTATCAGTTGTTTTAAGAAACGGTTAGAAAACTTTATAGATGGGGATGACAGGTGGTATTGGACATGGAACTGCCTAGTGTAGGCCTCATGGTCTCTTGCAGTCTCCTTCATTCTTATGTTCTTATGACAACACTGCGATGGGAACATTTTGTTCCAGTGTTATTTTGTTCTGTTGTTCTTACAGTGAACAAAATGAATACAGGGCATGTATTTTGTATTACTGTAATACTTGTACCTGGGGAGTGTGTGATTCACCATGGTCTTTGGATCACATGTTGGACTCGTGATCGACTGCTATTTCCTTCCCGGAAGAGAGCTCAGAACTCGTATATGACCAATCCAACCTGTGTGCGTGTGTGTGTTTGTGTCTGTTGGGGGGAGGGGGGGTTAAGGGGGAGAGGATGTATCAAGTAACCCCCACAAGTGGGGGAGGGGGTTAAACACAGGTCTTTCTCCCCCCTCTCCCTTCCACCTACTCTTACCTTTGTTGAACTGCTCATTTATGTGTTTGTATATTTTTTATCATTATTTGATATTTTCATTTTTATTAACTTAAACCTTTTTATCTTAACTTATATGTATGCTATTTTGTTCTACTTATATATCTATTATTTGGTATTTTCATTCTTATTAACTTAAACCGTTTTATCTTTATTTATATGTATACCATCTTTATCTATTTATCTATTTATTATTTGATATTTTCAATCATTAACTACATTTTTATTTTTACTTGTATGTATACTATTCTTTATTTATTTATTATTTTTATCTTTGTATTTATTTGTTATTCATTTATTCATTTTTGTACCCGGGTCTCTTATGGACCAAAAGGTCTTTTGTAGCCATGCTTCCATATTGTAAATTATTGTAGGAACCCAAACCAATGGTGAGATTATGCGAGTGGTCAGAAATCTTAGGAAAATTGCGCCATCCCAATTACACAATTACGTTTTTTTTTTCCCATCAAGACAGCATCATTTACGAATGACAAATAACAATGATGATGATGATGATGATGATAGCACAGAAATAATATAACACTAATTATGTAATCATGATAATGACAACAATAATGATAATAACAATAATAATAACAATACTGATAATAACGATGGTGATGACGATGATGATGATGACGACGAAGATTATAGTTGTTTTCATCAATTAAAACATCTCTACTCAAGGAACCCTTCGGAAATTAGATTGCTATAATAGAGAACAAACAATAGGAAAAAGAAAGAATAGAAAAAAGAAAAAACGAAAAGGAAAGAGAAACGAAAATAAAAGGTACCTCTATGGACGTTCGAATATTTCTAGGATAATATATAACACTCTTTCTGCTCTGGAAACTAGGGCAGTAATTAATCATACGTGTATTATCCGAGGCATTCTTCTGCAGTCAATATTCTAGGGGACACCCCTACGGCCCATACCCACGTACCATTCTTTTATTAGTAAGGACTCACTTTGAACTTACACTCCGTTCTGCTCCCTTCTTTCCTCGATGACCTGATCTAACCAAACCTAACTTAACCCAACCTAACCTATCCAACCCTAACCTAACCCAACCAACCCTAACCTAACCCAACCTAATCCAACCCTAACCTTACCTAACCAACCCTAACCTAACCAATCCTAACTTAATCCAACCCTAAGCTTACCTAACCAACCCTAACCTAACCTAACCTAACCTAACCTAACCTAACCTAACCTAACCTAACCTAACCAACCCTAACCTAACCTAACCTTTGCCGTCCCCGAGGGCAGAATCGATGGTAATTGTTCACAAAATTCGAATGCTATGGGTGGCTGGGTACCTCCTTTACATGGATGAAGGACCTTTTGGTATATAGACAGACACCTAGATAGATATATCACTTAGATAATTTCCGATCTCTGTACAGTCTCTATACAGAAACAGAGGTCTAAAAGTGAATAAAAAGGTCTCTATACAGAAACAGGGGTCTAAAAGTAAATAAAAAGAAAACAGAAGTGATGGTAATGACGAAAAAACAAGAATGTCCAAGGGAAAGAATTCAAGTAGAAGGAAGTATATTGACACTGGCGGACCATTTCAATTACCTAGGAAGCATTTTTAACTTGGGATGGGAAAGGCGACGAAGAGATAAAGAGAAGGATAGCCATAACGAAAAATAATTTCAACAAAATTAAACACTTTGTAACTGACGATAAAATTAACATGAGAACGAGAAAAAGATTTGTTAAATGTTACACTTGGTCAGCGTTATTATATGGATGCGAAACTAGGACATTTAGTAATACAGTCTCTGTGTCACTTCACAACATAATAAGTGATAGTGTCTGTTGTTGTGGTCTGTATTTTACCAACGTTTCTATCCGTATGGATGTGAGACGCTTCGTCCAATGCGGTGATGCAGGCAAGGTCATCATATTAAGGCAACAGGGTAGGACTTATAGTTATGGGTTTAAATTGGACTCATTCAGGTTTAAGAATGAAATAGTCAAGAAGAGGTTTACCAACAGTGGTTAATCAATGGAAATGGACATAGAACTGCCTAGTGTAGGCCTTATGGCCTCCTACAGTCTCCTCCATTTTTACGTTCTTATGTACCATTACTTTCTCCGATAGTAAGAGCAATAAAGGGAGAATGGCGGAGGTGATCCCTTTATTGGCTCCTTCGACAAGGTGGTCACGTTTTCGGTCGTGTTTTTTTTTTTTTTCTTTTCTTAGATTGAAACAGTGAGGTATGTTTCAAGTCCACTTTGGCGGGCGTTTGCGCTCTACGAAGGCTTCTACTTGTAGTAAACTTTAGAACACACACATACACTACTCGGTGGCGCAGTGGTAGAGTTCCCAGCTGATACTACAGCGGTCCGGGTTCGAATCCCGCCCAGGGCTGAAATCATTTCAGTATCGCTGCGCTGCGCTGCGAGTCGTTAATACAACTCTCGTGGGCGAGGAGTTGTGTGTATGTGTGTGTGTGTGTGTGTGTAAGGTCACATCATTACCCATAGATCGGTCATATATGTGAGCTCTGAGCTCTCTTCCGGGAGGGAAAATAGCTGTCGATCACGAGTCCAACACGTGATCCAAGACCATGGTGAATCACACACGGAAGAAATTCTGTGACATTTCCCCTCTTTTAATATGGCTGCCGCCATGTGATTTTATTCATCTCGACCAACCTTCCATGACTGGTGGCACTTTTCCTTGACCTATGGCTGTCGTCAGGCAATTTTATTTGTCTTCTCTGTGGCGTACCACTCCCATCCTATTTGTTAGTCAAGGAGTTGAATCTCAGATTACCTCATTTGTAACAGGACCCTAATCTTCATTTTCTTCTAAAAGCTCGTTTTAAGTTATATAAGGGATTGAGAAAGAGAGGGGTTGAGAGAGAGAGAGAGAGAGAGAGAGAGAGAGAGAGAGAGAGAGAGAGAGAAAAGGCGGAGTCCCACAAACATTCTTCATTTGAGTAGACATCTCCGATCATGAAATAATCCTGTGTGGCTCTGGTCCGTCGGGGTGTCACCAAAGTCGCTGAGGTATTGATAGCGTAGAAATTACGCACTCAATATTCCATGCAGGAGAGAGAGAGAGAGAGAGAGAGAGAGAGAGAGAGAGAGAGAGAGAGAGAGAGAGAGAGAGAGGGAGAGAGAGAGAGAGAGAGAGCTCTCGCACTACCGCGAGTGTCGAAGCTGTTCTGTCGCCTCAAGCGCGGCGTTGCTGTGGCTTTCGCGCTCTGCTGCTCGCGGCCGCGTCACGGTGAGAGCACAGAAACACCCACGTTCTCTGTTTGTGTGTTCAGTTTGTGTTCATGCCCTGTGTGTGTGTGTGTGTGTGTGTGTGTGTGTGTGTGTGTGTGTGTGTGTGTGTGTGTGTGTGCGCGTGTGTGTGTTCGCCTTGTTTTCTTGTTTTGGTTGTGTTCTACTCATGTTCTGTTTAAGTGTTTGCTTTTGTTTTGTGTTCATGTTCTTCAGTGACAGGAGAACACGTAGAATTTAGTGTTCAATTCTCTCTCTCTCTTCTCTTTTAGTGTTCATGTTTTCGTTGTGTCGGTTTGTGTGGTTCCTTAAGGTTCAAAGTCCTTTGTTTTGCTATGGAGGTTTTGTATCATTTCATGCATACACATCTCTTTTTCAAGATAGTTCACATGAATATATAGAATGACATTCAGCGCTGATATATTGTTTATAGAAAGCTTTGCAGTGGCAAATCCAGGATAAAAATTGGGGAGGGGGTAACCTGAATTTAGTAAATATAGATGACATTTGGGTGGTGCGTTAACCTGAACTTTGTAAACATCAATGACGCTTTTAAAGAAATGTATTCTGTACCACACATACGACGATTTTGAATATAAATTGAAGTATATTTTCTCGCTTTAGTTTTTCTTCCAGAATACTGGGTAAAGGTAAAACTTAATCTTACATTTTAAAGATTTACCCTCAATGATGTGTTGAATATACAAAAACAACTTCGCCAACCGTGTAGTTAGTGAATGGAATAAACTTCCTGCAGAGGCAGTGCAATGTAGTTCAGTTCGAAGCTTTAAGAATCATTTAGATAAACACCTAAGCAAGATGCTGTAATGACTATCATTTATTTTATATTGTTTATTTGTTCTGTTATAATTTGTTTGTTTATTATTATTTGCTTGATTCTCATTTATTATTAGTTATATGTCAATTTATTATTATTTACTATTTACCTGTTTGTTTATTATTTAACTATACCTATGCATTTATCTTATTTATTATTTACATTATTATAGTTTTTATTTATTCATTTATCTATTTATCATTATTATGATTTTTTTTCGCATCCAACCTAGATTTGGACCGAAAGGTCTCCTGTCGGCATGCTCCGCCTTTGTAATCCTTCTGCCACTGTAATATTGCTTTCTGGCCAAGTACCATTGTACATGTGGCAGGTTTCTCGATCTCTATAATAAAGTAATGAAAGAACAATTGGAGGGGGAATTCAGCCCCCCTCAGGCCCTCCCCAATCAGCCACTGAAGCTTTAGTAAACGTTTCATTATTTGTCATAATCATAAGAAAGTGGTGGCATGGAACCCTTTGCCAGTTTGTCAAATAAAAAAATATAAATCCACCGGGCTGTTGAACAATTTCTCTGCGAGAAAAGTGTGGTAATTCCGCATCAATTTGGGCTATCCTCCCTCCATGCGTTCTGACGTACACATGAGGGATAGCAGTCGAATAGCAACATACATATAACATACATACACCAAAGGCTTTTTCCCCCTTTAAGGGAGGTAGCCCTCCCCCCCAAAAAAAAGGCATAAAAAAAACACTCCCACCCATTCCATCCCTATCATAGGCCACTCCCCTCCACCCTCTTCCCTCCCTCTTATCTTGGCACCTCCTGTATGACGGGTCATCCCTGCATCTCGCCCACTGCCCTGGGTCAGAAGCAGTGCTACAACAACACACACACACACACACACACACACACACACACACACACATATATATATATATATATATATATATATATATATATATATATATATATATATACATATATATAATTGTACCTCTCGGTGTATAAGACACATCTCTATATTACAATGACACTAAATATATGAATAAAAAATAGAATAAACATATCAAATAAATGAATAAACAAATAAATGAAAATACGTTTCCATAATTTATTGAAAGTGAGTTTTGTAGAGAAACAAATATGAATTTGTGCCTCATACAATTAATAATGGCGGAGATAACTACCTCAACCTTATATTCATACACTTATTTATCTATTTTCCTTTCCGCCATTGGTATGAACTCTGGAAAAATAAATATATTGGCATACTGCAACGTAACCCGTTCCTATGTCTGCCCAGAACAGTTGTGTGTGTTTTCTTTTTTCTTTGTATTTTCATCAAGAGAACTGGCCAGAACAGTTGTTTTTTTCTTCATATTTTCATCAAGAAAATTGCCCAGAAGTGGAAAACGTCCGACTATCGTCTTGTTAATATTTTGCGTTTTCCCAATCTTCCAACATGATTTTTTTTTTTTTTTGAGGGGGGGGGGATTATCCACCCAAAATTGCAAATGGCAAACAAGTCACCCAAGATTCCTCTTCTTAAAATTTCTATTATTTTTGCTAATTTATGTATCAAACGTTCCTTGAAGTTAACACCGCTGTTAAATAATGCGAAGCACAATTCAAACACTGGTTACATATATATTACATAACAAGAACATAAGATTGAAGGAGACTGCAAGAGACCATAAGGCCTACACAAGGCACCTCCATATCCATCACCACCTGTCATCCCCATCCATAAAGTCTAACTGTTTCTTAAAACAACTGATAGTTTCAGCGCTCACTGCATGGTTGCTAAGTCTATTCCATTCATTGACCACCCTATTAGTAAACCAATTCTAGGCTATTCCTTCTTAAATCTAAATTTGCCCAGTTTAAATCCATTACTGCGAGTCCTGCCCTGTTGTCTTAATATGATGACCTTGTTTGCATCACCCTTGTTAAAGCCTTTGATCCACTTGAACACCTCTATTAGATCACCCCACACTGCGTCTTTCCAGAGAGTGTAAGTTAAGGTGCCTAAGCCTCTCCTCGTAAGGCAAATTTCTGAGTCCATGTATCGTTTTGGGTGAAATGGTGTAATTTCTTCTCAGGTGAGAGAGGATACAGCGGATTACAAGCAAATGAGGAGCATGCCGATAGGAGACCTTTTGGTCCATAACTAGGTTGGATGAGAAAAAAAATTATAATAATGATAAATAGATAAAAGAAAAATAAATGAAAATTATAATAATATAAACAATAACAAATAAAATAAATAAATGCATAGGTATAGTTAAATAATAAACAAACAGGTAAATAGTAAATAATAATGAATTGACAGGTAACTAATAGTAAATGAAAATCAAGCAAATAATAATAAACAAACAAATAATAACAATCATATAAACAAATAAATTAAAGTACACAATAATCTACTATCTGCATCTTCGATAAATTTATCATTTATGGTAATAGACTGCACAGTATAGCTTCTCCTATGGTAACTCATTATCAGTGATTTCAAAAACAATCTTTGTTCTTTATCTACAACTACTACTCTAGAACTACTACTTGTTCGTGTGCAGAGCTAAGCGTCTCAAGGGGACGCTACTTTGCCCTCGGTCTATAACATGGGCGTGTTAGAAGCAGAATGTGTATTTTTTAAGAATATGAGAGAGAGAGAGAGAGAGAGAGAGAGAGAGAGAGAGAGAGAGAGAGAGAGAGAGAGAGAGAGAGAGAGAGAGAGACAGAGAGAGATAGATAGATAGATAGAGAGAGAAAGAGAGACAGAGAGGGAAAGATAGATAGAGAGAGAGAGAGGAGAAAGGAGAGAGAAGAGATAAATGAAAAAAGAGATAAGAGAGAATAAGGAGAGAGGGAGGAAGGGAGAGAGAGGAGAATGGAGAGGGATAGAGAGAGAAAGGAGGGAGAAAGGAGAAGGGAGAAATAGAGGGGAAAGAGAAGAGAGAATTAGAAAAAAATGGAAGAAAGATAAGAGAGAGAGAGAGAGAGAGAGAGAGAGAGAGAGGAGGTAGAAAGAAGAGAAAAGAGAGAAATAGAGAGGAAAGAGAAGAGATAATTAGAAAGATATGGAAGAAATATAAGAGAGAGCGAGAGAAGGGAGGGAGAAAGGAGAAGAGAGAAATAGAGAGAGGAAAGAGAAGAGAGAATTAGAGAGAAATGGAAGAGAGAGAGAGAGAGAGAGAGGGAGAGAGAGAGAGAGAGAGAGAGGGTGGGGGGGGCGCGTTTCATACTCCGGTAAATAAATCATTATCCGCCATACACTTGTCTCCCTAAAGAAATGTTTACATAACACACTGTATACATATTACCCTCTATAATTTTTTACCGTCCTCTCCGGGAGAGGCTACTCTCCATTATCCTCCTACTCTTAGAAACCAGACAATATTTCCTAATGGGGCAGATCGGGATTATTTTCTTGACGATACAAAAAAAAAAAAAAAAAAAAAAAAAAAAAAAAAAAAAAAAAAATTATATATATATATATATATATATATATATATATATATATATATATATATATACACATGTGCATATAGTATATACATACACACACACACACACATATATATATATATATGTGTGTGTGTGTGTGTGTGTGTGTGTGTGTGAGCGTGTGTGTGTGTGTGCGTGTGTGTGTGTGTGTGTGTGTGTGTGTGTGTGTGTGTGTGTGTGTGTGATTCACCTTGGTCTTTGGATCACGTGTTGGACTCGTGATCGACAGTTATTTCCCTCCCGGAAAAAAGCTCAGAGCTCGTATGACCGATCTATGGGTAATGCTGTGACCTTACACGCATACACACACCCAACTCCCCGCCCACGAGAGTTAGAGTAACGACTCGAAGCGCAGCAATACTGAAATTATTTCAGCCCTGGGCAGTATTCGAACCCGGACCGCCGTAGTGGCAGTCGGAGACTACCAACCGCGCCACCGAGTCGTGTGTGTGTGTGCGTGTTTGTGTGTGTCTTACATGAAGAGCAGAACTATGAACTATATGTACAGAACCACAAGAGCTGTAACATACATTGTTGGCAAGTTATGATATATAATCCACTTAGTAACGACCTCGGGCGACCCGAGTGGCCGCTGGGAGGCGGATTGAACCCAAGTTACATTATTCCCTAGACGTAAGAAGAAGTTTTGTGTTCAACAGTGTTCACGTAACATGCTACGAGTGTCAGATTATCAAGGATGAACAACTGTATAGCGATGATGTGGCACCAATATCCCTTAGGGTGTAAACGTTAAGAGAATATGTTACAATAATCGCTCCGTGATCACGCAAGCTCTTATGTCACGATTTCTTCATAATCCGCGTCTCGCGTATCGGAAGACTTCAGCGTTACTGGTACATTTGTGACATCCTACGACTCTGTTCTCGCTCCATTTGCTTTACGTGCCTCTACCATCGGGGCAAGCCCCTATTAACCTTCATCCAACATGCAACTCCTCCCTAGTGACCTGTCTTCTTCCAAAAAACAAGCAGCAAGATGTATAGACTTGGTAAAGGAAACATGGACTGGAGGTGAAGCTATTTTTTCACCTCCAGTCCATGTTTCCTTTACCGTGTCTATACAACTTGTTCACATGGATTTTCAAGCAGCAAGATCCATATGTTACAGCCATACAGAACTATGATACTCTTAGCCGTGCCCAGTCTCAAATAAATCGTTCTTATAATTTTTTCACTGTTCTTCATTTTTTTTTCTAGATTCCAGTATCTTAACTGTCATTTCCTTCCATGTGACTCTTTCAACTGAGTTATCAAGGCCTAATGAATCATTTCCCGTTTTGTTTCATTTTTTGTTCCATTTCGTTACTTTTCTTTTTCTTTGGCATTTTCATTTTCCTTTGAATCTGTTCACATATTTCTGCTTTCCATTGATCTTATTTGCTGGTTTCTGCAACTTCTTTCCTTTTTCTCAAAACAATAACATGACATATGCAAAGATCTTCCCTAATTTGATCAGTCCTATCTCCCATCTCTTAACTTCAATCATCCATATATCAAACGACCATGATAACACAACACATTCATAGCTCATCCTTGTCTCCAACTTTGTGCATACATACATACATACTCGTATATAAATACGTACATACATGTGCACATTTATACATATATCCATGCAGTATCGTTACTATATTATTGTGTTATATTTATTAGTATTTTTGTTATTATAAACACGTACATACATATGCATATCTATACATATATCCATGTAGTATTGATTCTATATTATCATCATTATGATGTTGATAAATAGTTATTAATATTTTTGGTTATTATAAATGCAATGACTGGAAATAGTTAAGTAGAAGGGATTACACACAATTCCCAGTAAGAGCAGTAAGCGACAAACCCACAAAGAACGAGTTTAACATTTGTCAAGGATAGGCACGTTCACGCACCACTAAACACTCGCTGGATCTTACGGGTTTAGCAGTTTGTTTAACCGGTTTATCTTATTGAACTAACGGCAATTCCCGTCCCCTTCCCCTTTGAAAGACCTCAGTTCAATTCCAGGAATCAGACTGAATACACCGTGACCCATGAGAACATAACAATGGAGGAGACTGCAAGGAGACCATAAGGCCTACACTAGGCAGTTCCATGTCCCTTAACAGTTGTCGAATCTTCTCTTAAGACGGGGTCCGACCTACACTCAGAACCCTAGTCAGAAGGCCCAGAGTTTTTATTTTCAATGTTAGCTATGGTATCATTTAAATGAAAAAGGCGGCTCCAATTTTCAGAACTTTCGTTATGGTAAGCTTTTCTTAATTTGGCACATGATACTCAAGTTCATACTAGGTTAGGTTTGGTTAGGTTAGGTTAGGTTAGGTTAGGTTAAGTTACGTTCGGTCAGAGCCCATCCATATTAAGTTTGGAATTTCAAAAAGTTCAACAATACCTTCTCTTACATTCTCAGGCCTGAGATTGTGAAAAAATCATCAGCATTTTTTGTTACAGTATGTATGTATGTATTATTTGCTTGTTTATTATATATCATTATCTATGGTTGTAGTATGTTAGGGATGGAATGGGTGGGAGTGGTTTTTATGATTTTTTTTTTTTTTTTTTTGGCTACCTCCCTTATAAGAGGGAAAAATCCTTTGGTATATGTATGCATCTTACCAATTTTCTGACTAGCTGACCTTCTGCCTTATGGGCTTTCTGTCTACAGGAGCCTATGAATATAGTTATTGACCGCTTAAACCAATTGTTTCAGCGCTAACTACATGGTTACTAAGCCTCTTCCATTCGTTAACCAACTTTGTTGATAAACCAGTCCTCGCCCATGTCTTCATTAAACTCACGAGTTCTCAGGAGCCTTATGAGTTGGACGTGTAACCTTCAGTGCCACAAGACACTTTCCATTTCATTCGTTCTTGTGGCACTCAAAAAAAAAAAAACTCCCCTCCCCTCCCCCCGAAAGGAAACTAATTTGCGTGACAAGGGAAGTGGCTATAAGTGAGTTGCCAGTGCCCAGAAATGGAGTCAGAAGGTCTTAATGCGATCATATTACACACACACACACACACACACGGTTCATACGAGCTCTGAGCTCTCTTCCGGGAGGGAAATAGCTGTCGATCACGAGTCCAGCACGTGAACCAAAGACCAAGGTGAATACACACGCGACTCAACGGCGGAGTGGTTAGGGTTCCTGGCCGCCACTACGGAGGTCCGGGTTCCAATCCCGCCCGGGGCTGAAATAATTTTAGTATCGCTGCTCTGAGTCGTTACTCCAACTCGTGGGTGAGGAGTTGGTGTGTGTGTGTAAGGTCACAACATTACCCACAGATCGGTCATATATGAGCTTTGAGCTCTCTTCCGGGAGTGAAAGAGCTGTCGATCACGAGTCCAAGACCATGGTGAATCACACACGCAGACAGTCTTGAGCTACTCACGTTGGGGTGTTCCCTGGTTCGTCTCTCTCCCACAACATCAAAAGCTGGTACTACGTAAATGTAAACCGTTACTGTCACCCTTGGGCAAGGTGACTGGTGTGTGTATGTGTGTTTTTGTGCGTGCGTGTGCGTGTTTGTGTGTAAGGTCACAACATTACCCATAGGCTTTCCATGAGCTCTGAGCTCTCATTCGGGAGGGTAATAGCAGTCGATCTCGAGTCTAGGACGTGATCTAAGACCGAAGTGAATCACACGCACGCACACGCGCACACACACACACACACATGATTTCCACAAGCATATCTCCTTTCCTGTTTATACATAAATAAACGCGCGCGCACACACACATACACGTACACGTACACACACTCAAACCCATACACGCACGCACACACACACACGACTCCACAAGCATATCTCCTTTCCTGTTTACATCTAGATAAACGCACACACACTCACACGTACATACACTCAAGCCCATACACACACACACACACACAGGTGTTCACACGTGTACTATCTCGTATTCTCTGGTTTCTGGCGGAGTTGATTTGGAATTACAAATGGACTTGACAGTCGCGACTGACTTCTGTTCACTCGCGGACATTTCAACCCAGCACCTCCTACAACAGCCGCTCTGCGATCACCATTCTAAAAATAAATTAATTCGTGCGGTGAGAGCTCTTGTTCTGTAGGTCACTAGGTACATATAACTAGGAAAACACACACATACATACACAAAGTACGTATATACAAGTAGGTAAATTCTCACATACACATATGCTGTACTACTAGGTAAATATAACTAGGAAAGCACAGTAGGTAAATGCGACTAGGTAAATATACACACACAAACATTACAACTTGGTAAATGTATCTACGAAAGTACATACAAACACACAGTAGGTAAATAACGTACGCACATACATATACCCGTGCTTACACACCTTCTGACTCCCGTATCACTTGAGGCGGCCATACGGATTTCACCCCCCCCCAAAAAAAAAAAAAAAAAAAAAAAAAATATATATATATATATATATATATACTGTATATATATATATATATATATATATATATACATGCATACTGTATATATATATATATATATATATATATATATATATATATTTGTAGTGGGAAAGGACGTAAGTTGGATTATTATACAAGGGAACAAATTCTTCCCTGAGAAGATGGATTAATGTCTGCCACTGTAGTGCTAAAGCTACAACTACAACTCCTGTTGGAAAAATAAACACGATCCTTTTCCTTATTACTATCATCATCATTATGACTATCATTATCATCATTACTTCCCACTAGTCTCTTCTCCATTCAAATGTTTTCTCTCGCTCTTGCAAATCTAACAGTTTCTCACCTCGTCTCCATACAAAGCATCTCATCTCATTGTCAATTTCTCCTGTCAGTTTATCTCCGTCTTACAATATACGCTCTCTGCGTGACCCTCTGATTATCTCTCTTTTTCTCTTTTCATCCTTCTTTTATCATAAGAGACTGATTTCCACCTAGAGACAGAAAGGAAACCACATTTAACTTCGAATGTCTCTCCGTGTTTTTTTTTTTGTTTTTTTTTTTTTTTTTAATATTCACTGACTACGATTCTACTTTATTTGGGGTTCGATATTATCCCCCACGGATAGAAGCGCTGGTTATTTTCGACAAAATAAAAAAAATATCTCTCGTTCTCCTTTGCTATCTCTTCTCCTCCATCCACCTCCTTTCCTCCCTCTTTATCCTCCCTCCCCCTGTCAACCATCACTCCAACCCTCTCCAAACTCAAATTGACATTTCACTCTCCCACCTTTCTCCCCCTCCCCCCCTCTCCCACCGCGTGCTCTCTCCTCTTCCCTCTCCCCCCCCTAATCCCACTCCGTCTCACTTTAGCCAATCTTCCTATATCCACATTCAGTTCTTTACCTCATTTTTGATATTCTGTCTTGCTGCTTATTTATGAATATATCTATTTCATTTTATTTTGTTTTGTTTTATTTGTCTTTGTTCTTCGTGGGCTTGGATTTTGCCCCCGTTTCTTTATCAGTGCCTTCTCCTTGTTCTTTGAGTCTTGTCTGTGACGTTGGGTTGTTGTTGTTGTTGTTGTTATAGACTCACCAGCGTTTCTGTCCTCATTTTGTTGGACGTGACAAGGTGACGCAGTTGATCTATATTTTGTGGGATTTTTTTCTTCCGCTCTTTTTATTGGACTTTTTCTTCTGCTCTTTTTATTGGACTTTTTCTTCTGGTCTTTTTATTGGACTTTTTCTTCTGCTTTTTTATTGGACTTTTTCTTCTGCTCTTTTCATTGGACTTTTTCTTCTGCTCTTTTTATTGGACTTTTTCTACTGCTCTTTTTATTGGACTTTTTCTTCTGCTCTTTTTATTGGACTGTGATAAAAAGTAACAACATTTGTACGACTCTCTATGCTTCCATGGTCCTCTTTTTTAACTTACATGTTAATCTAATTATCAATTTATTGTCAGCCATCTTTAACACGGTTATATTATCTACCTTATCCTTTCCTCTCTCTCTCTCTTTTCTCCCTTTTCACTCATGTCAGCTATCTTGTACGTAATCATAAACTTGGAGATTCTTTTTATTGTGTCTCCCTTTGACCTCTTTCCAAACATTTTGAAAATTATATATATTTGTATGATTCTCCTCTCTTTACTCTTTTCTCCTTATGACTGTTTCTCTTTCAATCTTGTGAACCATTTTGGGAACAATCTTCCATTTAATGATGATTTTTTTTTAACTAAATTTTCTCTTCTCTCTTTCTCATGTGACCAGGTATCTTGGGCACATAGACCACGTTGTACGAGAACAAACAAAAAAGTTCGTGGAATTAAAAAAAAAAAACATAAGTGAGCAAACATAAATCACTCATTTTTCAGCGCAGTTACCGTCCTCCTCAATACACTTCTAAAAACAATGTTTCCACTCATGTAAGCCATTTCTGATGAAGAACTCAGAAGTCTTCTCTCAAAGCTACGTATTTCCATTTTTTTTTTTTTTTAAGATTTATCCATGTTTTAAAAGTGGTTTCCTTTTCGCAAATTCTTTGAGCTTTGGAAAGAGGAAGAAGTCTGATGAGGCGAAACCTGGACTGTAAGACGGGTGAGTTAACACTTCCCATCGAAACTCTGGAATGACGCCCTTCGCATCGCTCGCATAGCGCGCTGCTGCCTTGTCATGGTGAAAAAGGATTCCACCATCCAGCTCTCCTATTTATTTTTAACCAATGCCACCCACAGTTTCCTTAAAACGCCTACATAGTAAGGTCCGTTAGCAGTTCCTTTTCCGTCAAGAAACTCCACAAGTATCACTACTTCTGAGTTCCAAAACACAGTGGTCATCACTTTCTGAACTGACCTTTCAGATTTGAACTTGATTGGTTCAGATGATCCACGCAGAACCCATTGTTTGGGCTGCAGTTTACTTTCAGGATCATACTGATAGATCCAGGTTTCATAGCCCGTAATAATTCGACTTATAAACAGCTCTTCATCAACCTCAATTTTGCTCAGAATCGCCAATGAAAGATCAGTTCAAAGAATCAGCTGGTTTGGGGGCAACGCTTATGGGACCCATGGTGCAGAAAGCTTGCTGAGTCCTAGATCTTCATGCAAAATTTATTTTGCTGAGCCATACGATATTTCCAGGGCCAAAGCTATTTGATTAACTGTTATTCTTCTGTCTTCTTCAATAAGATTTCTAACAGCATCAATCATTTCATCATTTTTCGATGTTCTTGGTCTCCCGTCCGAGGATCATCTTCCAGGTCTTCCCTGCCTTCCCACAATCGGTGAATCCACTTGTAGACGGTTTTCTTTGTATCATCATCGCCATAATCTTTCTGCAAAGCCGTAACAACCTGCGTTCCCTTCCATTCGAGTTTCATCAAGAGTTTAATGTTCATTCTCACCCTAAAATGGCTAATTTCCGTGGTTCACGAAAACAAGTCTTTTAGGAGGAACCTTCACCCCAATTGATCTCCTTGCAATTCAATTCACCTACCAGTCAATGCATAACTGATTGCAAGTAACTGAGAGTGAGCTAAGGTTTCAGTGACACATATTAACATATATTTTTCTCGTCCTCACCTGGTCGAGTTTAAGCAGTTGCTGTATTCCGCGAACTTTTTTATCTCTCGTATATGTTCTCTCTTTTCTCTCCTTCCTGGCCTTTTTCCTAGCCATCTTGTACTCTCACCCTTTTGACGACTTTTCTTTCTCTTCCCTTTCTCTCTTAACCTCTCTTTCCTTTTCCAAGCCCGGCGATTCTCTCTCTTTCTCTGCCTCTTGTCCTCTCTTGTCAGACCTCTCGGGCCAATTATCTCCACTGCAGACAATCTTCCCCCCTCTCTCTTTTCTCTCTCCAACCGCAACAACTCAGTTAAATTATCTTTATTATCTCCAGTCTCTCTCTCTCTTGATGCCCCTCTTGGCCTAATAACCCTCTCACTAAGGACTATCATCTCTCTGTTTCTCTCTTTTTTTTCTCTCTAACTCCTCTGAACATTAAAAAATCTCCTGCCTCTCTTTCTTTCCATCCATCTGGGACTACTAACCCTC
>NC_134796.1:45654018-45699018 GCF_046742065.1 Oratosquilla oratoria
CATACAGTCTCCTCTTCGCATCCATTCCCAAATGTCTATTTCTCATTACACTCTTTAAACCACCAAGGCATTTACTCGCTTCTCTCAATCTACATTCTACCTCCACCTTCACTCCTCCAAGATAAATCATAATAATAATAGCCTAATAATAACAACAACAATATTAATGGTAATGACTACCAATAACACTTATAAAGATTATAATAACAATAAAAATTATGATAACAGAAATAATAATGATAATAATAATGTGATAAAAATAATAATATAATAACAATAATTATCTCGAAAATACAGTTCCAATAGGCTACGTTGACTTGGAATCGGAGAAGATTGTCATGCATCTGACAACTCGCGCGTTTAAAAATTCTTCTGAAATGTGCACATTTCACAAAGATAAAATATTGTTTTCTTTTCATTTTTTCATTTTTGCCAAAAAAAAAAGGATAAACTACTACGTTTTTTCAGTCTTCGTGAGTACAATAATATAATAACAATAACATTAATAATAAAGACATTAATACAAATTAAATAAAAGAAAAGGTATGAATAATATCAATAATAATAAATTAAAATAAATAAAATAAAATAAATAAAAGGTATAGATAAGATATAAGAACAAATAAATTAAAAAATAAATAAATAAAAGAAACAAAAGGCATAAATAAGATATAAGAATAAGGAACCATAAACAAGTAAAAACATAACCAAACACCTGCTTACTTGTCCTTCCTTGAAAGCCTTTTTTGAGTTTAATAACCATTTTAAGCAGTTTGTTAGTCAAGCAGATGTCTGATGACTAAGCAGGAAGCCATTGTAGCAGACCTGTACATTTTTTTTTTTCAAAAGTAACTTTTAAGGACTCAGAAACAGAACTCACTCGTTTAAATGCAACGTCGGCAACCCACATACAGATTCATACTGTACACGAGGTCTGAACTCTCATCCGGGAGAATAACAACTGTCGATCACGAGTCCAGCACGTGGTCCAGGAATATGGTGAATCTCACACACGACATGATGGCGCGGTGGTAGAGTTCCCGGCGGCCACTACGGCGGTCTGGGTTTGAATCCCGCCCAGGGCTGAAATAATTTCAGTATCACTGCGCTGCGAGTCGTTACTCCAACTTTCGTGGGCGGTGTGTGTGTGTGTGTGTGTGTGTGTGTGTGTGTGTGTGTGTGTGTGTGTGTGTGTGTGTGTGCGTGTAAGGTCACAACATTGCCCATATATCGGTCATATATGAGCTCTGGGCTCTCATCCGGGAGGGAAAAGCTGTCGATCACGAGTCAAACACGTGTTCCAACCCACGGTGTATCACAATAATTTGCAATGACAAAGCAGAGGCCAACGAGACCTTTTGGTCCATAACGAGGTCGGTTAATAAGTTAATAACCAAATAACAACATACATGTATATACCAAAGGCTTTTTCCACCTTACAAGGGAGGTAGCCGAAAAACAAAGGCATAAAATCCACTCCCACCCATTCCATCCCCTACATACTCCACTCCCATTCACCCCCACCCTCCCATCCCTCCCTCTTATAAGAGGGACCAAATTAGATATTCAAATAAAGGAATAAAAATACACACAAATAAAAATACTTAAAGAAGTCAACAATTAAGGAACCCATCAAAAAAAAAAAAAAAAAAAAAAAAAAAAAAAAAAAATAATGCAGCATTTCGCTATGATGCCTATCCAAGAGCATTTTTGAGTTCAAAATCTTTTTATATTCAAGTGGCTCAGAGCTCATTACTTTCAATGGTGACGCGGCTGGCAAATAATGTTTCTGCTTCCACACAAATGAAATCTACCCTCTGATATTATGCAATTGTCATTTCTTGTCTGTTTAAAACCCATCGTAAAAACACATTTCGTTCTAATATTATCTGCGACCTTTAGAATATTGAAGATCTCTCGTCAACCCAACACATAAGTTTCCACTTTACACACACACACTCACTCTCGGTGGCGCGTATGGTAGAGCACTGGACTGGGAAGTACGGTGGTGCTCGCAGTACCCAGTTCGAATCCTGCCCAGGGCCGAAATTATTTCGGTATCGCTGTGCTTCGGGTCGTTACTCTGACTCTCGTGGGCGGGGAGTTGGGGGTGTGCGTGTGTGAAAGGTCATAGCATTACCCATAGATCGGTCATACGAGCTCTGAGCTCTCTTCCGGGAGGGAAATAGCTGTCGATCACGAGTCCAACACGTGATCCAAAGACCAAGGTGGAGACCAAGGTGAATACCAAGGTGAATACACACATACACACACACACACATACATATACATACACACTAGTGAGAAATGTAGTAACACATTAGCAAATCACAACTAACACCACAGTCGGACGAAAGAAAGAGTTGGGTAAGCAAAACTATATATTTCGATTGCTAACTGCAATCCTCTTCAGTGGCACTGCTGAAGAGGATTGCAGTTAGCAATCGAAACATATAGTTTCGCTTACGCAACTCTTTCTTTCGTCCGACTGTGGTGTTAGTTGTGACGTACACAGACACACACAGGCATATCTCCGGGATGGTCTAAATTTATGTGACTAAATTAAGGACCCGAGTTCGATTTATCTTTCTTCTGGCAACCGCCGGGCGATTTCATTCGGCCTCAAAAGACCTCTCGTCCGGCACCAGGTCGCCGCCGCTGACCAGGAAGAAGGTCACGTCTTCTGGCGTCAGGTCACGTCGAAGAAGACGACCTAGCTTTTCCTCGAACTCTAATGAACGCTGACAACCTCTTTGTTTGGTTTCATTTACTTGTTTATTTGTCTGTTTGTTTGTTTGATTTCGCTGAGGTGGGCTTGGGAAAACACGCACGCACGCACACACACACATATATATATATATATAATATATATATATATATATATATATATATATATATATATATATATACATAAGAAAGATGAAACTGCAAGAGACCATAAGGCTACACTAGGCAGTCCCATGTCACTTACCAGCTGTCATCCCTATCGAGAGAGTCATCTCCTCTTTTCTTAAAACAACCAATAGTTTCATCGCTCACTACATAGTTACTAAATCTCTTCATTCGTCAACCACTCTGTAGTTAAAAACAGTTTTTCCCCCGGCCTTATGGCGTCCTATTTTAGTGTCATCCGCAAACTTACTACTGACACTATCTATTCCGTTGTCTAAGTCCATATATTCCTGAGACCACGTGATCAAATTCTCTGTTTCCTGTTTAACGCGAGCGAAGCGTGATAAGTCGATTGCCCTTCATGACGTCACCACTCCTTTTAGGTTCGTGTGCGTGGGTACTCGCTATTCCTGTGCTTCTCCTGTCTTCTTATTTCTGTCTTCCGAAGTTAACTTCACGGGGAGTAATCGAGTTTGTACCTGAGATTATGCTGGTGCCGTTTAAGGGAACAAACTTCCTGTCCTCCTACGCACGGTCAGCTGACTGAGATACAAATAGAAAGAGAACTATATAGTCCGACTGGCATATGGACAAAGAAAAATAAAGAAAAATAAAGAAAAAATATATTCATCGTAGCAATGCATACATACATATACCAAGGTCTTCTCCACCCTTACAAGGTAGATAGCCAAAGTCAAAGGCATAAAATCCACTTCCACCCATTTCATCCCCACATACTCCACTCCCATTCATCTCTCCTCCCCCTTATCTTGGCTCCTCCTGGATGACGGGTCATCCTTGCATCTCACCCCCTGCCCTGGATAAGAAGCAATGTAGCAGCACATCCACAGCAAGGACGCTTCATTTAGTAGGCGACTCCCCCCCCCCTTTCCGTCCCCTCGTGCAGAAAAAGAGAAGACGGGGAGAAATCCCTTCGTCAAAATATCATTCACACATACTCCCTGACCCCCCATCCTCCTTTCATGCATCACAGCATCATCCATACACAACCATTCTCCACTCACCCCTATTTTCCTTCCTCTCCCTTCTTTCCTCAACAGACATTCATCTCTTTCCCAATGTCCATTTTACTCCATCCATCCATCTCCTCCTAGATCGCTCCCTAATGTTCATTCCTTCCACCTCTGCCTTCCACACCTCTTTTACTAATCTTTCTTCACTCATTGCTTCCAAGTCCAAACCATTCCAACAAATTTTCAGCAACTCTATCTCCCAACTCCCTTTTCAGCCCTGCTCTCCTCCTCACCTCCTCGTTTCTCACTCTATCCAGCCTAGTAACCCCTTACCATACCTCTGGCATTTCACCTCAAACACATTCAAACTCTTGCTCTCTTATGTTCCATATAATAATGATAGTGATAATAACAATAATAATATTAAACACTTCACAAAAACCCATCTACGAGTATATGAAATTTATCGATGTTTTGATATATAAATCAGTAAGATGCAAGTAATTAGAAACCCATATGAAATTCTACTTTCTACTGGTAGAAAGCGTTTGACAAATGTCCAACTCGCAATTAAGGTCACAAACAGTAGCTTTGACGACAAAGAGACGTTTGTGGTCGGACCATCAATCAACCAATCAATCAGTCTCGCGTTCACCACGACATCAACTTCCGACGTCTGTGATTGCAACACCGCTCTACCGAGATCAATCAATTAATCAATCAATCCCACGCTACCAAACCACCTAAATCACAGACAATTGGCGCGAAAAGAAATCACACACACATACACACACAAAGAGGAGAGAGGGAGGTAACTGACCATCTATAGAATCATGAAGGGCACAGAAGTACTCGATAGAGAGGACTTGTTAAACTGGGACAAGAGAAACACAAGAAGACATGGAAAGAAACTCAAAAAGATAGTTATAGAAGAGATCTGAAGAAGAACAGTTTTCCACACAGAGTGGTAGACACTTGGAACAAACTGGACGAAACAGTAGTGTGTGCAAAAACCATACACAGATTTAAGAGCAAACTAGACACTGCGAGATACAAAAGCGGGACAACAGGAGCGTAGCTCCTCTTCCCGTAAGATACTAGGTAAATACACACATACACAAACGTTATTTCACGTGTTGGTCCCGTCTTTCCTTTCTAGTGTGTGTGTGGGGGGGGTGAGGGAGACTTTTGTCCCCCCAAGGATGGGTGAGGGGGTCAATTGTCCGTGATGTCCTTTCTCCCTTGGCCGACTGACCGAAAATAATATTTCCCGTCCGGACGACTCTCTTACCACCCGTGACGCAATGCTAGGAGGAATGGAGAATCTCTCTCTCTCTCTCTCTCTCTCTCTCTCTATATATATATATATATATATATATGTATACATATACATGTATATATGTATATATATAGATGTATATATACATATATATATGTCTGAAATAATCTTAAATATATATATATATATATATATATAATGTATATATATATATGTATATATATATATATATATATATATATATATATACACACGTGTGTGTGTGTGTGTATTTTTGTTTCACCATGGCCTTGGATCATGTGCTGGACTCGTGATCGATAGTAATTACCTTCCCAGATCTGAGTAGTACACGACCTTAAATGCACGATACTCACCAGTTCTTTCCTCAAGGGAGACAGTGATGGATTACTAATGATAATAAAAACAACAACAATAATAATAATAATAAGATAATAACAATAAAAATAATAATGATAATAATAATAAGCTTAACGGAGTAGCGGTAACCTTTGCCCTACGTGCTCTGCATGCCAGGCCGCGTGTTAATCACGACCAACCTTTCCGAGGGAATCAGCGAGGCCGAAACCAGCGCGCCACGGAAGCACTCAATATCAGACGAACGAAATTGAGCGCCCGCGTCTTGGGTATGGGATCATGTTGCAAAAGCGCCTTCTTGGCCAGTGCCGCTTTTATTGCAATTGCAAACGACCCCGGTGCCACTGTGCCACTGTGGCACTCTCTGGCACGGCCGTGGCACCTTTACGTGCACACGCACGCACACACACACACACACACACACACACACACACACACACACGACTCGGTGGCGCGGTTGGTTGGTAGAGTCCCTGACTGTCACTACGGTGGTCCGGGTTCGAATCCTACCCAGGGCTGGAATAATTTTTCAGTATCGCTGCGCTTCGAGTCGTTACTCCAGCTCTCGTCGGCGGGGAGTTGGGTGTATGTGTGCGTGTAAGGTCACAGCATTACCCATAGATAGGTATATACGAGCTCTGAGCTCTCTTCCGAGAGGGAAATAGCTGTCGTTCACGGGTCCAGCACGTGATCCAAAGACCAATGTCAATACATACATCTATCGTCTTGCTTTTCTATGCAAAGATTCGTCTCAATTATGTCCTCATTAAGGATTTCGTTCAGGCGATTTTATCCAGATTGGAAAAAAATGAAAAAGGGAGAGAGGGAAAGAAAGAGAGAGGGAGGAAAGGGGGTAGAGGGATAGAAGAGAGAGAGAGAGAGAGAGAGAGAGAGAGAGAGAGAGAGAGAGAGGAAAGGGGGTAGTGGGAGAGAGAGGGAGAGAGAGAGAGAGAGAGAGAGAGAGAGAGAGAGAAAAGGGTGTACAGAGATAGGATAGGGAGTAGAGAGAGGGAGAGAGACAGAGAGAGAGAAAGGGGGAGAGAGAGAGAGACAGAGAGAGAGAGAGAGAGAAAGAGAGAAAGAGAGTCAGAGAGGTCTCCCGGTGTAAAATGAATGCCGTGATTAAAAGAAGACTACAAAGCCACAACACAGTTCACCTCCCCACTACTCACTTTTCTTTGTCTAACGAGTTGTTAGAAAACGGGGAACGCGAGAAATGATTGATTGGCCCGATCTTTCTCCAATCGCTGATTATTCTTCTCTTTAGGGGGGTGGGGGGGAGATGGGAGGGGGAGGGGGGGTGAAATGAATTTCGCTCATTAATTTCGCCCCTCAGACATCCTGGCATACATTTGATAGATGTGTTCTTATTTCCTTTATGAGCCAAGAATTATCTTAAATAAAATTACGGAATAAATATCTGTTATCTAAGAGCAAATTCAAGTAGTCACATATATTCGAATATATATACTGTATATATATAATATATATATATATATATATATATATATATACAGTATATATATATACTGTATATATATATATATATATATATATATATATATATATATATGGTTTTGGCACTATATTTTTATTTTATGCGCTCAACATTTCTGTAAACTTAATTGCATCCCTACGGATCAGAGTCACCCAACATTACCGGTATATAGCAGGAAACTCATCTTTTCTGAAAGGAGAAAATTGGTCACATTTTCTCCTTTGTCGCGCTATTATCCTTCTCAATACATATCTCCTTGTCGACCTCTGCGACTCCGTCAATCCGCTCAAGGATAGAAGCGCAGGTGTTCAACCTGACGACACCGGCTGACGAGGCCCATCAGTCCCTTGTCAGCTGCACGCGAACGCCGTTTTCTTTCACGTTTCCGTTTTCTGTACAGAGAAAAAAGTGGGACAAATGATCATGGGCGAAGAGAGACGGCACGTGTATCACCGTTCCGTAGTGGGGATACCCTGTGACCCTATCTTCGACCCGCCCCCCTCCACGGGTGAATAAAATCGCCTGACGGCAGTCTCAGAGTAAAGGGAATAAGGAAACGGTCAGGAATAAACTCAGACTAAGACTCCTGTGTTTCCTATCCCCACTCACATCAACCTGTCAGAACGTCTCGAAACACACACACACACACACACACACATATATATATATATATATATATATATATATATATATATATATATATATATATATATATATATACATATATCAGGAAATAATTTTCAGCCATAACTGCATCACAAAACTGCCATACAAAATACTTTTTGCGTAGTAATTGGATAAACTTGTATAGCAATTCTATTTGCAGTGCAAACTTACAGCAAACACTGACAACATAAATGTATACTAAGGTGGGTGTAACTGTACTCACATTAAATAAAGTGGAGAAAGCCGCTTGCTGCTACCTTGGTAGTGCTGCACATCTGGTCCGTGAAGTGTACTCAAGAAATTCTTGAGAGCACATTGTGGGTGAAAGTCAATGGCAGTTGGTCCCTCATGGGATCACCTGCAGCGCGAGCACTTAACCTACATCATCAACCTGTTTGACTCAATGCACTGATTCCTCTTTCCACCTCGAAATTGCTGACGGAAGAGGTGAGTAAGACCCTGATGAGAAAAACCAAGGTTGGGGTACTTGTTTGTTGAAACCTATGACAAACGCTCCCCCAAACACCTGATCTTTGCAAGTCCAGAAGGAACTCGAATTCCAGTATGGCTTCAAGGTGTTCCATTCACTCTGGATGGACTCTGGTTGGACTTCCGGAAGTAAATCCTTAAAATGCTTAAACAGTGTACTAAGCTTCTTGTGACCAAACTGGTCAAGTGAAGGTTTGTCCCTTGGTCAGGTATTAGTGTCCAACTCCTTGAGTGCTTGAAAAAGCTGCGAATTGAAGTCAGAGAATCCTGTATCGACACACTCTGATCATCTTCACATTTCGCTGCATCATTGCAAGACTGTCGTAACTCAAATTTCGTGATTTTTCAGGAGAAGCATTTTAAAGTATCACTATAACTTTAATAACTTTACCCTAAGCAGCAAAACTTACCATCTTGATTAGGTAAATAGGGCTCCACTTGACTTACGACTTTATTAACAAAAGACGCAGAATTATTCGGCATTCTTATACACCATTGTAACTCTATACTTGAAATTTTTGAGTTACGACAGTCTTGCAATGATGCAGCGATTTGTCCTTGCATTCCACTTCAGACATCTTCAGAGATGATGTCACAAAGGAACTTCGACAGTTCTGATACATCTTCTGTGTCCTCATGCTCTGATTCAAGGTCTTCTGTGGAAGCATGGGACGACTCATGACAAACATAAGGTCCATGGACTCTCCTTGAAGATTGCAGGAAAAAGCTGGCAATGGGTGCAACAAAACATAAAATAGCAACATGTGCAACACAAACTTGAAATAGGCTCAAAACCTTCAGGTACTTCACGAAATCTGTTGCTAACGATTCACTTGCCATAGATTCAAGTTGGGCAACAATGACTGGATGCAACTGCAGAAGGGAGGCAAGTGCTCTGGAATTGGGCTCTCGCCATCTTGTCTCATGACCCCTCTCTGGGTTAGTGACAACTTCCTCCAAGGCTTCTTCCAGTCCTCAACTCTCACAGGCGTCCTGAGCTCTTCTCATACACATAATACAAGGACAGAAGTATGTCATTGATCTCATCCATGTACGCGTTCCCAAAGGCATTTTTAGCTGCCAGTTCCAGTGTGTGGTTGAGACAGTACATTCCAATTAACCAGGGCACTTCATCATTCCGCACAGGAGCAACAAAGCCTTTCTTTGCTCCGTGACCCATATTCACTACAGCTCCATCAACACAACCACAGACTAAATTTCCCTTCGATGACACATCTACATCAGTGAATACTTCCTCCGGCCCACCTTTCAAGCCTTGTGCTGTAGCATGTTGAACATCAGAAAGACAAAAGAAGTTTGACTGGACCTCACCCGTTTTATCGTTCACAAAACGAACAAAGAAGTTTGACTGGACCTCACCAGTTTTATCGTTCACAAAACGAACAAAGAAGTTTGACTGGACCTCACCAGTTTTATCGTTCACAAAACGAACAAAGAAGTTTGACTGGACCTCACCAGTTTTATCGTTCACAAAATGAACATAGACAAGTTCTTAATTAGTCACAATGCCATCAGCAGAACCATCAACCATGATGATACTTGGCTTCTCTCAAAAGCAGTGAGCATTTCACTCTTCGTTGTATCACCAATGACATCAATAAACTCACTGAACTTTGATTCATGTGCGTATGTGTTGCCTAATGGAATTCCATGTTTCTTCTCTAACTTGATAAAAGCAAGGTACATGGTAAAAAGCAGTTCTTCCTTAGCGATAATATATGCAGTGCCAAAGAGTCTACTCACTCATTTCTTTTCCTCACCAACGCCTTTCCTTTTGGTGTTGTCTTGAAGATTGCATTAAGCGTCAGTTTGGGCTTTAAAGAAAGAGCGACTGCTTTCTTACCACGTTCACTGCGGTAATGTTTCACAACAGCGTCCTCTTTCAGGGCCGATTCTGTCACTCTGGTGATAAATGCCTGGTTAAAATTACATAGCGATCTCAGTCTCGCTTGATGGGTCACACACATGTTGCATCTAATGCTGTTTAGCCTCCCATTATTTTCTTCATACTCGACCAATTTCCTGTTCTGGTACATCTTAATCCAACCTTCCATAGTAACTACATTAATCGACATTTTTCTTTTACACTGACACATAAATCCATATACAGTTATTCCTCAATAAATCCGAAAAGTACATTCTAAATCACATGTAAACATCAATGAATCCAAAGTCACAACAAGTCCAGTGTCTCCATAAAATCTACAATAAATTCGGGATATGCTCACGGCCACGGCATCGAACGATCGAGTCCTGAGTAGTAAACCAAAACATAGATACAGTTCACGTGCGAGGATATAATTAATCGAACACGTGCGTGCATGCATCGTCACGTCACTGCATTGCATCAAAACAATACTCGCGATGGGCAAAGTATAGCCACTAGCGTCACGTCACTGCATCAAAACAATACTCACGATGGTCAAAGTATAGCCACTAGCGTACTGTGTACGTGTGTGAAGAGGTGTGTATTAGCTTCATGCTAAGCGCGCAGTGCATGCTGACGGCATGCATGCAGTGCGCGGCTTGGCAGTATGTGGCTCCGCATGTATGCAGTATGTGGCTTGGCGGTCTGTACGAATACAAGTGCATATATTATAATCTTGAGTCGTGTTTTCGTATCGGCACTTCACAGGCACAACTAGCATAGTAACTCAGATTACAGAGCCAGCTGAGTGTGAATGAATTCGCCCGTAAACATATACGTTTCCATTTGTATCGCAACAACTACGAGTCTTAAAAAAATATGCGTAGCAAATGGTTGAAAATGCATAGGTAATTGCAATTTGATACCGGGAAAATAATTCCCAGTATATATATATATATATATATATATATATATATATATATATATATATATATATATATATATATATATATATATATATATATATATATAAGAAAGGTGCTGCGATCCTGGTTGTGGGGCGGGGTTCCTGTCATATTCTGCACTTACCACACCCTATCTCGTTTTCACTTCATGTATTGTTTCGACTTTGTTGTCTTTTCATTCACTCTGCCTCTCCTACCCTCTAACATGAGGACGCTAATATCTACCATAAATACCCCATGCTCTACCATAAAGGAAATCTATACACTCTCTGTAAAGACGCACAGTGCGGGGTGATCTAATAGAAGTGTTTAAGTGGATCAAGGCTTTAACAAGGGTGATGCAAACAAGGTCATCATATTAGGACAACAGGGTAGGATTCGCAGTAATGGATTTAAACTGAGCAAATTTAGATTTAAGAAGGAAATAGGCAAGAATTGGTTTACTAATAGGGCGGTCAACGAATGGAATAGACTTAGTAACCATGTAGTAAGCGCTGAAACTATCGGTTGTTTAAAGAAACGGTTAGACAACTTTATGGATAGTGATGACAGGTGGTGATGGATATGGAGCTGCCTAGTGTAGGCCTTATGGTCTCTTGCAGTCTCCTTTATTTTTATGTTCTTATACGAAAGGGATATACCTTTAAACATTTTCGTTCGATGATCTTGGTTTTGTACATAATTTTAATAATTTTCCGTACTTTATTTAGTACAATAGAAGCATATGCCTATCGTATGGAGAAAAAAATAATAACTTTTTTTCCTTCTCGTAGCATCGAATAATTGTATATCGGAGTTTTGTATATAGAAGGTTGTCCACTCAACCATGGCATACGACCAGATCTATTCTGTGCACTGAAGAATCTCTACCATACCTATCACGCCCCTTTGACAAGAGTGCCACGCCCACATGTCACGCCCAAATGCCCTTCACACCATTCTCACACCCGCCCTATTCTAGAAACAAACACGCCACACCCAACCCACATAAGGGCGTGGTCTGGCCTAGACTTTATTGATCTGTCACTGAGGCCTGTAGGCCTATTCTAGAACTACCCTAGATTCATTTCTGGGTACTACGCATGCTACCTCGAGAGTAGCAAGGACGTATCTTTGTATTGGATGTTTACGATATAGTAAGTTTACGAGTTGTAAGTCCCGGTAGTGTCGTAAATGTACGATAAACGTATCTGGAGACCACAACTTCGTGAGAAGTCGTCAGAAAGTGTGGTACTTAGCGGTGGAGCCAACTGTACGGTTGTGTACAACTGAGCCTGATGCACCTCATCGTGGAAAAAGTTAGAGTACAAATGTGTATATAAATTTGGTAACGAATTAAACTGCCGCGTTTATCAAATAATAATAATAATAATAATAATAATAATAATAATAATAATAATAATAATATAATACATGGATAAATGACATAAACAAATAAAAAATATCCTAAAAAAAAGTCATTACACCGTCACCAAGACAACGATGACGTCACAACTATGACGTCATTTCACTTATACCCTTCTGGCTCCAAGGAGATCCCTCTGCTTTCTTGGGGTAGACCTGGCGAATCATAATGTCATTACAGCGTCACCATGACAACGATGACGTCACAACAATGACGTCACTCCATTTATTCCATTCTGATTTCTTGGTGGGGACATGACAAACGTCTTGGGAAAGCTTTGTCATCTGGTTGGCAAACGTTCAATGGAATATACACTGAGGTCCGTCCGCATTTTAAACGTTCTGGAAAGGCTTCGGCATCTGGCAAACGTTCAAAGAAACGTTTCGTGAAATTTGTCTGCATTAGCTTGATTGGGTTCTTTCGTTCTTCATTTTCTTGCGAAGCTCGTTTTATGACCTTTCTCAAATCTGAGACGATTTTCTTTTTCCGAAGACGAAAATTTATTCAAAAGACTCGTTTTCCAACCACTGTGGCCAGGATTTGGTCAGTCTTTCCTTGCCAGGTTACTTAAAGAGGGAGAGAGAGAGGGAGAGAGAGAGAGAGAGAGAGAGAGAGAGAGAGAGAGAATCTTCATCACATAGTCCATTTCATTTCCAATGTAAATTCATTCTCTGCCGGCCCTGGACATGATGTGGGAGAGAGAGAGAGAGAGAGAGAGAGAGAGAGAGAGAGATGTGAATGTCAGTAGACCTTACCAGTTTCAGCTCAGTGTTGCCACTGTGATCTATGCCAGTTTTCACAAACGAGTGAGATTTTTTCCACAAAATTCCCACAAGGAAATCTGGATTTCCACATTTTTTCTCACCGAAATGAAGGAATTATTATAGACACAAACAAGTTCATAACAACCTATAATTTACTCACAAAACATCCCATGTGAGCAAATTTCTCGTGTGGAAAATTCCCCCACAAAATGGCATCGGTGTTTCAGCTCTTTCAGGCTCCTGAAACGAGTCTGGACCGGTTGCCTCCTTTCCGCTCGGGCCTCATCCTCGAGGACAAAACCGAGGAGGACAAAACCTCGAGGCGGTTGAGGAGCGATTTACAAAGGATTATAAAGGAGTAGCATGCCGACAGGAGACCTTTTGGTCCATAACTAGGTCGGAAAGTATAATAGTAACAAATAAATAAAACAATATTATAACATAAATAATTATAAATCAAATAAGGAGGGAAGAGTAGCAGAACAGAGAAAGAGTAGAAGGTGAGAGTAATTATCACTCTCTTTGGCGAAAACGAGTCTACACACTAATTACAAAGGAGACCTTTTGGTCCATAACTAGGTCGGATGCGAAAAAAATATAATAATGATAAATAAATAAACAAAAATATAATAAAATAAAAGTTATAATATAAATACTGATAATAAATAAGATAAATGCATAGGTATACTTAAATAATAAACAAACAGGCAAATAGTAAACAAAAATAAATTGACAGATAAATGATAATATATGAAAATTCAGGCAAATAATAAGCAAACGGACGAATAATAACAAACAATAACGAGGACAGCAAGAGGGAATATTCTCACGGTTATTCTATTTTCACCTCGACCTTACCCACCCCTCCTCCCACTCCAAAGGCCTTCTGCAAACCCAATTTGGTGGTCCTTCAAACCTTCCCCGTGGGAGTCTGACCTTACTTCAAGTACCTTCTTCCACCCCACCCCGTTTTCTTTCTATGTCGCCGCCATTTTCTTTTTTTCCTGGAAAACCCTTTCTCTTAGAGACAACGTTGAGGGGGTTGGTTCTTCTTTGTATGTGCCAAGATGTGAGGGAGGGAAGAGGGTGGAGGGGAGTGGAGTATGTAGGGGATGGAATGGGTGGGAGTGGTGTTTATGTCTTTTTCTTTTTGGCTACCTCCCGTGTAAGGGGGAAAAAGCCTTTAGTATATGTATGTATGTATGTATGTATGTATGTATGTATGTATGTATGTATGTATGTATGTGCCATTCCTTTAACTCCTCTTAAGCTGTGTCCACACTTGTTTCATTTCCACGTATCGTATCATCTTTGCGTACCACCTTGTGGTACGATACGGTGCAACAGGGTATTGTACCCACTTGTTGCGTATCCGTATACAGCAGGCGGATACGCAACAAGTGGGTACAATACCCTGTTGCACCGTATCGTATCACTAGGTGGTACGCAAAGATGATACGATACGTGGAAATGCAACAAGTGTGGACCCGGGTTAAGTCTTGTTGTTTGTGGGCTTGTTTCGTTTATCAAGTGGTTTGTTATTTTGTTTGTGTGTTTAGGATTCTTGTTACTGTGTGCCTTGTTTGCTTGTATCTATTTAGGAGATATTAAATTGTTTATTTATTTATTCTGAATTATCTTGCAACCCTTTCTTTCACAATGCGAGCTGAGTATTTTTCTCTGCTTACATCGCTAAAACCCAAAACAAAAAAAAAAAAAAAAAAAAAAAAAAAAAAAAAATAAATAAATAAATAAATAATGATAATAATAAATAATAATAAATAAAATAAAATTAAGTGGAAATTAAATACAGAAAAAACGCCCATTTCTTCGAGGCCCTCTTGCGACAGAAAAGAGGAAGAAATCAATAAAAAGAATAAATAAAATAAAGATGAAATAACTAAAAAAAAAAAAAAAAAAAAAGTAAAAAAAAAAAAAAAAAAAAAAAGCGGATCCTCCTGTTGCACTTATGCCAGAAGGAAACGGAGAAGAGCCATCATCCGCCCCAACCGCACCCTCCACAGATTCCCATTTTTCCTTTCCATTTACCTCCGTCATCGTCTCCATCGTCCCGTTTTCTATGCTCAACACTTTCCAATGAAACCGTGTAGGTGTGTGTGTGTGTGTATGTGCGTGGGGGGTAGGCACTTTTAGTGACGCCCCTACGGATCAGAGACACGCAACCATTTTTTAATGTCTGGAGACTAATTCCACTCAAAATATCTCTGTCTTTGACCACTCAAAATTTCTTTCTCCTTTTATAACGTCACTACAACTTTACCTTTTCTGAATGCGATAGTGTCTCACAAGGATAGAAGCATATCGGAGAATGGTAACTTCTATTGGCCCATCTCTGTTTCGAGTCCTCAGCAGCTGAATAAAAGAGTGTCTAACGTTAGAAAGAATAAATTTCCTTCCCTGACAAAAAAAAAAAAAAAAAAAAAAAAAAAAAAAAAAAAAAAAAAAAAAAAAAAAAAAAAAAAAAAAAAAAAAAAAAAAATATATATATATATATCTAGCTTCATTTTGGCAGCTCTCTCACGGAATAACTAAAATTTCGTTGGCGATAACCAGCGTTTCTATCCCTGGGGGAAATTATCGAGCCGGAGAGGCGGAGTCTCAGGGGTGGTAAAGGATTCCAGTCACTGGAGAATCCTACGAGACGCAGGTCCGTAGGGATCACTGAAGAGTTTTAACGGAACTGAACAGAATTGCCTAGTGAAAGTGGGTCGCGGTCGTTGACGACCCAGTTCAGATCATGGTCCTCCCACTCACAGGACACAATAAAATCGCGTGGCGCATGTTGCTTTCAAAACATCATCTATCTTGGCCATGCGCACGGGGAGGACACAAGACGATGGGTATGTTGTCCTCCCAATCCATAAGGACAAATGACAACACGATGTAGGACAAGACGAACCAAGACGCTGTGTTCAACATAGAATTGATCCTCCCGATTACAAGGAAGAACTCAATTTATAGTTCCGTGGAGGAAGGAGGAGGAGGAGGAGGAGGAGGAAGAGGTGAGGGACGGGAGAATGTGAGGGATGAGGAGGAGAAAGGTGGGGGGAATGTGTGTGAGGAGGAAGACAAGTGGGAGGAGGAGGTGAGGGAGAAGGAGGAGGAAGGAAGGAAAGAGAGGAGAAGATAGAGGAGGCTGGAGAGGGTGAGGGAGGAGAAGGCGAAGGCAGAGGAGAAGGCGGAGGGGGAGAGCAAGAAGGCGGAGGAGGGAGAGGAGGGAGAGGAGGGAGAGGAGGAAACGCAGAGGGGTACGGAGGGGTGGATGGGGGAGGGGACGTTATCTTATTGCGGTTCGATGGGGGTCGAGTCGAGGGGCTTGGGTCTTTCATTAAGCGAGAAAGGAGACTGAGACTTTGACCATGTGCACTGGGAGTGGGGTGATACTGAATCTTTATACACACACACATATATATACACACACACACACACATATATATATATATATATATATATATATATATGTGTGTGTGTGTGTGTGTGTGTGTGTGTATGTGTGTGTGTTCTTCCTACCTAATTCCCAAAGAAAGCTAACTGAAGACATCGGGAACACAAGAAGCTTGACAATGCGTTAATCGCAGTCAATTTTAATGACACTTGCATTAGAGAAAATCTCCTACCAAGACCCACACACACATGTGTGTGTGTGTGTGTGTGTGTGTTTAGGCTGAGATGAAACAAAAGTAAATAAATCAGCAACAGGAACCTTTTTAGTTCATAACGAGACCAAATGGTGAGAAAAAGGGTAAGACAACCTTTTTAAGGTTGTCCCCCTGGTGAACGCTGTCTACTAGTAGAATAAGTACAAATTTCCTAACTTTATTGGCTGTACTTAAGATGACTACTAGTAGATTTCAAAGAGCCAATGTGCCATATAAGCTTAACTAAAATACCAGGTATAAAAAGGTAAGACAACATTAACTAGAAAAACTACTTATTCAAGTGGTAGAAAGCGTTGGTTAGGACTGGCCAAAGTGTGTGTTAAAAGCAAAGCCCTTAGTCTCCTATGACCGAGGTGACCAGACATTATGTTTATATAACAGAACAGGGTAGTAAAACCCTTAGTAAGGCACTACATAATCCATTACACAACAATAACTGTGATGACTCCGTCTCGGGGTTCCTACAGATTACAGACTGCTTTACAGTGACGTCACGACCGGCCTCAAAGTATGCTACCGTCGACATTATCAGAGTTGCCAAGTACCATACTGGCCTATAAGACGCACCCCTACTTTACAAGGATATTTCGTGGGGTATTTTTTTTTTTTTTCAACATACAATAGAAAGATATTCTACAGTGGTTTTGTGTGGAAAATGTATGACTCTGTGCATCCGTAATATGGCCATATTAGACGCAGGGCAGTTTTGTGGTACATTAAAGATAGACAGAAAAAGAAAAGACAAGAGAGAGAGAGAGAGCGAGAGACAGAGAGAAGAAGAAAAAAAGCGTTTTATATGCCGGCAAAGACAATATATTTATCAACAGTATCAACATCCTCCCTGGAACTAATACTGAAGACTCGTATGCATCTATTCTGGCTGTCGTCAGGTGATTTTATTCAGTTGAAGGGGACCTCTCCCAGGTCACATGAAGAATCGTCACCCCAGAACGCCCACATGAAGAATCGTCACCCCAGAAGGCCCACATGAAGAATTGTCACCCCAGTACGCCGAATATCAACAGTGGAATAAAGATTAGGTTAGGTTGGGTTAGGTTGAATGAGGATTATGTCTATTGTCATCAACTTATACAACCGAAGAATCGTAAACCCAAGATGGGCCACACGAAGAATTGTCACCCTAGGATATATAACCAACATGAAGAAGTGTCCCTTTGTCGAAGTTTGAGGTGACGATTCTTCATGTAATTTCCTCCCCCGCCAACCACTCTTTGGCACGAAAATGTTCATATAAACTCCTTGAATTCGATGACGTATTTCGATTAATTTATTCGTGTTAAGGGGAAAGCTATCTTATTCACATGAAATGCGGACTCTGGTTATGAAATAAGTGTCAAGGGATCGAGACCCCTTTCACACAAGGATCCGCTACTTAGCTGAATACAATAGCCTGTGGTCTTTCGCAAGAAGAAAATATCAAAAGTGCGTCGAATTATGTGACACCTCATCACGTGATAGTAAGTCACGTGATCTGAGCTCGCCGTGGCAAAAAAAAAAAAAAAAAAAAAAAAATATATAAAAAAATATATATATATATATATATATATATATATATATATATAATAAATAGAATATCAATAATAATAAAAAATAAATAATAAAATAAGAATAACATAAATAAATAAACTAGTGAACCAAATACAAAACAATACAGATTGATAGTTTATCAGGACTGCCTTCGAAGTGGCATTTTTCTTTATCCATTTATTTATTCATTTATCTATTTATCTCATTCACAACGACCCTCAAACAAACTTGGGAATGTTTGAAACAAATGAAAAAATGAATGAAATAAAACGAAATGGAATAAAAGAAATGAATGAAATTTTTTTTTTATAAAAAAAAAAAAAAAAAGTATTGTAGCCCAAGTCAGTGCACTTTGCAACCAACCGTACACCGCCACCCTTACCGGGTGTGGTACTTAGAAGTGGAAGGAGCACTTCTTCCTTCACTTCTGTTCCGGATGACGATTTTATTCACTTCAAGGGTACAAAAAAAAAAAAAAAAAAAGTCTTGTTGTTGTCCCGAGTTCGATCCCCGGTGATTCTGTCATCGTCCGGATAACCGGATACGTCACAATAATGATGATCCGGTAAGGACAAGGGGACCCGGACCCATGGAAAATGGCGGCGGTGGAGGCGGCTGCGGCCTGCCAGACTGTCTGGTTTTGTGTCTGTCTGAGACCCCGTCTGGCTGTTGCGTTCCGGGGAGGGGGAAGGGAGGAGGAGGATGAGGAAAGGAGAGTGGAGGGGGAGGGGGAGGAGGAGGGGAGAGTGGAGGGGAGGAGGAGGAGGAGGGGAAGCTGGGAGGGATGAGGAGGGGGAGAGTGGAGGAGGAGGAGGAGGGGAAGCAGGGAGGGATGAGGAAGGGAGAGTGGAGGGGGAGGAGGGGAAAGAGAGAGGGATGAGGAAGGGTGAGTGGAGGGGGAGGAGGGGGAGGAGGGGAAGCAGGGAGGGATGAGGAGGGGGAAGGGCATGAGGAGGAGGAGGAGAAGTAGGGAGGGATGAGGAGGGGGAAGGGGAGAAGGGGAGAAGGAAGGAAGGGAAAGTGGAGGGGGAAGGGGAGGAGCAAGGGATGAGGAAGGGAGAGTGGAACGGGAGGAGGAAGAGGGGGAGGAGGAGGAGGGGGAGGGGGAGGAGGGAGAGGAAGAGGAGGAGGGGAGGAGGAGGAGGAGGGATATGTAGGGAGGGGGGAGAGGGGAGAGGTCCCCATCCATCTGAGACTCCCTTGCTTTGTGGGCCAGTGACCCCAATTCGGGTCTCCTCCCCACCCCCATCCACCTCTCTCCATCGGAAGATAAAGTGACCAACCATTTGCCATTTTTCCGTCAAATACCACAATTTCCTCCGGCCCGGGAGATTCTGTCAAGGATATCCAGCGCTTCTATACTTCAGGGAACAATGGCGAACTGAAGAGGTGGGGTTGTACAGAGAGACTGGGCAGCGGCACGAAGGGACGTCACAAAGTTTACCTTCCAGATATAATTCAAATACGCGTGAATCTGGGCCGTGAGGGTGCGTGGCTCAATACCGTACATCAGGGGTAGTCGGGATATATCTGGTTTGTTTTATCTGTTATTATTTTTATTTTGTAGGGAGTAGGGGGAGAGGGTGGGTAGTCCTCTTATCAAAATGTTTCCAAACTTTATGACTAAAGTTTGGACCACTATCAGCTTCTTTCTCTTCCTTTGTGTACGTGCGAGCGCACGCACACACACATACACACACACACACACACACACACACACACACGCATATGAGCTCTTATCCAGAAGGGCAATAGCTGTCGATCACGAGTTCAACACGCGATCCAAAAACATGGTTAAACGCACACACACACATGAGCTCTTATCCAGATGGGTAATAGCTGTCGATCATGAGTCCAACACATGATCCAAGAGCATGGTGAAACATACACACACACATACGTGTGTGTGTATATGCACACCTACGTATATGTGTATATCCACACTCACCCACCCACACCAACATATATATATATATATATATATATATATATATATATATATATATGTATAAATATATGTATATATATATAAATATATATATATGTATACATATATGTATATATATAATATACACACACACACACACACACACATATATATCAGAGGGGGAACTACGTCGTGACATAGGTAAGATGAAAAAATCCCACTGTCGGAGAAAGTAAATGGACGAAGAATAGAATAACTGTATATTCCGACCAATCTCTGTGGTCCTCTTCAGCAGATGATATATATATATATATATACTGTACGTATATGTATTTCTCCACTGAGCTTTTTTGTTTCTTTGTTTTTGAGAGTACACTTTATTATCTTCTTATGGAAGAAGAAGAAGGTCGAAATCCTCCTGGTCGCTTAAGGAGCACGTACGCCTAATACTGCATTTACCTCGCACGGTGAGTCTGGTGTGGTGAGGTGAAACGGTGAAGTGAGACGGAGAAGAGGGTGTAAGAGGTCCGTGATGGAGTGGAAGAAAACGGGAGGTGGGGAGGAAAGTGTGTGTGTGTTGGGGGGGGGGGGAGTTGGTGATATGAGAATGACATATTGCGTGGGGTTGGGGGGAGAGAAATGAGCAGAATAAAGGAAGAGGTCAGGGAAACAGGAACAACGTCCCGAACTAGGTTTTGAGTTGGTCAGAGTATTAAGGTTTAGGTTTGTGCGTTGATGAAGTTGTTTGATAAAGGAGGTTAAGATAAAGCACCGTGCTATACCTTTTTATCTTTTAATTAATTTGTGATGTAATCCCTATCTTCATCAAAAGATAAATGCCCCTAAATAGATAAATAAATACTAATAACTATAATAACAAACAATAATAATAATTCAATAAAGAGACATGTTTGTACAAAGGAAAAAAAATCACCTTGTCACAGTTTTAAGAATTATAGATTCAATTTCCACAACTTTACATTACTTTAGGTCCGGGCCTCACTAGCACTTCTTTCATCGCGGACAACGCAGCGATCAAGACCGTTCGCCTGTGCGGTCCCGTGGGTGTATGGCGGTCACTGTGTCCCGCGCACCCGCTGGCATCTCTGGACAGGAGCCAATTTTGGCCGATTGAGATCAAACGAGACGAAATTTTCATTCCAGGAAGATCTACCATTGCTGTCGTCAGCAAAGAACAGAAGTCAGATATGGGAAAAAAAGTCGTGTATACATATATATATATATATATATATATATATATATATATATCCTTGATAATGTCTTAAATATATATATATATATATATATATATATATATATATATATATATACATACACACACACAGTTTTCCACACAGAGTGATAGATATATGGAACAAATTGGATGAAAAAACAGTGTGTGCAAACACAATACAAGAATTTAAGAACAAACTTGATCTTGCAAGATACAAAAACGGGTCTCCACGAGCATAGCTCCCCTTCCCGTATAATACAACTAGGTAAATACACACACACAAACTTGTTCTCTGAGCAGCTAGGCGAGTGATCTGGATGGTGATAGGAGACTTTAGCAATACCCCTACGGACCAAAGCCTCCCACCCCACCGGACCAGAGTCACGCAGCATTTTTACATGAATCTCCTAAACCGCTTGTATGACTCCACACCTTCTGTCACCAAGGAGTTGACCTCGAGTGGGAGGAAAAACCTTTAATAACGCCCCTACGGACCAAAGTCACGTAGAATTCTTTCCCAAGGACAGAAGCCCTGGTGACCTGGTCTCGTCTGGATCATGTGTTGGACTCGTGATCGACAGGTACTAACATCCCGGAAGAGAGCTCAGAGCTCACATATGACCGGTCTATGGGTAATGCTGTAACCTTACACGCACACACACACCCAACTCCCCGCCCAAGAGAGTTGGAGTAACGACTTGCAGTGCAGCGATACTGAAATTGTTTCAGCCCTGGGAGGGATTCGAACCCGGATCGCCGTAGTGGCGACCGGGAACTCTACCACCGCGCCACGAGTGTGTGTGTGTGTGTGTATAAATGCTAAAAGGCAAATATGTATATAAACAAACACTCCCCCTTCCCTTCCTCCTCATTCTCTCTTCCTGTAGGTCCCTCCTCCTCCTCCTCCTCCTCCTCATTCTTTCTTCCTCCAGGTTCCTCCTCCTCCTTTCTTCCTCGTCATTCTTTCTTCCCCCAGGTTCCTCCTCCTCCTCCTCCTCATTCTTTCTTCCTCCAGGTTCCTCCTCTTCCTTTCTTCTCCCGAAGTCCCACTTCGTGTCGTCTCCATGGCGGAGACGACTCCCGACCTCCACCCATCTCGATGTCCTTTTGTTGCAAAGGCGGAGCCGCAGCTACAAGTTGCAAAACTTCCTCCTCCTCCTCCCACCCCGAAAGCGTTTGTGTCTAAACGTCTTGCCGAACGTGACTACGCACTATCGTTAGAATAGTTTTATCTTTTTATTTGTCTATTTTACACACGCGCGCCCGCACGAGGAAGGCCATCTGAGCCGGACACACACACACAGGTATATATATATATATATATATATATATATATATATATATATATATATATATACGTACATACAATAACATTTTATCCCACCGTCGGAAAAGAAGACACTAACGTCGAAAGTTCTGTATATATCGATCACTGTGATCCTCTTCAGCAGATTGAGTACATAGTAGAAGACATATACATATATACAAAAAATGTGAGGTGAGAAATAGGAACAAGGGGATAACTTTCGACGTGTCTTCTTTTTCGACGGTGGGATAAAAGTTTATTCTACTAATGTGCTACGATATTTATATAATATATATATATATATATATATATATATATATATATATATATACATACACATAGGTATGGTCCTCATCATTATGTCCCTCTCTTAATATTATATGTGTCTGTCAGTGTGTGTGTGTCTGGGTATTTACCTAGTTGTATTTTACGGGAAGGGGAGCTATGCTCGTGGTGTCCCGTCTCCATATCTCATTTTATCTAATCTGTTTTTAAATTCATGTATTGTTTTTGCACACATCACTTTCTCATCTAACTTGTTCCAAATGTCTATTACTCTGTGAGGAAAGCTGTTCTTTTTTAGATCTCTTCTATAGCTGTCTTTCTTGTGTGTATGTGTGTGTGTGTGTGTGTGTGTGTGTGTGTGTGTGTGTGTGTGTGTGTGGGCGCGCGCGCCGCTTGGGCGTTCCCAAGCGACATATATTTAATCCACGTTGTTTGTACAATATTGTCAATTGTGCATCATATAGCTTTGTATAACTGTCACTTAATTCTTGTAAACTATTTTGAAGATGACTCCCTGAAGTCGAAACGTCAAATTAAATATGGAAGAGTATGGAAGGTTTGTATTTGCCTATCCCCCTGAAATGAGATCTACTGTGAGAAAAAATTAAAATCTCAGTAAGAAGATTAATCAGTGCCAAAATGCTGTCGCGTTTAACAGTGTATATATATATATATATATATATATATATATATATACACACACACACACACACACATTGTTTATTAACACAACATATCTCTGCCAGTTACCTAAAGACTACGGGTCATCTGCAAGAGATTTCAAGGGCAATGGATGGAATAGAACCATGTGATCATTACTGACTTTTTTTTTGTTTTGTTTATGATTTTCAATCTTTGTGTCCAATTTCATTTCTGCATGGAGGAATGGTGGGGGGGGGGAGGGCGAGGAAACAACATCGTTACAAAATACTTGCCTCATCATTACCCGTGACGTGAAGCATCACTCGACAGGACAAGAAAGAGAAACGGGTCTCAGTGGAACTCCGTGGGATGTTCTCAACAACTCTACACGTATTCAGCTTTATATTCATACCCTGGCTGCAAGTTTTGTTTTTTTTTTTTTTTTTTTTTTTTGCTACTGTTTCTGGTTGCTAGATTCTAATTAAACCAGGTTCCGACTATTGTTTTCTTTCTCCAATTTTTACTAAGCCATTATGACTGCACGAGTGTTAAAATTGTTTTCCAAGTTTACAGTCATTGTAATATCCCCGCTAAAAAAGTGAAAATAACAATAACAGTAATAATTGAATAATAAATAAAATAAAACATTTAGAAACTGTCCGAATTTCCACCCGTATACTGTTTAGAGTTTTTCACATGAGCAACAATGCCTCTCCTAATTATCTAAATTTTAGTAAAGTCTTGAAAAAAAAAAAAATCTGTAATATCTACGATTAAGGATGAACTGCTGTATGATTTCTGTGTGTGTGTGTGTGTGTGTGTGGGTGTAATTCACCATGGTCTTGGATCACGTGTTGTACTCGTGATCAGCAGCTGCTACCTTCCCGGAAGAGAGCTTAGAGCTCATATAAGACCGATCTATGGGTAATGCTGTAACCTTACACGCTCACACACCCCAAACATCCCGCCCACGTGAGTTGGAGTAACAACTCGCAGCGCAGCGATACTGAAATTATTTCAGCCCATGGCGTGATTCGAACTCGGACCGCTATAGCAGCAGTTACGAACGCCACCACTGCGCCGTGTGTGTGTGTGTGTGTGTGATTATATATATATATATATATATATATATATATATATATATATACACGAATTCATTTATCTATATATACATACATATATATATATACATATATATATATATATATATATATATATATATATATATATAGTTTTGGTAATCATGTAGTGAGCGCTGAAACAACTGGCTGTTTTAAGACACGATTAGATAATTTTATATACAGTGATGCCATGTGGTAAGGGACATGGAACTGCCTAGTGTAGGCCTTATAGTCTCTTGCTGTCTCCTACAATCTTTTGTTTTTATAAACTAGTAGCATGACCCAGAAACCAGGATGAGTTGGCGAAACGAGAAAAAAAAAAAAAAAAAAAGCAGACTGATAGCAAAGATCAATGGCGTGAGATCCGTGAGGCAGGCGTGAGCTTAACTGAGATCTCGTGAGAAACGTGAGAGAGCCGGAGCAAATCCCCCTGTGCCTCCTGGAGAAACGAACACACTAAAAAAAATAGTGTAATTGGATTGGATACCGAGTCTAAAACATATCCGAAACTTCGCCATTATCCGAACGCGTTTGACGTGAATTGTACAGAAACTCGGCGAGTAAACGCTCCAAGCGACATGTTTTATATTTATTTGTTTATTTTTAACGCCAGATATCGCTCCCAAATTTAACCAATGTTAAAACCCATTATTAACCTCCCCCACCCCCTATGAAGGGAGTTGGGGGTAAGATACCTCGCTTATCCGAACACTACTCTCCAAATCCGAACACTGGCCCTAATTCGTTCGGATACGAGAGGGATTGTATATGGCAACATTAGTTAACTGAGATAAATATTTTCTGGGTTAAGGTAAACCGTGTTTAGTGACGACCACAGTCAATGAATGGTGATTATGTTCTTTAGGCGCTGCCCAGAGGGGCGTGGGCCGTGGGCGTAAGGATGAAAGGGTGGGTGGAATTCTTAAAGACGTAACTTCAAATCACAGTTATTGTCAACGATGTGGGTCCTAGAGGGAGGAAATAATAATAATAACAATAATAATAATAATAATAATTATGATAATTAAAAAATTAATAACTAAAATAATAATAATACAAATAACAATAACAATGATAACAATAACAATAATAGCAATAATAATAATAATAATAATAATAATAATAATAATTATAATAATCAATTAAAAAAATAAAAATAATAATACAAATAACAATAATAATGATAACAATAATACTAACATTAATGTTAATAACAATAACAATAATGATGATAATAATAATAATAACAAGGTGAGGACGGTAAGAAGCCTACGCCAGGAGACGCTGATTACCTGCAGCCGAAGCCGCCACCTTTGCTCTATTATGTGTTTAAGAGACTGTTGAAGAAACCAACCATCATTGGTGGGAATCGGAGGGAGGTGAAGGACTCGAACCCACAACAAAGGAAATGCGACACCAACACACTACCGATTACGCAACCAGCGCACAGTAATAATAAAATTAATACAATAATGTTTTTGTGTCCTTATGACAATTGGAAATAAACTCTCTTATTGGGATTCGAACCCTCGCCTGAGCGGCTTCCTTCTTTCAAGACGTGACGGTGCGGTCTTCGTCTTATAAGATGCAAGCCGCTCAGGCGAGGGTTCGAATCCCAGTAGGAGAGTTTATTTTCTAATATAATGATAATAATAATAATAATAACAACAATAATAATAATAATATTGATAATAGTGATGATGCAGAAACTGTTGAATATAATTTGTCAAAGGAGAAAAGCATTTGCTAAAGATTTCTTTTTCTTTTTCATAAAAGAATCGAAACAATTCACAAAACTCAGATGCAGCAAAACATATATCTTTATCATTATCATCATCATTATTATTAATATTATTATTGACATTATTTTTATTATTATTATTATTTTGTGGGGTCACTGGTGGGAGACGTTATCCAGATAGGAATTGAAAAAAAAAAGATAATAATTAAAATATAATAAAATAAAATTAAATAAGCAAATACAGATGTACGTGACACTCAAAGGAAATGAGGACAACACTGTGGCATTGCAGAAACGTGAAATTTGTGAAAAAGTGTGAAACTAAACATAAAGGCATTCTGGGAGTTCAAATATTTGTTGAGTTTTCTCTCTTTCTCTCTCTCTCTCTTTCTTTCTCTCCCCAAAGTGAAAATGAAATGAGAGGAGAGAGTAGGTCGACATGAAGTTCGAATCCCGCCCAGGGCTGAAATAATTTCAATATCGCTGTGCTGCGAGTCGTTACTCCAACTCTCGTGGGTGGGGAGTTTTGTGAGTGTGCGTGTAAGGTCACAGCATTACCCATAGATCGGTCATATATATGAGCTCTGAGCTCTCAACCGGGAGGGTAGTAGCTGCAGATCACGAGTACAACACGTGATCCAAAACCATGGTGGTGAATCACACACTCAATATAATAATCCAAGTCAACAACATTGGCTAATTTATGACAAAGTTTGACGAGTGGAGACAAAGAGGTGACGGTACCCCACGAGCGCAGCAGCTCCATCCCCGTAAACTACTAACAGGTGGACAAAAAATAAATCTAAATTGCCTCCGCAAGGACCAAACGGTCTCCCTCTCACTTTCTCTAGGAAATGGAGGAGGGAGGGTAGAAAGGGTGGAGGGGAGGAGGTGAGAGGAGAGAGATGGAGGAGACGGAAGAGTGAGAGAAGATGAGGAAAGAGGAGGAAGAGGAAGAGGAAGAGGAAGAGGAGGAGGAGGAAGAGGAAACTTCACTTCAATGACGAGACAACATCCTTATGAATGACGTCAGGTCGTTCTATCCCGAGGTGAACTGTCCTGTGCTCGTGTCGACCTTCGCTCTCTACATACGGAAGCATAATGACATAATGATGATGATAATAATAATAATAACAATAATAATGATAATTGAAATAAATTATTAAAATGTACATTATATATATATATTATATATATATATATATATATATATATACATATACACACACACAAAGTAAAAAAAAACATAAATACATTGAATTAAGAAAAATAATGCATAAATAAATTCACAAATAAAAAATATGCAAACAGCCAAACAAATAAACACAAAGAAAAAATAAAATGAAAATAAAAACTTACACAAACTGATCAAACAAATAAGAATAAAATCCTAATTACGCCAAAGAAACGAGGACTCTTGCTGAAGCAGCGACCCAGTGCTACAATCTCTCTCTCTCTCCCTCTCTCGCCCCCGCGAAGGACAAATGGGGCAGACAAGGGAAAAAAAAAAAAAAAAAAAAAACAGACGGGGCGAATATTTCAGACACCCCACCCCCACACCTCCGAGACGGCCAGAATGCGGAACAAGCAAAGCCACAATGCAGCTGGAGGAGGAGGAGGGCGTGGAGGAAGAAGCTGGAAGAGGTGGAAGTGGAGGAGGCGGAAAAGGTAGAAGTGGAGGAGGAGGAAGAGGAATTGGAGGGAGTGGAGGAAGAAGAGGAGGAGGAGACATAGGAGGAGGAAGAAGAGGAGGAGGAGGAAGAAGAGGAAGTAGAAGAGGAGGAAAAGGAGGAGGAAGAAGAGGAGGATCATGGCACAGGGAAGGAAGAGTAGAAAAAGGAGGAGGAGAAAGAACGGGATGAAGACTTGAGGAGGAGGAGGAGGAGATGAAGAAGAGGAGGAGGAGGGGATGGAGAAGGAGGACAAGGATGAAGAAGAGAAGGAGGAGGTGAGGAGGAGGAGGAGGAAGGAGACGAAGAGGAGGAGGAGGGGAAGGAGGAGGAGGGGGAGGAAGAGAGGGATGAGAAGAGGAGGAAGAGGGAAGGAGGAGGAGTAAGAGAAGGAGGAGGAGATGGAGGGGAGGAGGAGGGGAGGAGGAGAAGGAGGAAGAGAAGGAGAAGGGGAAGGAGCAGGAGTAGGGAAGGAGGAGAAGGGTAGGAGGAAGAGAAGGAGAAAGGGGAGGAGGAAGAAAAGGAGAAAGGAAAGGAAGTGAAGAAGAGGAGGAAGAAGAGGAGGAGGAAGAGGAGGAGGTTAGAAAAATGAGGGGGATGAGGCGGAAAACAGGAACGAGGAAGCCTCGGCGAGGAGCGGAAGGAGGAGGAGGAAGAGGAGGAGGAGGAGGAGGAAGAAGAAGAGGAAAGAGAGCGAGCAATTCGAATAACAATGAAAACTCAAAATTTCAGTAAGAATGGTAATAACAACAACAATGTCGGTCGAAATGAAGTGACTTATGAATAATTATAATTATACAATGAAAAAAATATAATAACATAATGACTAATATTAATTATAATAATAGAACAGTAATAATAAATAACTATAACTACGACTACTAATGATAATAATTAATCACAATTATAACAATAGAAACTGACTTATTAAAAATTGCACAAACTATAAAAATATTAACGGTATAAAATAATAGCGACTAATAATAATGATAATAATAATAACAACAATAATAATAATTTATCATAATCATACTAATAATCATAATAATACAAAAACTAAAACTACGACTACTAATAGCAATAATCAGTCGCAATTATAGCAACAGAAATCTACTTAATAAAAATTGCATAAACATAAAAAATAACAGTATAAATAATAGCGACTATTAATAACAATAATAATAATAATAATGTTAATAACAACAACAATAATAATAATAATAATAACAATGATAATTATTTATCATAATCATACTAATAATCATAATAATACAAAAACTAAAACTACGACTACTAACTATAGTAATAATCAATCACAATTATTACAACAGAAATTTACTTAATAAACATTGTATAAACATAAAAAATAACAGTATAAAATATTAGCGACTATAATAATAATAATACCAACAATAATAATAGTAGTAATCATAATAACAATAATAATAATAATCTATCATAATAATGCTAATATTTGATCATAATACCAACATTAGGCACGGTACCACGACTTAATAAAAATTGCACAAACATAAAAAATAACGGTATAAAATAATAGCGGCTGACAATAATAATAATAATATTAATAACAACAACTATAATAACTGATCATAATTATACTAATATTTGACCATAATCATACTAACAATACGCAAGGTACCTCGACACTGCTGGGCACCCCACGAGGAACTTACACCCTCCTGAAGGAGGTCTGGACGAAAATTCCTTAACGGAGGTACCCCCCACCCCCAGGGACTTCTCTTCCCATTGAGGAACCAGAAGGAGGCGGAGTAGGAGGGGGAGGGGGAGGGGGAGACGGGCGGCCCTTGACGAATGACCACGAGTTCGTGGCCATCGATCTTCCACCAAAGAGGCCACCGACGCGAGAGGAGCAAGTTCCTCTCTCCTGGCACGCATTATACTTCGAGACGCCCCCTCCCCCTCCCCCTTCCCCCGGGCCTGTTCAGGTCATGTCGGCGGTCGTCGCCCTCTGGCGGGACAGGCGTCAACACATCCACTTGGGGAGGGGGGCGTGGCACACTGGGCCAGGACACTAAACCCCAATTTCTCTTCTTTCTTTTTTCCGGTTGCCACTTTTTTTATCTTTATTTGATTCAATTTCTTTTTCTTATTTGTTTATTTATTTATTTTTGCATTGTTACGTTCGCGTCCCATGTATTATATGTGCTACAAAATTCTACCGTGGACGTAGGTGAATATGTCATGCAAATTGTTATAATGCATAAGGTCGGACTAACAATATGTAAATAAAACAGATCAATATAAATAAACAAATATGCAGAAATAACAAATAACCAAGCAAACCAGAACTAGATAAATAACTAATAAACAAGTAAGTCATAATGATAAAAAATAAAATAAAACGCAAGCAAGTGATTACGTCATTCTTCTTTAGTGTACATTCAAGTAAATCTTAAAACATGAAATGATGGCACGCTCGAATAAAGGAAGCTCGTGACATTTCCCCCTTCCCCCCCTACTCCCACCCCCTTATCCTCCTACTCCCCCCTAAACTCCCTACTCCCCTACCCCACACTCCTCAGATCACTTCTATGAAGGTACCTTTCCTAAAGTGTTAGCCAACAAACTTTTAATTCTTTGTTTACACCTAGCGGGAGGTTCTGGAACTCTTCCCCCCCCCCCGTCCTGTCTATGACTTGGGAATCTTTCCTCCCAACAGAGCTGCAATTCACCTCTATTTGTATCATTCTTCGTTCTTTTCTTACGAGAGAAACCCAACCATTGTACCTTATCGTATTTGATTATATTCTATTCACTTTATCATCAACATTATCAATACTTCTATCATCATAACCACAAATACTTTGTCATTTACTGAAATATGTAAATACAGAAATAAATGGAAATAAGCTCCATCGCATGGACTCGAACCTTTGCCACAGCGACTGCTTATTATGAAGAAAAAACGATAGCATTGAGCCACCCAGACCATATAAAAGGAACGACCTGGACTACGACCTGGTATTTCCCTCGAGGACACAAGGCTGGCTCAGTCTCTATTCTAATTTCGAGTCCTTGCGGTGGAACTTGTTTCCATTTGTCACAATGACACACAACAGAAATAGACAGATACACAACCACTAGACCAAATGACCACTGGGTTGAGTGGGTTGGTCACTGGCAGGTTGTGGTATGGAGGGAAGAGACAAAGGAAGAGAAAACTAAGGAAAGAATAGCGAAATGCGAAGTCTCTCACTAGTCATGGCGGCCACCACTCTGACCACGATAACTTAAGACACATAATCACCCGGAAGGAAATTTCTTTGTGATTTATAGACGATTTCGCACGCGCGCGCGCACACGCACACATTTGCATGTATACACACACACGCTAACGGACTGTAAGCAAACATATGTACTTCTGTGTGAGTGTGATTCACCATTTTCTTGGATCACGTTTTGGACTCGTGATCGACAGCTATCTCCCTCCCGGAAGAGAGCTCAGAGCTCATATATGTGTGTGTGTGATTCCCCATTGTCTTGGATCACGTGTTAGACTCGTGATCGACAGCTATCTCCCTCCCGGAGGAAAGCTCAGAGCTCATATATGTGTGTGTGTGATTCACCATTGTCTTGGATCACGTGTTAGACTCGTGATCGACAGCTATCTCCCTCCCGGAAGAGCTCAGAGCTCATATGTGTGTGTGTGTGTGTGTGTGTGTGTGTGTGTGCGTGTGTGTGTGTGTGTGACGAGTAGTACTATCTTATTCTGGCGATGTTACTCAGATACGTAATGTTCATTTAGAGAAAAAGCAACAACAAGTAAATAAAAATCCTACTAGAATTCAGTCCTTCATCAATTCCATAATGAATACTGAAACAAAACAAATAAACACGAATCAAATAAAAAAAAACAATAATAAGAGAAACATGGACGATGAGAAAACAAACACGTAAACAAACAATATGAGAAAGTGGAACAAAGTTGTTGTTTTTTTTCTCACACTTTTCGGACAAACAAAACACCAAATACTCCCCGTCGTCGGCGCTGCGCTTTTGTTTCTTTCTCGAATTTTCCAAAACAATCGACCCCGATTTCCAGCAGTTTGTCGAAGTCCTCAACTATTTTTTTCCTATTTAGTTTTTTTTCTGAATTACCTTATTTCTCTCTTTCCAAACATCCTTTTCCAGTTGAGTAATCGACAGGACATGGACGAAAATATGCTTTGCTTTAGAAATAAAGAGTAAATCGAAAAAATGTATTTGATATTGAAGGATACATGTTTTACTTGTATACTAAAAACCCACACTGGAGCAAGACTGTCCACACACACGGAAGCACTGGTAAACTACATTCCAATGGAAAGTATAAACGAACGAAAAATAAATAATAAAGAAACATAAATAAATGAATCTTGCAAATCTGCCGTCAAAATTTTACGAACTTGTCAACATCACATATTTTCGTGTTTTGCTTTGTTTTTTTAATCTTGTGTCAGATTGTCCCCGCGTGTTTGACCGAAATTCTCAGAGAGGGAGAGAGAGAGAGTGAGAGAGAGAGTGAGAGAGAGAGAGTAGGGGGAAAGAAAGAGGAAAAACAGAGATGGAGAGGGAGTGATAGGAGAAAGAGAAAGGAAAAGTAAGAAGGGAAGAGAGAGAGAGAGAGAGAGAGAGAGAGAGAGAGAGAGAGAGAGAGAGAGAGAGAGAGAGAGAGAGAGAGAGAGAGAGAGGAGAAAGAGAGAGATCCTAGACCGGCCTCAAAATCAAATAAATATTTCCTTGATCAATATAATAGAGAGAGAATGAGGGAGAGTGGAAGAGCGAGAGAGAGAGTGAGGGAGAGAGTGGAAGAGAGAAAGAGAGAGAGAGAGAGAGGGAGAGAGAGAGAAAGAGAGAGAGAGGGGGGTGGGGAGGAAAAAAAGAGAGATCCTAGACCGGCCTCAAAATAAAATAAATATTTCCTTGATCAATATAATAGAGAGAGAGCGAGGGAGAGAGGAAGTGTGAGAGAGAGGGGGGAGAAAGGGAGAGGGAAAATAGATAGGGAGAAGGAGTGACGAGAGAAAGAGAAAGGGAGAGTGAGAGAGAGAGAAAGAGATAGAGAGAGAGAGAGAGAGAGAGAGAGAGAGAGAGAGAGAGAGAGAGAGAGAGAGAGAGAGAGGGACAAAGAGAGATATCCAAGACAGGCCTCAAAATCAATGTCTCCTTGCTCAATATAATAGAGAGTAGAAAGAGAGAGAGAGAGAGTAGAGAGAGACAAAGAGAGAGATCCTAGATCGGCCTCAAAATCAAGTAAACATTTCCTTGGTCAATATAATAGAGAGAGAGAGAGAGAGAGAGAGAGAGAGAGAGAGAGAGAGAGAGAGAGAGAGAGAGAGAGAGAGGTAGAGAGACGTAGTCCCACGCCCGCCCGAAACCTAAATCGGCATTTCGTTTGCCAACACGGCGACCCTCATCCTGGGTCATCACTCTGGGTGATGACCTCGTGAACTGGGTCACCGACCGTGTTGGTACCTGAGGCCTGTCTGCGGATCCAATCACCAAATTACACTCAATCTCTATTCCTTCGTCTCCCACCCATTCATTCATTCCTCTATTCCTCTGTTCATTTGTTGTCATTGAATGGGAGTTTGGTTTACGAAGCGCCTAAAGATCTATATTCGAAAAGTTTAAGATAGGTTCCAATGTTACAATGTTATACGTACGTACACATGTATGTATATATATATATATATATATATATATATATATATATATATATATATATTCCAATTCCTACGCTCTAGTCATAACAATGATGGCCACATTCCCTGGCCAATACATTTGCTAAATCCGACATGCATGCAGATGCAGCACAGATACATACATTACACTCAATTTTCTAGCAAATGCTTCCATGCAGACGCAAATGGCGCAATTGGGATATATATCAAATGCCTTGGCCCGGCGAACGAGTGGGAAAACAAAGATGGCGGACTTGTGCATCCCCTTCTGAAGGACAATTGCAATTCTGTCGGACAGACGTCACTCTCGCGAGGCGAGAGAGAGAGAGAGAGAGAAGGAGAGAGAGGAGGGGAGAGAGAGAGGAGGGAGAAAGAGAGGAGGGAGAGAGAGAGAGAGAGAGAGAGAGAGAGAAGGAGGGAGAGGGAGGGAGAGAGGAGGGAGAGGGAGAGAGGAGGGAGAGGGAGAGAGGAGGGAGAGGGAGAGAGAGATAGAGGCCAAATGGATGGAGGTTAGCATTCCGCTAGGAGTCAACGCTTGACGGCAACAAAGGCGTTATATGGTCTTAAAAACCCATAATATGCTACCAAACCTAGTCACCTCGCAGTGCGGGTAAAGGATATATATATATACATATATATATATATATATATATATATATATATATATATGTATACACACATTTTTACCTGTTAGTACAATTACAACAATCACACTGATAACTAATTATAACTAATTAAATCACTACTGTAATAACAAAAATAACAATAATAAAAAATACACGAAACGAAACCAATAATGACAAGAACACTCGCATTAATACCAAACAATAATAATTTAGCTAACAACAATAACAAACTCACGATGAAAACAATAACATATTAGTGATGATGATGATAACAATAACAACTACACATGTTATTGATGATAACGATAACATAACCATCAACAACAATAGTAATTACAAGATCAATAACGAGCCCAATTGGCCGTTTCGTACTAATCACAGAGATTCGAGGAGATAACGACCCTCCTCAATCCTCACTTTCTTAATGATGACCATTTGTACCTGACGTGGTTAGGCTACTTGGACCACGTGTCGGACTCGTGATCGACAGCCACTATCCTCCCGGAAGAGAGCTCAGAGACCTACCAGACCGATCTATGGGTAATGCTGTGACTTTACACGCACACATACCCCCAACTCTCCGCCCACGAGAGTTGGAGTAACGACTCTTTGTGTGTGTGTGTGTGTGTGTGTGTGTGTGTGTGTGTGTGTGTATTCTTGGATCACGTGTTGGACTCGTGATCGTCAGCTATATATATATATATGTATATATATATATATATATATATATATACATATATATATATATATATATAACAGCGTCTACTGCCGTTATGTTTGTTCGTCGAGTTCGTTAACATGTACAACGCTGTGCTGTAGTACATTGTACTGAGGTGCACAGTCCGCTAATTACACTTGTACATGTTCCGTTTCGTTCTGTTCTCTTTAAAAGTATCGCTTAACTACACGCTTTTAGTGCAACCAGCCTTGAGAGCTTATCTCTCTCTCTTGCTCTCTCTCTCTCGTAGAGGTCGTCTAGGAGAGGATGAAGGAGGAAGGTAGGAGACCAGTAGCCTTCTTTTATGCTGTGTGACCCTGATCCGTAGGGGGTGTTACTAAATTCTCTAAAGTATTGACCGCATGGAATGTGCCGGTAATACCCCCATCGTTTGCACCTTGTCCCTACGTGCTTGGACAGCCAGGGCAAGTGGTCGTCACGTGTAACCGCTGAAGACTCGAACTCGGGTCCTGAAGGGACGAGATTGAGACTGATGCGCTGAGACGACGAAAAATACGACCATCGCCGCGCAGGCTACACGATGACGTCACCACGGGCGATGGATGCTGACAGCGTATCAACAGTATTATTTTTCCTCTCTCTATCTCTCTCTCTCTCTCTCAATGTCACTGAGGACGTCCATTAGGTGGCTGGATACGAAAAAAAAAAAAATACATACATATATATATATTACATAAAAAATCTAACAAAGACGTTGAGTGTACACGTGTGTGTACCTGTGTACGTCTGCGCATGTATACATGTAGGAGTGCGTATTTATGCATGTGTGTTCGTATGTACATACGAGTACCTATATGTACATATGTATATTTGAGGGTCTGAATATTCTTATATACAAACACATACACATACACACACATTTTCCGATGTAAGATGTTAATGTGTAACATTATCTTAAAACTCGTGTTCATCTTTATTTTTTATAATATTGTCCTTTCAGGCTTAGCAATTCAAATATTTATTTATTTACGCTAATTTTACGCTGTTTTACGTGTACGTATGTGCGCGCGCGCGTGTGTCTATGTGATTCACTACCATAGCCTTGGGCCACGTGTTGGACCAGTGATCGACAAAGCTCATATAAATCCTGACATGTAACACAATTATATATTTTCTATGTCATTACCTTAAACATCATTACACTACCGTAAAAATACTACGACAATAATAATAATAATAAATAAGACAATGATTATCTATTTATTTATCATCATTTTTTATTTATTCATTTATTTATTTTGTCTTTGGCAGACGGGGTCGTGGTACTGGACAAGGACTATGTACGTGACCGGAAAGTGTACGGTCAGGTCGTGGTGACCTACAGGTATGGCCGCGAGGAGGACGAGGTCATGGGGCTGACCTTCGCCAAGGAGCTCGTGGTTGCTGCCTTCCAGGTCTACCCGCAGATCTCCAACCCGAGACTGACTCCCCTTCAGGTAGGTCTCCTCTTCAGGTGGGTCTCCTCTTCAGGAAGGTCTCCTCCTCCGGTAGGTCTCCTCTTCTGGTAGGTCTCTTCTTCGGGAAGGTCTCCTCTTCTGGTATGTCTCCTCTTCTGGTAGGTCTCCTCTTCTGGTAGGTCTTCCCTTCAGTTAGGTCTCCTCTTCGGGTAGGTCTCCTCTTCTGGTGGGTCTCCCCTTCTGGTATGTCTCCTCTTCTGGTAGGTCTCCTCTTCTGGTAGGTCTCCTCTTCAGGTGGGCCTCCTCTTCTGGTAGGTCTCCTCTTCAGGTCGGTCTCCCCTTCTGGTAGGTCTCCTCTTCAGGTCGGTCTCCTCTTCTGGTAGGTCTCCTCTTCTGGTAGGTCTCCTCTTCTGGTAGGTCTCTTCTTCAGGAAGGTCTCCTCCTCAGATAGGTCTCCTCTTCTGGTGGGTCTTCCCTTCAGTTAGGTCTCCTCTTCAAGTGGGTCTCCTCTTCTGGTGGGTCTCCCCTTCTGGTAGGTCTCCTCTTCAGTTAGGTCTTCTCTTCTGGTAAGTCTCCTCTTTAGGTAGGTCTCCTCTTCTGGTAGGTCTCCTCTTCTGGTAGGTCCCTAGGTCTCCTCTTCTGGCAGGTCTCCCCTTCAAGTGGATCTCCTCTTCAGGCAGGTTTCCCCCTCAGGTGGGTCTCCTCTTCAGGTGGATCTCCCATTCTGGTAGGTCTCCTCTTCTGGTGGGTCTCCCCTTCTGGTAGGTCTCCTCTTCAGGTAGGTCTCCCCTTCTGGTAAGTCTCCCCGCCCACGAGACTTGGAGTAACGTCTCGCAGCGCAGCGATACAGAAATTATTTCAGCCCTGGGTGGGATTCGAACCTGGAAGCCGCGAACGCTACCGCTGCGCCGTGCGTGTGTGTGTGTGTGTGTGTGTGTGTGTGTGTGTGTGTGTGTGCGCGTGCGTGTGTGTTACTAGACTAAAGGATCTAAGATTCCAATTGGTTTCCAGTTATCCTCTTTCCTCCCGAGAAAGAAGACGAAAATCTATTGCAAAGGAAAATGACCTTTGGAGCAAGTACGCCTATGGCGGATTTTTGAAAGTAGACTCACCAAATCAATGCTCCGGAAAAAAAATAAAAAAAATCTGGCGGGGGGGAGGGGGAGGAAGCGTGGCTGAGCTACAGGTTTTCAGAAATTGGACAATTTTCAAAAGAAATGGAGAGGAAAGATTCGAGTTGTACTACAAGTTCTAAAAAGGAAAATTACTCTTACCATTAGGGGACAATTGGATGTAGAAAAAAAAAAGATAACGATAATGATAATAATAATTGTGGTGCGCTCTCTCTCTCTCTCCTCTCTTTCTCTCTCTCTCCTCTCTTTCTCTCTCTCCTCGTCCTCGAAGTCGCACTTCAACAGCAGATTCTTCAGCGAAGCCATTCAAAACATCCAACCCAGCTTGGCCTCCTCCTCCACTCCCTTTCCCCTCCCACACCCTCACCTCCTCCTCCTCTCCCACTCCTCCTCCTCTTTTCCTTCTCCTCCACTCATTTTCCTCTCCCATACCCTCACCTCCTCCTCCTCCTCTCCCACTCCTCCTCCTCCTCTTTTCCGCCTCCTCCACTCCCCTCTCCCCACCAACTTCCCCTCCACCGGCTCTCCCACTCCACTTATTCCCTGTACTCCCTCCACCCTTCCTCCATACTCTCTTCCACCCCCTCGTCTTCCCCCCACCTCCTCCTCAGCCCCCTTCCACCATCCTCCCCTCCACTTCCCCTTCCATCATCCTCTCCCGATCGTAATAAAATCATCTGCCGGCAGCGTTGGAATAATGAATTTGAGTCGCCAATATCGGAATTCTTCAATTTTCAAAACATACGCACACACACACACACACTCGTGGCGCAGTTGGTAGAGTTCCCGGCTGCCACTACGGCGGTCCGGGTTCGAATCCTGTCCAGGGCTGAAATAATTTCAGTATCGCTGCGCTGCGGGTCGTTACTCCAACTCTCGTGGGCGGGGAGTTTGGTGTGTGTGTGTGGTGTCACAGCATTATCCATAGATCGGTCATATATGCGCTCTGAGTCTAACACCTGATTCAAGACCATAGTGAATCACACACACACACAAAGCTGGCGCTATGTTATCTACTGCGTAGTTACCTTCGACAAGGTGGTCATGTTTGTCAACAAAATCAAGCTATTTTTTCTCATTTTCATTTCTATTTTATTTATTCACTTCTTTATATATATATATATATATATATATATATATATATATATATATATATATATATATATATATATATATTTTTTTTTTTTTTTTTTTTTTTTAGGCTGTGTGTGGTGATATTTGAGAGTAGGAGACGGGACCCTATTAGCGTTGATCCTTGCCTGTATACTAAAATTAGGCAAATACAAACACATATTCTTGCTGTCTTGATTCTCTCAGTTTGTAATATTCTTTACCTAATGTTGTGTTACCTAACGTAAAGTCAGAGAGAGAGAGAGAGTTGAGAAAGAAAGAAAGGGAGAGAGAGAGTGAGAGAGTGACAATTGTTATTATAGATTGCAGTTGACCAACTCTTCTATCCTTATAGAAAATTTCACGCCGCTGCCATGCGAGAGAGAAAAGAGAGAAAAGAGAGAGAGAGAGAGAGAGAGAGAGAGAGAGATCGTAGATAACACAGTTCAAGTCCGACGCCCAGGATCGAGGAAAAGAATATTGGGACTTCAACCATCCACTGTAATCATCATCGACCCGCCCCCCTCCGCTCTCCCACTCCCTCCCAGAGAAATTGAAGCTCTCTTTCATCTCTCGTCCCATTTTCTTGTTATTTTCTATTTTCATTTTTCATGTTTATTATCGTTGTTACTATTATTAATTTTACTGTTTATCATTATTATAATAAGCATTAAAGTCACTATTGATATATTTATCACTATTCATTGTCGTTAGTACAATTATTAATTTTAGTGTTTATCATTATTATCATACGCATTAAAGTCACTATTGATATATTTATCACTATTCATTGTCGTTATTACTATTATTAATTTTAATGATATTATTATCATAAGCATTTAAAGTCACTATTGATATATTTATTACTATTCATTGTCGTTATTACTGTTATTAATTTGACTGTTTATCGTTATTATCATAAGTATTAACGTCACTATTAATAAAATCATTACTATTCTGAACTTTATATTACTATCATTACTCTCAGAAGCATTATTGTCACTAGTGATATATTTACCACTATCCTGAACTTGACGTTATTATTATTATTATTATTACTATTATTATTGGAATAAGGGATACATAAACGAAATAACAAACATATTAATATGTTAATGAAATATCATAAGTGAATAGATAAATATCATGAAATTAACAAGAATGAAATAAAAAATACCGTGTTAAGTTACAAACACGACCGAAAACGTGACCATCTTGTCCAGGGTAACTGCGCAGCAGAAGACACAGCTGATATTTACGCAACAAAATAATCTCTTTTGGGGGTCCTCTGACCTGAATAAAATCGCCTGACGACAACCAACACAAAAACATATAGATCATAATAGTGGAAGTGAGAGAATTTTGAAAAATTTCGAAGTTTTGATCACGTGACTGGGTTCCAACCCTCCATCCCTCACCCGCATCCTCCTTCCACTCTCTTTGTAACTGTCGCTTTCTCTTCGTATTTTTTCATGACACTCTTAGTAACCTTTGTAAAAAAAAAGTAGTTTATTAGACAAAAAAAATGATATTTATCCCTCTATTATTCTTCAATTTATTTTTAATACATTTAGATTTCTGCTCTTCATCCCCTCCTCTACCCTTCCCCCCCCCAAAAAAAAAAAAAATAAATAAATAAAAATAAAATAAAATAAAATAAATTGTATTTATTAAAATAAAAATAATATCTAAACTTCCACTATTCTTCAATTCATTTAGATTTCTGTCCTCTACCCCCTCGTCTACAGAAAAAAAAAAAAAAAAAAAAATCGTCCACACGAAAATAACAACTCTGAGGTCACAAACCTACCGACACACGCTGACGTTCTACACGCGTCGTAATACGTTACTCTTCTACAGCTTCCCAGACTTGGTACTCAACCACAACATCATCATCGTGAGGTGTTTCAACCCTCCGCCCCCGCCCCGCCCTTCCCCCGCCCCTTCAGGGATGTACGGGTTCGAGTCCCGCACTTCTCTCCTGGTGCACAATAGGGCAAAGGTGACGGCTTCGGCCGCAGCTACTCAGCGCCTCCTGCCGTTGGCCACTCAACACATTCACCTTCGGCTAAGGCATTCAGTAGCTAGCTACCTCGCAGAGCGGGTGGTGATGGCTAGCTTACAAATAAAATTATAAATAAAATAAAAATACTTATAACATCAATGAATGGAATAAATAAAAATAAACAAAGTATGGAATATAGATAAACAAATTAATACATTATATAAATACATAAAATAGGAACATATATTAAGATCATGATATGGTTTAACGTCACAAACTCCTACCATCGGAAGGCTAGAACGGTGCGCCTCACAGAGGACTTTGTAGCGCGGAATTTAACGAACCATCCCCTTGGTTCAACTTCGCCGGTGGCAGGATTCGAACCGCCATCCCCTCGACCTTCGCCGCAAGTAACGATGCCCTAACCCCCAACGAGAGACTCACCAAGTTGTTAAACCCAGTCACTACGTTCAACCAGGTTAACTACGGGATTAACTGCGACAGCCACTTCTTTAACTCAATTAGTGGGCACACGAAAGCACTTGGCGGGTTTTGGCCCACCATTGAATTAGTTTAGTGGCAGAATGGAGGTTTGGTTACCACTAACGGGGTTAGAACGCATTTCTTAACCCATTAAATAAAGTTAAATCCACTCGAGGCTGCCGCCAGGTGATTTTATTCAGGTGAAGGGAACCTTCATTCCATATATAGTCATCCTTCGTTTTAACGGACAAAAAGACGGGAAAATCGGACCGATAATACCGGTTGTCCGCAGTTACAGACAATGCGTCCGTAGTGGCTAATATCAATAATTACGTTACGAAAGAAATATATTACTGTACTACTAATCAAACACACCACATAACCTGACAGTGTGACATACACTGTAAGTATACACTACAATCCATCAAAAAAAAAAAAAAAAAAAAAAAAAAAAAAAAAAAAAAAAAAAAAAAAAAAAAAAAAAAAAAAAAAAAAAAAAAAAAAAACAGGGTCGTGTTCAGTCTCCCGTCCGCAGCAAGTGAGATTTAAGCGTTATCGCACTGGGCTGTTTTTCCTCCGACATCCTTCCTCCAACCTCCATTTGAATAATTAGAATATGATTTCGCTTACAGAAATTTAGACTTTTCTAAGAAAATTCCAACACTATTTCTAACATTTGCGTTGGTTTACAATCTGGTAAACTCCGCGGAATCACAGCGTGATAAAACTCTTTACAGACTGAATCGACTGCAACCGATTTTGCCCGGTGCTTCCGACATCCGTTAAATGAAGGTCCGTTAAAACGAGCGCTGAGTATACCAGTTAGGAAGAAGAGCAAGAAAAGGGGTTATGTGTGTGTGCGTGTGTGCGTGTTTTGTGTTGTGTGGTTTTGCGCGCGCACGTGTGTGTACGTATGTGTGTGTGTTTGCGTGCGTGTGTGTGTTTATATGTGTGTGTTGGGTTGCGTGAGTGTGTTTGTGTGTGTGTGTGTGTGTGTGTGTGTGTGTGTGTGTGTGAGGCTGTGAATGATTTTGTGTGTGTGTATGCGTGGATACGTGAGTGTGTGTGTATTTATTCACCTTGGTCTTTGGGTCACGTGCTGGACTCGTGATCGACAGCTATTTCCCTCCCGGAAGAGAGCTCAGAGCTCGTATGACCGATCTATGGGTAATGCTGTGACCTTGCACGCACACACACACCCAACTCCCCGCCCACGAGAGTTGGAGTAACGACTCGAAGCGCAACGATACTGAAATTATTTCAGCCCTGGGCAGGATTCAAACCCGGACCGCCGTAGTGACAGTCGGGGACTCTACCAACCGCGCCACCGAGTCCTGTGCGTGTGTGTGTGTGTGTGTGTGTGCGCGCGCCATAAAACATTGGAAGCGCTTATACATATAACGCAAGATTAGCCATTTGGAAAATTAATCATACAAAACAGAGCGCGCTGCCGTGTACTACATCTTCACTGTGTCGTATCACTTTACATACACTGGCTTTGTCCTCAACGTGTCATGAAGCAGCATATAACAGGAATGCATACTATTAAAAGAGGGCCTACACAGCTGAATAAAATGTCCTGGCGATGTAGGTAGATGGCCGAGATAATCTATAAATTGGTTTCATCAGTTTATTAAATAGAATTGTTAAAGTTGACATCACAATCCAAACTAATTTCAGAGTTTATGTCTAGTTCCAGTCAATTATTATCAATTTTTGTCTAACTCTATGTATCCTATTAGATGGCAACCCTATCATTTTATATCCTTTATAATCTATTTGTACGTTAATATCAATTACGACTAAAGATAATGAATTTCTGTACCTACTTCTGTCAATTCTTGTTGCATAACTTGTTTTGACCCAAGTCGTCCTCAGAACATAAGAATGAAGGAGACTGCAAGAGGCCTTAAGGCCTACACTAGGCAGTTCCATGTCCATCACCACCTGTCATCCCCATCCATAAAGTTGTCTAACCATTTCTTAAAGCACCCAATAGTTTCAGCGCTCGCTACAGAGAACATAAGAATGAAGGAGACTGCAAGAGACCATAAGGCCTACACTAGGCAGTTCCATGTCCATTACCACCTGTCATCCCCATCCATAAAGTTGTCTAACCATTTCTTAAAACAACCAATAGTTTCAGCACTCACTACATGGTTACTAAGTCTATTCCATTCGTTGACCACCCTATTAGTAAACCAATTCTTGCCTATTTCCTTCTTAAATCTAAATTTGTCCAAATTAAATCCATTACTGCGAGTCCTGCCCTGTTGACTTAATATGATGACCTTGTTTGCGTCACCCTTGTTAAAGCCTTTGATCCACTTGAACACCTCTATTAGATCATCGTACAATCTTACCGCCTTACCAATAAAACCTATCTAATCAATACAACAGCGGCATTCCAGAATAAGATGGGGGAGAGAGAGTTAATCAATACCCCAGGGTCAACATTAAAGAGGCATTTCTTTATTGGTAACCAGCGCTTCTTTCCCTGAAGAGGCTTTGGTAAAAGGAGAGGATTTAAAGGGAGAGGTATGGAACTAGTTTCTAAGTACTCATCCTTCTCCTCTGAGAGGGGACGAGTCTACCATCAAAGACGTCTATGGCTTGAACAAAGGTCATGTACGCAAGGTCATCATATTAAGACAGCAGGGCAGGACTCGTAGTAAAGGATCTAGACTGGACAAATTTAGATTTAAGGCAACGGGCAAGAACAGGCTTCCCAACAGATTAGTTAACGAATGGAATATCTAGTTACCATTTAGTTGTTTCAAGAGATGATCAGATAACTTTATGAAGTAAGGGACATGGAACTGCCTAGTGTAGGCCTTCTGGTCTCTCGCAGTCTCCTTCATTTTTATGTTACGTGACTCTGGTCCGTATGGGGGCGGGGCTGAGGTGATTCTGGTCGACCTTAAAGGGCAGGGGAAGGTCGATCAGAGGATTAGGTCTCGGGGTCGACGCGGCCGCGGACTGGTCTTCAGTGCCATCAACAATGGAACCAGATATGGACATCCCTTCCTTTCCTTTCCCTCCCTCCTCTCGCCCTCCACTCTCCTGCCTCCCTCGAATCTTCTTTCCCTCTGACTCCCCTCCTTCCTATTCTTCTCCCCTCCCACTCCCCTACTCTACCTCCCACTACCCTCCTCTCCCCTCCCACTCCCATTCTCCACCTCCCACTTCCCTCCTCTTCCTTCCTTCCTATTCTTCTTCCCTCCCACTTCCCCACTCTACCTCCCATTCCCCTCCCCTCCTTCCTCTTCTTCTCCCCTTCTTTCCTCCTCAGGTCCTCGTCTCCATTTTCCCACTCCATTCCCCCATCTCCCCTCACCCTCTCTGCCTTGCCCCCCTCCTTCCCCCCAGCCCTCCCCTCCATTCTTCCCTCTCCCCTCACCCCCTCTGCCTTGCACCCTCTCTCCACCCAACCTCCTTCCCCCCTCTCCCTCT
>NC_134796.1:45704018-45709018 GCF_046742065.1 Oratosquilla oratoria
AGGGAGAGAGAGAGAAGAGAGGGAGAGAGAAAGAAGAGAGGGAGAGAGAGAGAGAGAGAGAGAGAGAGAGAGAGATGGGGGGATGAGGGACACACACACACACAGAGAGAGAGAGAGAGAGAGAGAGAGAGAGAGAGAGAGAGAGAGAGAGAGAGAGAGGGAGAGACAGAGGGAGGGAAAGAGATAGAGAGAGAGAGAAAGAAGGGAGGGAGAGACAGAGGGAGAGAAAGAGAGAGAGAGAGAGAGAGAGAGATAGAGAGAGGGTGAGGGGGAGAGAGAGAAAAAGGGAGGGAAAGAGAGAGAGAAAGAGAGGGAGAGGGAGAGAGAGAGCCTAACTCGCTTGTATATTTACAGTGATAATGTTATATCAGTGTCCCCCAGGCAAATCCAGCCGTTTTGAAGTGAACACAAAAAGCTTTGCCCAAAACTTTTGAACATAACTTGATAAAAAAAAAATCCTCCTGTACTTGTTAAAAAAAGAGGGACTTTCCCCTTACACTCTCTTACCTGTCGCCAGGTGATTTTATTCATCATTGTATGGCCCATCCAGTCAAGTGCCGCATTGTCTAGATGTTACGTCGAGCAGCAGACGATTTTATTCAGCTAAAGTCTGTACCAGAATGGACTTGGCTCGCAATATCAAAATATATTTAGTAGGGCACACCTTATATATATATATATATATATATATATATATATATATATTTATATATATATATACATATATATATATATATATATATATGTGTGAATAAAATAGTTTGAGGGCACCTAGAATAAAACAATGAACACTTCAGTGAGTTTTGTCTCACTTAAAAATATTATTCTGGTTAAAACCAGCTACCTTTACCTCCTCTTACGTACTGCTAACACAAATCACGTTATGTAAGAAAAGACTAATACTTTATGATCTCATTACAAAGAAAAATAAAAAAGAGAAAGAAAAAATATTCTTAAACTTTACTTTGTTACACAGCATAAAAAAATGATGACTGGTAACCTTCTCCTTCGTTGGTGCGTAAAAGGTTGTCATATTGACTATTTTCGTTACTAATTTTACAACAAATTTGCTGAAAACGTCGACGTCTTGACGTCAAGTCGTTCGTCTTCGACAGCGATATGACGTCATTCATAAGCCCCGCCCCCTTTACACGTGGATAGAATCTCGTATACTATATATAAAAAACTATCTACTCGAGTTGGAAATGTGAAGCGCGATGACGTCATGTCGTCCTCAGGCTTACTGAGGTAACGACATGACGTCACTCGTAAGCCCCGCCCCCTTTCGATTTTGTGTTAAAGGGGGGCGGGGCTTGAGTGTAAATCACCAGTGAGTAACAATAATCTCAGAGGCTTTGTTAATTTCTTAGATTCTTACGTCGCAATAGCTGTACAGCAAAACTCCCTTCCACTCACACACACACACACACACACTGTATCCAATTCAGGTAACTTGAGAGACGATCCCAAACCAACGATAGATTTCCTTTAGTGTCTCCTCTTCCCCTATTAATCAGTACCGCGATCGGACCTCGTTTGACCGCTACGGGGAGCACCCCCAACCCTCACCCAATCCCTCCATGCCACCCGAATCATGATGGAACCTTTTCTTTGTTCAGATTTATATTCTTTTTTCGAAAGACTTCAAGATTTGAAGAAAATATTGGTATTTTTGGCAAAACTTCAAGATACACACACACACAACTCGGTGGCACGGTTGGTAGAGTCCCCGACTGTCACTACGGTGGTCTGGGTTCGAATCCTGCCCAGGGCTGAAATAATTTCAGTATCGCTGCGCTTCGAGTCGTTACTCCAACTCTCATGGGCGGGGAGGTGGGGGGTGTGCGCGTGTAATGTCACAGCATTACCCATAGATCGGTCATACGAGCTCTGAGCTCTCTTCCGGAAGGGAAATAGCTGTCGATCAAGAGTCCAGCACGTGATCCAAAGACCAAGGTGAACACACACACACACACACACATATATATATATACATATATACACACACACACACACACATATATATATATAGACAACAATAGCTGCTTCTACCTGATTCAACTTCTTGTTCAAGTCGATTTTAATGAAAACGAAAAATAAATAAACAAGTGAATAAATAATAAACGAAAATACAAGGTTTCAGTATTACATTACATTTTTCTCTTCTTGGAGCTTTTCCAAGATCAAGTATTAAGCAAATAGTACTAATAGTGCTGAAAACGATCATTGCATAGTGGGACACGGATAGCAATACAGCCAATACTGAGGAGGGATAGAGAGAGAAAGAGAGAGAGAGAGAGAAAGACAGACTGTGTCAAAGGGCTCTTTATGTACATATTCCTCTTTGTCAAAACACCCACTCTTGTTCGTTCCTCTAAATGAATCTCTTTGTTTTTCAGTATCTATTATTCATTAATGTTACTACCACGTGCTCTGGAGGCTTCATCGAAAGCGTGCTGGTCTCGCATCCGCTCAGTTGTGGGTTCGAGTCCCGCACTCACATTCGCAGCAGTGACTGTTGGCTGCCTCGACAGTCCCTAAAGCGCATAACAGGGCAAAGATGACGGCTTCGGCCGCAGTTACTCACCTGTTATCATAACCTCATTATTATTATTATCATCATCATTTGTGGGTAGGAGGTAAAGGGAACACGGGCTGAGGGAAATACTTTTATTCCTAACTAGTTTCGCCTGAGTGGTTTCTTCAGAGGAATAATGTTCGAAGTCAAGTTGGCTAATTTATACATGACAAGAAAGGGACGAGGCGACGTCTCTTGCCGGAACACCAATCAACGACGCCTGCCGGTGGGATGAGTTGTCCGCCGTTCACACATTATTATTATTATTATTTATGCTATTAATTATTACTATTATTATTATTATTATTTTATTTATTATTATTATGATTATGATTATTATTATTATTAATTCTATTTATTATCATTATTACTATTATCATTATTATTTTCTTCAGCCCGGGAGGATGAGGGGAAGCCTTGCGGAGTCCAGTGGGAGCTTCGTGTCTTTGTGGGTGACCACTGTGACGACCAGCCCCACAGGAGGTCCTGCGTCAAACTGGGCATCAGGTGAGTGGCACACTTTCGAACTTTTCTTCTGGTTAAGGCCAAACGATTTCGTCCAGTTGTTGTTAGGGATTGAGAAAAATGAAAAAGGATTAAGTCTTGACTATGAAGGGAGTGGGTGGGGGATGAGGGTGAGGAAGTATGTGTGAATATTTTGACGCAGCCTGAAGGGATTTTCCCCCGTCTTCTCTTTTTCTGCATGGGGGGACGGAGAGAGGGGGGGGTCACCGATTAAATGAAGCGGCTTTGCTGTGGATGTGCTGTGTCTTGCTGCATTGCTTTTGAACCAGGGCAGTTGGAGATGCAAGAATGACCTGTCATCCAGGAGCCAAGAAAAGAGGGAGTATGTGGGGATGAAATAGGTGGGAGTGGATTTATACCTTTGACTTTGGCTACCTCCCTTGGCATGGTATATAATATATATATATATATATATATATATATATATATATATATTATATAGCATGTGACATTCTACCTCCGAGCTGAGCTTTTACCTCTAACGCAGCTTACACACAAATCAACGTAAAAGTCCTGGGAGAAATTACACAACATTTCATAAGTATTTACTTAGCCTTGAATAGAATCATTCTCGGGTAGATGTTCGCCACTTTTAACGAATTCTTCTTCATTCAGGTTAAGCCATTAAAAGGTTAATAGTGCCTGGAAGTGATTGATCACAATGAGAACTAAATACTCGAGGAGGGATTAAAGGTCACGGATAGGCGATGAAAGAGGAGGACAAAGATGAATAAGACAAGGAAGAGGAACACGGAGGAGGAACAGGAGGAAGAGAAAGGGGAAGGTGCAGCGAGGGTAGGAGTACAAGGAGAACGATGAAAAGAGGAGGAGGAGGAACTATGAGATGACGGCATCCTACAATCCTGCACCAACCTTTTCGATCGAGGAGGAGCAAGAGGAGGAGGAGGAAGAAAGGGAATGTGGAGCGAGGGGAGGAGTACAAGGAGAACGATGAAAAGAAGAGGAGGAAGAGGAAGAGGAGGAGGAGGAGGAGGGGTAGGAACTATGAGATGACGACATCCTACAATCCTGCACCAATCCTTTCGATCGAAAGCAGTCCACCCCCCCCCCAAAAAAAAATAATAATAATAATCTCACGCTCTCTCTCATTCTCTCTTTCTCTCTCTTCCCACACAGACGCCTCCAGTACGCTCCGGCCAAGCAGGGGAAGCAGCCTGTCGCTTCGGGCGCCAAGGAATTCCTCCTCTCGCCAGGGAAACTACACATGCAGGTCACCCTCGACAAGCAGGTCAGATATTCGGGTCACCCTCAAAAAGTAGGCTAGAGAATTAGGTCACTCTCGACAAGCAGGTCAGACATTCAGGTCACCCTCAAAAAAGTAGACTAGAGAATTAGGTCACTCTTGACAAGCAGGTCAGACATTCAGGTCACCCTCAACAAATAGGCTAGAGAATTAGGTCACTCTCGACAAGCAGGTCAGATATTCAGATCGCCCTCAAAAAGTAGGCTACAAAATTAGGTCACTCTCGACCAGCAGGTCAATTATTCAGATCACCCTCAAAATGTAGGCTAGAGAATTAGGTCACTCTCGACAAGCAGGTCACCCTAAAAAAGTAGGCTAGAGAATTAGGTCACTCTCGACAAGCAGGTCAGATATTCAGGTCACCCTCAAAAAAGTAGGCTAGAGAATTAGGTCACTCTCTACAAGCAGGTCAGATATTCAGGTCACCCTCAAAAAGTAGGCTAGAGAATTAGGTCACTCCCGACAAGCAGGTAGATCACCCTCGACAAGGCCAGAGACTCAGGTCACCCTCGAAAAGTAGACCAAAGACTTAGGTCACCCTTGACAAGCAGGTCAGACTCTTAGTTCACCCTCGACGAGCAGGTCAGAGACTTAGTTCACCCTCGACGAGCAGGTTAGAGACTTAGTTCACCC
>NC_134796.1:45714018-45721518 GCF_046742065.1 Oratosquilla oratoria
AGAACACGGTCGAATTAAATAAAAAACACACTAAATGCAGTACTGTTTCGTGGGAAAACACGATGAAATTAGCGGAAAAAACAACACAATACATATATATATATATATGTTGGGGATCTTTCTTGTCCCCGTGTTCCCTTACCACCTTTTCTTCCCAAAGAATATTTATTTATTTTCCTCCAGATTTCACTCTAACCTTTGTTTGTTGTCATAGTAACCGTCACACCACACTGTGTGACGTCAAGTAGTTTGTAATAACCAAAACAATGGCCGCTATTCTAAAGGTACAGCTTTTCCCACGCTTGTACAGATTCCCAAGGCGAGTCTCGAAATCCTATTCCCAAAGTGAAAGAATTCCCATTCCCATTCCAAGTCAAGGCCAAGATCCAGGGTAGTGGACGAGATGCAGGGATGACCCGTCATCCAGGAGGAGCCAAGAAAAGAGGGAGGGAGGGAGGGAGGGGTGGATGGGAGTGGAGTATGTGGGGATGAAATGGGTGGGAGTGGATTTATGCCTTTGACTTTGGCTACCCCCTTTGTAAGGGGGAAAAAGCCGTTGGTATATGTATGTATGTATGTACCTTTTAAGACATTACAATTGCCAGTTCGGACTGTAGCTTCGCAAGATGCAAAACTATGACTGGTCAATTTGCTTCTACCTTTCTTGCAACTTCTACAACAGAAGTTGTGATGAGAATATCTACTTTGAAGAACTCAAATACGTCGATCGTAACCAGGAAAAAATAAATAATGATTTTGCATCTGCTAAAGAAACAACCAAGGCTACATTTTTTTTTTTTCGGGGGGAATAGGGTAATTCTTTCTCTTCGGTTAGGGAACTCGAGGCCACAACCTGATGTATTATTTCCTTTCTGGTCCTTTCCCAATCAAAACATATGTACCTTCTCTCCAAAAAAAATTGTAAACTGTGTCTGAGCAAAATTCCCCCCAAAAAATAGCTGTTGTTGTATTATTAACCTAACCAGAATTATTACACGAGATTCTCCATACCCCCTTAGGAGTATGGGTTTTGAAAATAAGTAAATAAATAAAACAAATAAAATAAAATGAATAAAAAACAAATAAATAAAAAAAATAGAAAATGAAAATATATCAATAAAACAAATAAAAAGAAATAAAAATACATAAAATAAAAAGAACAAAGAAAACAAAAACAAAAATAAATAGAATACAATATATATATATACACACAATATATATATATACACACAATATATATATATACACACAGTATGTCTGTGTGTGTGTGTGTGTGTGTGCACATACTATCTTAGTTTGTGCTACGTCCTAAAACTAGAAATAGCAATAATAAAGCATTTACTGGCGCCCTATATCGTCAGATTGATATCACAGAGTACCATATTTGGAGAATTTTGTATCACTGACAATAGGAGAACTTTGTATCAGTGACATTTGGAGGTCACTGTAAAACAGAAGGATAAAAACAAACCTTTACCTTCAAATTGAATCTAGTTTTAAATGTACTGAAAAAATCTCATCTCATTGTTCTAGTATTACTTTACAATCAGCTGGCTTTAGGTTGAATGGTAATTACAAAACAAAAGCAAAATCGTGAAATACACATTTCATTTTACTTTGTGTTAAATAATGTCAACATCAACTATTGTAATGCAGTGTGCATATATATATATATATATATATATATATATATATATATATATATATATATATATGTATATATATATGTATATATATATTTCATCAACCACAATGCACTTTAATTCTAAGCCATTAACATCGGGGTAACCGTGAAGGCAACATGCAGAAATTGAAACGTGGTACGATCAAGGACTCGAACCTGGCTAGCACATGCATGTTGCCTCCACGGGTCTCCCGATGTTGATGGCTTAGAATTAAAGTGCATTATGGTTAATAAAAATGTATCTCTACCTCACTGGGACCCATTTAGTGTTGTACAAAAAAAAAAAAAAAAAAAAAAAAAAAAAAAAAAGTATATATATATATATATACACATATATATTCACATATATATATATATATAAATTGAGAATACAAAGAATGGTGTCTTTTATACATATCACCCGATTTTCAAAAAGATGTAACATATCCGAAGTTGATTCGTTGGTTGAAAAGTTGACAAACTGAAAAAAATATTCGAATTGACGTATACAAAAAGAAGGATTTGGGGATTTACAGGGATTTTGGGCGCCATGTTTCAGTAGCCGAAGAGACAATCTCATTTTTTATACATAGACAGACAGTCACACGCACAAACACACACACATATGCGCACACACACATACATATATGCAAAGAAATCACAAAACACACGTGATAAACTATTTTTTCAGAAACCACCAGGAAATTGGACAAAAAAAAAAAAAAAAAACGGATACCGAACGTTTTCGTGTATTAAGACATTTTCAAAGGGACAGAAAAGCAATACAGAAACAATATATGCATGAGAAGACTTAATAGACGAAAACGTTCGGAATCCGTTTTTTTCAATTTCCCGGTACATACTTACATATACCAAAGGCTTTTTCCCCCGGGGGGTAGCCAAAATGAAAAAGGCATGGAAACCACTCCCACCCATTCCATTTCCTATATATTCCACTCCCCCTCAACCTCCTCCCTCCCTCATCTTGGCACCTCCTGGATGACGGGTCATCCCCGCATCCTGTCCACTGCCCTGGGTGGTTCCTGAAACACACACACACACACACACACACACACACACACATATATATATATATATATATATATATATATATATATACATGACGTCACAAATTACACCGAACTGAAATTCATTCATTTTGCAAATAAAGCGGCCTGTCCGTCTTACAGTCATATTGAATGGAAAAGTAACGATACAATAAGAAAAATTCCTTTAAAGTCAATATCTCTTTTCACTTCATGTTTGTGATGATGTACTTTGCAGACTTCATCCTGGCTAGGGTTAGACGATACGTCAATGTAGCGAAACAATATCAGAAATAACGATAAAATGTGACAGAAAGCGTCACTGAAATATCGATGAATTATGAAACGAACCAAGGAAGTTGACGACTCAAAACATCAATATTTCCAAACCGCACATTCTTATCATCTCATTTTCCTGCATTTCTGCAACGCATAACGATATCAAATATACACATTCTCTTGATTTATTAAGAGTTTGAAAATTTCTTCAGCTGTAGAGGAAAACTGAGAAATCGGCGTCGTCCATTTATTGTCGACGACTTGCACTGTAGCGATGGCGGACGAATTTCTTTCTAATTTTCCTGTGCCTGAGGCTATATCTAGAACTACTCTCTTGCTGATTCCTTCCTCAATCGTTCCTGCTTTTGCACACTCCTTCCCGTTTTAAATTATAAACGGCTGTGAGGTAAGTTTTGAATTCTTTGTTACCTCAATAAACTTGAGGCGATTTCCAAAAGCACATCACAAGAATTCTGTTAAATTTTCACCCGTTTCACTTTCTATGTTGCTTACATACAGTAATGTTGGTCATATTGCGTTTTCCAGTGTATATTTTTTCTGCGATCATTTAGTTACAACTTTTCATCATCATCGAGTAATATACGTTTATTTTTTATATTTTTTATATTTCATTTGTCACCGATTCTTATTCCTGTCGGCTTTTCCTTAATGTTAAATATTAAGATGTTAATTTTATCTCTGTTCATTTTCAATCCACGGTTCCTGTGTGTGTGTACATATATTGTTACACTATTTCGGTCGCCGCTTTGTACCTACGTTACGTTTTCTATTTTGTCACTGATTCGTTTTCTGTGAACAAAACCAACGTATTAACTAACTTCACTTAGAACTTGTCCATGGCCACTATCTGATTTTCTTTAATTTCTCCCAAACGGTCTGATTGTGACGGCAAGAACATACAATAAAATAATTCAATAAATAAATAAATAAATAAGCAAATAAAACAAACGAAAAAAGTAAATGAAACAAGAAATAGAAAAGTTAACACAAACACAACAAGAAATGTGATGAGGAATATTTTGTAACAATGATTAAAATAAGTGAATAAATGAGTTAATTCAATATATACAAGTTTTGAACGAAATCATTGAAGAAGCGTCTGCAGAAGACATACACTGGCACACATAATAAACAAACAAACAAACAAAAATATTTACAAAAATAAATAAACAAATAACATAAATAGTTTTGTGAAAAAATCATATAATGTCTGATCTGTGGGCAATACACACACGGGAGGGAAATAGCTGTCGATCATGAGTCCAACACGTGATCCAAGACTTTAGTGAATCACACACACACTCCAACTCTGTGCGTGACTCACCATGCTTTTGGATCACGTGTTTGACTCGTGATCGACAGCTATTACCCTTCTGATGAGAGCTGAGCTCATACATAGCCCGATCTATGAGTAATGTTGTTTTAATTTTTGCCTTTATATAGGTTATAACATACAATGCAGAGCTGGGCGCGTTCCTCAGTGCGTTCCTTTTTAGTTTGACCGCGGTTAGCGCTCTCAAACTATTAAGCTTTAATATTTTGGGAGCGCTAACCTCGCCCAAACTAAGGCGGAACGCACCTAAGAACGCACCCAGGAACGCGCCCTGTTCTGCAATACATACACACGTAATTAGTGGGGTGCCTAACATCAAGATGTATGTACCTACGGCCGAAGCCGTCACCTTTGACTTAATATACGCTTGGACTGGGGAGACAGGTAACAGCAGTCACTGTTGGGAATCGGAGAGGAGTGCGGGACTCGAACCCACAACTAAATAATTGCGCAGTGGTAGCGTTCCCGGCCGCCACTACGGCGGTCCGGGTTCGAATCCCGCCTAGAGCTGAAATAATTTCTGTATCGCTGCGCTGCGAGTCGTTACAACTCTCGTGGGCGGGGAGTTGGGTGGGTGTCTGCGTGTAAGGTCACAGCATTACTCATAGGTCGGTCATATATGAGCCCTGAGCTCTCTTCCGGGTGGGTAGTAGCCGTCGATCACGAGTCCAAAACGTGATCCACATATATATATATATATATATATATATATATATATATATATATATATATATATATATATATATATATATATATATATATATATATATATATATATATGTGTGTGTGTGTGTGTGTGTGTGTGTGTGTGTGTGTGTAATCTTAAAATAGAAAACACTACTTGACAACTCTACCCTCACCCGTCCCTCAAATGATGACACTAATCTACCCGGAACAAAATTCGTATCATTTACCATCGCGCATACATTATCCTCCAATTCGACAGCTGCATCAGTTACAGGTGTTTAAACACGTGTGCTCGTTTCAAACGTCCACGTAAGCCTCGGAACAGATGTCCAACCTCCCGAAAAACAGATGTTTAATTTTCCAAAACAGATGTTCATCTTTTCTCCTCCTCCTCCTCCTCTCCCTGCATCCTAATCTAGCAAGGTACTATAGAGCAGCGTTTCCTAACTCTTTCCGACCATAGCACCCCCTGTTGTCATGTCTAAGCAGTCCAGCAGCCCTATCTTGTTCTTAGAAGGAAGTGAGGTGTATTGGTTGATGATTTATTTTCTTGATTCCTTAGAACTGAAACAAATTGACAATGTTGTTTGTAGAAGAAATAAGAACACCATAAAAATATCAAATAACACGGAAAAAGTCAAATTATGCACAACTGGGTAATCAATGATACATATATCAATGTGATTTTTGTGTGCATCTATTCCCAGCATCTCCTAAAGTATAATTCAGCACCCCCCAGGTTGGCAAACGCTGTACTAGAACATTAAGACGTCAAAAATAGACTCACAGCCTAAAGTAAGTTATCTATTTGTGATGGGCTGCATTGCAAATGGATGATCTAATTTATGATTTAGTTGCCAGATTATGATCGAAAAATGGTGATCGTCGGGGGGGAAAGTAGGGACGGAATGATCAATAAAACCGCCTGACGACAAACATAATAAAATTATTAGGTAAAGAAAAGGTTAAAATGGTTTAACTGATTTGTTTCCCTTTTCCACCTCTCCCTCCCTCCCCACCCTCCCTCTCTCTCTCACCTGAGCCCATTTCTCTTTATCATGCGACAAAAATACTTATTCAAAATGTAAGGTAATTGCATGGCAGTGCAATTACGATTATCGTAACTGTATCGTAATAACGAATACGTGAGTAGAAATGGAGCCATTAGTTTAAGGGACCAAAAGCACTAATGACGATAAGATTTAACTTGAAAATAACATTTTTTACTATTATGAACTTGTACATTTCTTCAGATGTCAAACAAAAAATAAATGATAAATAGTTTTTTTTTTAGAAGTGCACACCTAAGCGATATGGTAATAGAAAATTAAATAATAATTTTGTAAATTATAATACATCAATGTAATATACGTTATTCTTGGCGGAAATCAATAATAGAAGCACTTGCTAAAAGCTAACATAATTAAATAAAAGATATGTATAATGTATATATATATATATATATATATATATATATATATATATATATATATATATATATATATATATATATATCGGCAATAATTTGTTCACTCAATGCTTTACAACAAAATATTCATTGCAAATATTTTTAAATTCCTCCAAAGACCTTTCCTAAGTTGAATAAAATAATATATCTTTGGTCAGAACCAAATTTATAAAGTAGACCACGACAGTTCCATTATCATGAACTATTTCAGACACCGTATAATAGCTTTACAATTATATCAGTAAAAAATCTCAAGATTAATCTGAAATAATCAAATCTGTTGTCATAATTCTCTGCATTGGAACTGCATTTGTTTTGTTCCAAATTATCTAGAACGCATGTGTTTCTGTCTACATTTCACAATTTCATCGTTATATTATAAACTCCATCCTTTTACATTATCATACATAAGTGATTTGTATGTCTATGACGGTAAATAACAGAAAAAATAATACTAGCGTGTGGAATTATATCACGGCACAAGTAACTTTGGAAAAAGAAATACATTTATACTTACCGTTTCGACTGAGTTTGTAAATAATACGCGTTGGTAGCCATCCCGGTATAACGTTGAATATAATCGGCTTATAAACAAGTATCACATATTTGTCACTATATATTCTTTATTCACACTATTCTTGGAATATATCTACACTTCAAAATTCACAGATCAAAGAGGACACAGTCATCACTACGTTAGAAAACAAAATTAAAGATAACTTTCCCGGCGACAATTCTAACTACAACCGATTTGAAAATCACTGAATCGAATGCTGTTCTCATTTCCCCCTAAATCAGACTTTACCACACATATTTATAAAATTTATCAAGATATTCAGATCAAATTACTGAGTGAAACTTGTGAAAATATATGACATTCGGTGAATTGTTCAAATGCTTCTCAGTGTCTATTTTAAAGGTGGCTAGTGGTAATTTTTTAACAAACATCTTGCATCGTAAGGGCAGCGAGTTATTAAACATGTACTTCGTCATATTACTACTT
>NC_134796.1:45726518-45844018 GCF_046742065.1 Oratosquilla oratoria
GGTTCGCGTTGTTAACATCTCTAGAGAAATGTGGTCATCAATTCGAAAATTTGTGAACTCGTAAGGGGGACTAGACTTAGCTAGGCAGGGGAGAAAATACTAACACTTTCTTTAATTTCAAAATTATGACAATTTTTGTTAAAGACTATAATTTTCTTTAATTTCAAACTGATAATTTTTTTTCAACACACCGTTTTCTATGCGTCCCGTGCCCTCATCCCGTTTTCTTTCCGCAGGCTACCCTAACCGACTTTACGCCTTCGGGGCACACCTCGACCTCATTCGAAGAAGCTTCCAACTTCGAAATGATCTTCGTCGGAAGGTGAGTGGTTCCTTCAGACTAAATAAAATATCTTGCCGCTGGACGAGATACAATTAACAATTAATCAATTAATTAATAATTAATCAAAATTATTCTTCGTGTGTTAATTGTCTCCAGTCGATTTTATTCATCTTAAGGAAACATTTTTATACGCACACACACACATTTATATACATACTTATAAGAAGAGCAATGTAAAACTAATTACATAAATTAATAATAGAAAGTAGTAACAACTATCCACCTCATTCGTGACTTTTAGCTACTGAAAGGCCCTGTGTTGTATTATAGAATAATTCTGTTAACATTATATATAAATGTAGAACTTAAAAGTGCTGCGTCATTGTATGTGTGTGTGTACGTACGTGTAGTGAGTATAGATGGTTCCAGAAGTAAACTAATTGCCAACAATACTGGGGGGGGGGGGCAGTGCCCCACCTTCATATGTAGGGGGACAACGCCCCCCCTCCGGATAAAGGGGGGCAGTGCCCCCACCTACAAGTGTATGGGGGTATTGTCCCCACCTCCTGGTCACCCTAAATGACGTCCAACTTGAATTATCCAAACTATAAGTATTTCCATTATCATTATTATTATTGTTATTATTATTAGTTATTATTATTATTATTATTATTACTATTATTATTGTTGTTATCATTATTATTGTTATTGTTATTATTATCATTGTCAATATTTATTTATTCATTGTCCTTTTCAGGCCCGGAAGTTCCTGAACAAAGTCCGCAAGTCCAGACGAACTTCAGTTACCTTCGTCGGCTTCCACATCCGCAGAGGCGACTTCGCGGACTTCATCCGGGTAAGAACACATCCACTGATGGGCGTCGGAAAGGATGGACTCCCCGTGCTCATTTCCAAAACCTGTCAACACTCTCCTGGTGGTGTAGGCTCGAGGGTGGCTGGTGTACGGTTCCCGGTCTCTATCAACCGGCGACGAAGAGATCTGTGGGGGGGAAGCTCGAGGATCGTTGCCAGCCACGGTGGGGTTGCGGTTTTCCAGTTTGTCAAAGTTAGGGCTACAATTATTATTATATATTATCATCGTTATTGTTCAGTATTGAATTTCACACATTTTTACATAAAGTCTTTGGATAAAAAGGAATCACATTCTGTCTAGTCAGTTTGCCACACACACATACACACACACGTATATGTATGTACACACGCAAACTCATTCAGTATAAGTTGGCAAGATTACTCTATGGTCAAATTACATTTCTTTTTTAATGTGTCTGAGCGTGTATAGGAAAGAGAGAGAGAGAGAGAAAGAGAGAGAGAATTTTCATATCAACCTATGCAAGGCAAGCGAAGGTATGTACTATACAGTTAAAAAAGTATATACTGGGCGAGTTATAATTACTTCGTTATTGTACATGATAATAGTTCATTTATACTATTTATTATAACTGTCACACAGTCTGGTTGTAGGAACAACTTTGGCAAAGATTATTTATAAGTACAAAGACAGCTGTCGCCCACGAGTGTATAGATTCACTGTTAAGTTCACTTTTCATTTGTCTAAATCAGATTTTAGTCCTAAAACAAGACATAATTAAGATAATTATTTCGTTAGAAACTAGTTTAATTTGGCAATCTTCTTTGATTAATTTCATTCTAACTCGAATTCCGTTAGAATTTAGTTTTCATAATTTACCCAATTTGTCACAAATCGCGTGCATCAAATGCATTAATTCTGATCAAACACGTGTGTCATTTCCAACACTTGCGTTAATTCTAACGGATTTTGAGCGAACTTATTTGCAATGTAGATACATATCGTGGTTGAGTGTCTTGTAAATCATCACATTAGAATATGCAGCTATTTGTAATCTACTTGATCAAAAGTGCCCCAAAGGCCTTGCATAGTATCAATCTAACGAACCAGCGTTGCAGTTGCTCCTCGACTATGCAGCATTTCTGATAATTACATACACTAAAAGGCAACGTTTTTTTTTCAAAGTAGCAGATAGGATTGTAAACATCTTTGAATATTCACTCAGTGTATCGAACCAAAAAGTTGATGAGAGTAACAGCAATAATCTAATAAGCGCTGAATAGTTTAAATAAATTTAGAATAATTTCACAATATCGTCCATACCTGCTACCATAGGCCACTCATTGATATTTCTTATGTATTTCACGCGGGTAGCATGTTGGCTACTTAGTAGTTATAGAAAAAAAAGAGAATATTTCATAGCGTCACATGTACGTTGGGACACTGAAATCCGGATAATCGCATGGATGTAGCTGAACGAAATCATCGAACTATAAAATGCTCAGGTACGATTAATCAAAATTAACTTGAATGCATTTCTTTCAGTTAAACAATTTTTAAATACTATTCTAGTTGATACATTGGTTTAGGTTTTTCCTAACTGATAAGGAGAAATATCAGGGAAGTAATATAACCAGTAATTGAAAGGTGGAAATAAAACTAGTAGTAAAAAATGAATATAGACAATATTTGAAAAAAACAAAACAAAACTAATGATGGAAGGAGAGGGAGGAAGGCAGGGTGACAGGGAGGTAAATGAACTCTGTAATCGGAATCGCACTCAACTTCACAATAGTTTTTAATTTCATTTAATCATGACCACTTGCCACTCTTGAATCGGCTTAATAAAAAAAAGCAAGTAAGATAGAATAGTAATGATAATGTCCAGAGAATTATTTATCATCATCATTTTTTTTCCGTTATAATTTTTATTAATCTCTGAAGTGGATGGCGGGAAGTGAAGGAAGATGCGAACAAACGCAAAAATCAAAACAACACAAACATATTTAAAGATTCTAGACACGATATTTATTCAATTATACAAACAGTAATAAATATTCACAATAGAATAATGACACGATAATATAACATAAACAATAATAATTTTTAGTATTTCCATAAACATTATGCGCTCAGTCGCATCAATATGGCGTCGGACACTGACGTCGACTCTGCTTATATTAAATAATGTCCATCAAATGAGGTGTTTTCTTTGAACTGTACGTGTTCAGAGGGCATAACGTAGTGGAGTGTACAGTTGCGGACAACTGAAACTGACCCAGGATACATCACATAATTACAACAACAATAAAATAATAATATTAAAACAAACTATATATATAAAACGTTCGAGTTTGCGTCGTTCTTGTATACATCATGGGTTATCTGCAATTGTCCACAAGAGCACTGTTGGCGACCTATATCGAGTTCCAAGTTGAACATAGAGGGCAAGAACACTTAAACAAGCATGTAATCAATAATATCATGGCACTTCAGATCAAACGTTAATATTGATACTGATATTGCCAATATTTCTCAACACTGACAACTCTCACCTCTCCTGAAGATTGGCAACGACCCAACGTCACCATTACTGAAAATACTTAAATATAAATATATGTATTGTGCTGTCCCTAAATAGCAACCTGATATAATAATCTATACTGATATCTATCTATATATATGTATGTATACATATATATATATATATATATATACACAATATGTATATATATATGTGTATATATATATATATATATATATATATATATACATATATATATATTACATGGCATATAAATAACCCTTTAAGGGTCACAATAAGCCCAACAGGGACATTTAATATCTTTATTCTGGCGAAGACCAGACGATCTTATTCAGCGTAAGAATGACCCCCATATCCGCTCAAGGCTCAGAGAGATTTAAACATTTTCCTAATCTATTCCATCTGTCGGCTGGCGACTTTATTCAGCTAACGAAAACAAAAACCTCCATGAATGTATTTTTCGTTGAATTTCAAGGTCTTTATTCTGCCTACCGCAAGACGATTGGATTAAGACGAGGGTGGGTAGGTGCGAGTGAAGCTTTGTGGCGAAAAAATGCGCGCGTTATTATAAATACTACTTGACCTGCACTGTTATATTTTATTCTGGCTAACAACAGCCGGTTTTATTTATCTTAAGGGATCATAATCTCATTCTAAAGGGGGATTAAGTATTAGCCACATTCACTTCGGTGCCTCTCTCTACGTAGTTTGTTCTGGTTGAATGGAGTTATGCCCTTCTAGCACCAAGTATCAAATACCACAAACACGTCATTTTTTTTTCCAAAACAAAACTATTTTACTCACTTGTGGAGGGGCCTTGTGGCAACTACATTAAGATATGTGATTTTCTAAATGAATCTATCCATTTTCTCCTATTACCTGAGGTCACAGCTGTCACAAACGAAGTCACGTTTTAGGTCACAGCTGACGTCACAGAGGTCATGTTTTAGGTCACAGTTGATGACACAGCTGACGTCACAGACAAGGTCACAGTTGATGTCACAGCTGACGTCACAGACAAGGTCACGTTTAAAGTCACATCTGACGTCACAGAAAAGGTCACGTTTAAGGTCAGACGAGGTCATCCTTGAGGTCACATCTTGGGTCAGGTCATGAATCAAGAACCCGCCGTTTTTTAAGCACATTTGTGAACATTAGGCTCCTTGCATCATGAGGTCAATGTTCACTGATAAATATAACCAATCAAACCAAACAGTACAATTCCGAGACCAGGTATGTGCGACCATAGGGCACTGTGGGGCCTGGAGTGGAAGAGGTGTTGGCGAAGTGGATGAAAAGTGGATGAAAGGTGGATGGAAAGAAGGGATGTGGAAGTTATAGCTGGATCAAGATTCTTATACGGTCAATCCCCAATCCTGCGTGACTCTGAGCCGTAGGGGGGTGCCATACGAAGGTGCCAACAGTATTCACGGCAATAAACTTAAATCAACGATAACTAAAATACATCTATAAATAGACATGAGCAAATTCTTGGCCGTTCCTCTCGCCCAATCAGCGCTGTGTCAGTTTCATTTGTCCTCAGCTTTACTAATCTTTCACCAAATAAAAGGCGACTTTATTCAGTTTTGTTCTTAGCTGGTCCTCGACCCGACCTCCTCGAAGGAAACGCCACGATTGTTCCTATTCGTCGTCAGACAGTTTCGTTCCAAGGACGGTTGGCCCCCGTTTTCGAAGAGGTCAACAGAACTTCATAAAACCATAAATCTTCGTCGATTAGGTGCCCACAGGCGATTCCATACACGAGAAGGCACTCCTGATGAATTCTCGACGTCGCTGCTGTTCAGTTGAACTCTATGCATTCGGAGGCGTTGTCGTCACTGCCTAAAATGGTCAGAGAAAAAGGAGAAAAAGTTGAGCGCAATTGAAATCATAATTTGCAAAACACCAACTTGGCTAGAAGTACGCGAATGTGGTGTCTTTGCTGAGCAGTAAATATTTAGATTTGCACAATACCTCAAACTGTAAATACTACAAAACACACACACACACATATATATATATATATATATATATATATATACATATATAATATACTGTATATATATATATATATATATATTATATATATATATATATATATATATATATATATATATATATACTCAACAATAAACAATATGCACATTGGAAACGATGAAGAAAATGTGATTACTATAGCTAGACCCATTCACTACTAAGACGAATAAATTCGGCTGACGACAAGTAAATTAAGACGAAAAGTAAAACCCAGTACGGAGACAACCTTTTGTGCACCACTGTGCAAGTCCCACCTGGTTACATTCGATAAACAAAAAGTTCCACAAAGAAAGACACTATCACATGGCGGAGATACTGGATTGAACTGACTTGATCCAGATTTGAAAAAAATGCCCCCCCCCCTTGCTACACTATTTACATTATTGCACACCAACAATATGCTATTGTCAGACCAGGATTCCCAACCTTTACTCACTGCGTATATACTCATGCATCTCCTTTGGAATAAATCGCTAGTTACAGCGATGTACTTCAAATAATCAGTCCCTCGTTGAGCCATGAACCTGGGACTTCGTGGTTAGGAGTCCACTCTGCTACCATCTTGCCACGCTAAGGAATCCATGATGAACATTTAACCCACTCCTTGCCGATCGACGGACAGTAATCGAAACATCAAGGTGCACTGATCGCAATTAAGGTCGTCATCGATTCCTTGCATGCCTTTCATAGAAGGTTCTAGATTACGCGTATCGTTTCCGTGGCAAGGCAGTAGTAGCCTGAATTCTTAATTAACAAGTACCGAGTTCGAATCTCCACGAATCCCGGAAATGATTACTATATCATTCTGTTCCTTTCCCAAAGATCCTCTCAACGCTGCATTATATCGTTACGCATCCAACTCTCGCTCGTTTTCGTCTTGTGGCCTTCCATGGGAGGCTCCCTCCCCCTTCCAGGTGGTCTATGGACCCCCAGATGGAAACCCAGTGCGACAGGTGGTTGGGACAAGGAGCACAGGTGGTCTAGAGGTGGTGCGTATACGCCGAAGCGTTTTCCCGCCAACCGAGGACGCTCCTTTGTGCGTCGACATCCGAGCACCCGCGTCGTTTCATTTCCCTGCAACCGTCCACGACTTCAAAAATCACTCCCATGCGAGTACAGAAGCGCCGATTAAATACAGACCCTAACAACTACTCCCGTACATGTGATCCAAGTCTAGCAAAGCAAGGGACAATCAACCCTGTCTCCAATTCTCACAAGTATACATGCCAATCCAGAGTGAAAATTTCACTGGGAATCAAATGGAAAAATTTCCAAGTCCGATACATTATAAAATCAGAATTAAATTTCATTTCATGTTAAATTGAATTCAGATTGTGCTAATTTAAGGTCAAATTGCACTAAGGGTTAATTTAGTAACTATCTTTAATTAATTGATTTTCAAATAATTTCTGAGAATATATAGTACAAACAATTGGAGAAACAACCGAGTAGAAACATACAGTATTTCAGTTGCAGCTGGGAGGAGAGTCGGGGTGGCGACGATGACGCTACGATAGGTTGATGAAACGAAAGCCATGCTCACTACAGTATTCACACAAAAGAGGGTCTGAGCGTGGTGATTTTTTTTCCTTTTGATTTTTTCTTCTTTTAATTCATAGCAACAATTTTGTCATACTATGGAGCGAATGCTAGTCCAGCACATTTCTACTAAATGCTCACACTGCATGCACCTAGATATTGCCTCGGTAGGTGCGTGAAGGAGGAGAGAGAGGGAGGGGGGCAAGCCATGGGCACTATATATTTCCACTCCTAAGCTTCCATCGAGCACAATATGTCTGCTGACAGGAAGGATAATAGTGTTAAATCGAAGGCCTACACAAATCTTTCCACTGAAGAAGACAAAAACGAATACTATTTGTCGGTTTGTCCTCTCCAGACAAAGACGGCAGTGGTTGAATCAAGTCACTAAGACCAATATTCTAGCTCTTGTCTGCAGGGGGCTTGAATCTGGAGTTCAGTATAACAGACTGCAACGAATTACCCTGAATTAAAAAAGCTCCCTGCACAAGATTACCCACAATGCCAGAAGTGCTGGTAAATACAATAAACAACAGGACATTTTTGTCTTTGCAGTCCAATAACGGCCTGACACTACCTGAGGAGGACTTCTACAGGAAGGCTATGCAGTATCACCGTCAGCGTCTCAGCGACCTGCATGAACCAGCCCCGATCTTTGTCGTCTGCTCAGACGACCTTCCTTACGCGAAGAAGACTTTAGGGAACTTTGAAGACGTCGTCTTCTCAGGTGAGTGACCATGAGGTTCGTATGTGATTGCGTGACTGGTTGCTTTTACCGGATCCCGTGAGCTCCTCACGGGGTCTGAATAAACTAGTGGTCCTTAACGTGTGGTCTACAGACCACCTAGTTGACCACAGAAGACCACAAATTGGGGCAATAACCGAAAACAAGTGATAGATGCCTAGCGATTCAATTTAGTGTTGAAGTGGTCTTCTCCTGGAGGCTAATGAACAGCAATGCATAAGTGTATTGGGTACGCAAGGAAATAGGTTGAAAAACCGTTGGAATACTTTTCCACTTTGACTGCGCCGTGGATGGGGTATTTGTATTTCCCACAATTAAATAAAATCGTCAAGGGACAGTCATAAAATATATAAAATCGATTTCTCATTCCATACTGGTTTGCATTTATCTTAATTTCCGCGCCCTCCTCCCCGATAGCGAAGTGTTTAGATCTCAAATCTAGTTCTTGTTTTTTGTTGACTGGTCTGAGAAAAGGGAAACAGTTTATATGGCAATAGCTCCAGCCAATCGGAGCGCTTGCTATAAGGGGAGTCTATCTTTTCTCAAACTCATCTGTGCACATTTCAGCTCTTTACAAAGTTATTTTAGTAGATTAAATCATGAAACTTGAAAAGAACAATGGCAAGCATGCATAGAATTTTGTGAAATACTACTAATTCCACTACTACTACTACTGCTACTAATGGTAATAATAATGAAAAATAAAAAGCTGTTCCTACGACTCGTGACTCAAACTGAAGCCTTAATCGTGGGTATAAATTCACAATCTTAATTTTCTTTAAATCTTAATTTTATTGCAAGAAAGTTATATACAGAATAGAGATTCACAACGAAGAGAAATGGCATGGCATGGCCGAGCCTAGTGAGTTTCTGAGACCTGAAAGAGATCTTGAGATATTGCTCACTTGACAACAACGCTTGTGTATACAAAAGATATTGAAAATAAACGATACAGAATTTTTAAATGCTTATATATACAATGGGCAGTAGAAATTAACAATGAATCTTTGTAAACACTTGTGTATACAAAGGGTATTGGAAATTAATGATAAAATATGTTTAAAGTTCAAATTTCCACGCGAACATTCATTGGATATACACAAGTAAGAGATTGAGATGTTAAAAAAATGTTGATCTGTGTAACTAATATATAGCAAAACTATCTTTACACAGAAACATCCAATTTTAGAATACAACAAAGAAAAAATTGAAACATGAAAAAGAGGTCTTGATAAATTTATCAAGTTGATATTTACACAGTGAGAGGGAGAGAGAGGAGAAAGAATGTATCTTAGAACTAGACATTGAAGTAAAACGAGATGAAGACTGATATGCTGGAAATTATATATAGAAAACAAAAACAAGCAGGTTAAGGAATACCTGATGAATTTTTTTTATTTTATTTTATTTTTTTATTCGAACGCCTGTAGCAAACTGAACACAATTGTCGGTGGGCTATTTTTTTCTCTAACTGCACTCATGACCACGATCTAAATTGTTGTATTTTCCAGCGCTTCTATCGTAAAAATCTAGATAAGAACAACCCAGTTTACTTTGTAAAGAAAACTAACGACACGACGTCATAAATAGGCGCACAAGGTACCAGCCAGGCTGCCCGAGTCATGATAATGAGAAAGAATGAACGTTGTGTGACGTCATATCGTTTGTTTTCTTTCCGGAGTAAAACGAAAAGCTTTTATGTGGGTTTCGTTCTTGTGTACGCGCATGCGTGTATCTCTCGCAATGATATTCGTGATGTTCGGTGAGCTAAGTTTGTACATTGAACCATAGTCAGTTCATTCAAATTTGAGCAAAATTTCTTCAGTAATATTGCTGATTAATTGGCTTATTTTTACCCAGTCAAACTGAATCACATGTTCTAAAAAAAAAAAAAAATCTTACGATATGCCTTCCCCCGAAGATTAATACGAGTTATTTTTTCAGTTCTCGTGTTCAGTATCACGAAAAATGTAAATAAATTTGTCCAATTTAACAAAATGTGTAATCTTACTACAATTTTTCTGGACATTTAAACAAATCGAAGACTTGAAGGACTAAAATACTTGTTCATTATACTTCACTATTCAATGTCAATTGAAAATTAAATATGTATAATAAAATACCCTCCAAACAAAAAAGAATATACAAATAGAAAAAAAAAACATGTAACAAACATGAGACATAATACTTTTTATACTGATATTCATATAGATAATTTCCTGCGATCATCTACCACGACCGAGTGCGGTGCATTCGAGATAAATGAAAATTATCCCAAACTACGGTAATTTCATCAACCTTACACGAAAGTACGCTGAAAACACCTACACGAGGTTTACTATAAAAAATCGCAAAAGCTCTAATGTACCAAACAGTAAAATATAACGAATAAAAAGAAATTTATATAAACAATTAAACAATAAACTACTAAAAAAAATCCTTTCCCGTAAAAAACAATGCTAATCCCTCTGCCCTAATAGAAACTTGCCTAGTCAACAGCGCTGCATAAGGCAGTTAGCAGCGTTGAATGCAGCACGAGTGTCGTCAGTCACCTCTGAACATTGCCGAAGTAAGGATACGTCTCCTCACTGGCCAATTCAAAGTTTATAATGCGAGGCATTTCTGCTTTAATTACTTCCAAACTAGCACTTCTAAAGTTCCTTTGAATGTTACGTTTCAAAGACAAGGATGCTGCTGTAGTGTACGAGCCATCCTGGAGAGCTTTGCGTATAACTTCACTCCTCTGCGTCACGACAGGCACTACCCCGCTGCATGGAATTAGAACGGTTGAGGCGCGCGGCGTGTCGAGAAAGCCCGCCCGCAACACTGCAATCAACACGCTGAGCAACGTGTTGGCGTGGCATGAAGCTCAGCGTGGACGGGCCTTAACTTGACATTATCAATTTACTTATTTAGTTATTATTGTTATTACTATTATCATTATTTACTTCTCGGCGTTTACATCAAGAAATCCTGATAGCAAATTTCAAACCTCAAGACCTAACGTAGCAGTTCTTACGTATAGGAATATTATTAAATCGAAGTTCTGGAGAGGCAGCGTCTTCGTCGTGGGACCTTCCCCACAACCCCAAGAGTTGTGGTGTCACCGATCCCTGGGAGCACCTTCGGTTACCCGGGCGAATACCACAACCCTTTTTTACAACTACACACCTTCACATTTTTTCTGCACTGAGGGTTAATCCTCCAGTAATCATCCCTCTTCTCCTACCATCAGCCGGAGATGTAGAGAGCAATCCTGGGCTCGCCACAAATCACACATGTCCAAGATGCTCCACACCCATCACCTCGAGCCGACAGCCAAAAACTGGGCACCCCTCACTTGCACAACGCTTGCTGACATAAAACAGTACACAAACATCTCGACCTGTTCTATTTACTCACCCAGAACTTTACTCCCATCATCCTACCCCCAGCCTGCATCCTTACTCACCTCCGCTACCCTTGCCATACTCTTTCCCTTTCCCCCAAACACTTCTCTTCCTCCTGACCTCGATCCAAATCCTTCCTCAACATTATCCCAACCACATAGAGCAACCTACAACACGTACAGAACACACATCAATACCTTACAACATAACATTGATGTAAAAAAACATGAACTCGAACACTTCCTCAAACAACACAACTACACGTTGCCATCATACAAGAAACAAAACTCCAACACTCCCCAAAAAACTCACATTTCATAATTTCACCACCATCAGACAAGACCGGACAGACGGTAACGACGGTGGACTCATCACCCTGATCCACCAGTCCACCTGCTTCGTGGACACAAGTTCCACCACCAAAACCCTCCTCCCTACCATAGACAACACTGAAACCCAATCAATCCAAACCCGAACGGGCAACAATTCCACAATTGCAATATTTGATATATACATAACCCCCTCCCTCCCCAAACCATCCCCACAGTTCCAGACAACTTCAGACCTAACCTTAATCAATTTGCCACCATTTCTATCCTGGGTGGTGACTTCAACGCCAAGTCGTCGGTCTACTATGTCAACAACCCCGACACGGACAGGTTTGATCTCCTGACACAGCCTGACTCACTGACCATCATGAGCAACAACCATAATCACACACATCCCACATCAAGTCTTCTACACCCCCTCCTCTCCTGACATCATCTTCTTTCCCCCCTGCATAACCCCAACAACTTCATGGAAAGTGGTCGCAGCCCTCAAATCCGACCGCCTTCCAATGATCATCACCACCAGAACACGATATACCCCAGTTGGTCAGACACACATATACCAATTACAAAAGAGCAAACTGGGAAACTTTCACTAAAGAGACAGAACAACAATTTGAGACACAAAACAGTACACCAGTCACATAGATGATGTTGTGCACACCTCCAATGTAATAATACAAAACGCAGACAAGAAATACATCCCTAGAGGCAACAGGAAACCATAAGACCCAAACTTCACACCAGAAATCCAAGGCGTCATCAGACAACGCGACACATTTAAATACAATACCCCTACACCTATCCCTCACAACATAGCAGACCAAATACAATCACTAAACACTGAGATCAACAGCAGAATACACGAACAAAAACACAAAATTGGCAAACATTTGTCGACACACTTAATCACGAAACAAACACCAGAAAACTGTACAAGACAGTCAACAGCATTACACTATCAAAAAGTAATACAACGCGCTCTCAGGCAGCAATAACCACAGCAACAGACAACTTACCCTCAAACAGACAACAAGTAAACACACTCATAAATCATTTTGCACAGACAAGCCATCTCAGCCCCCACACTGACGACCGACGCATCATTCAACGTAAGAAAGACTTCCCCACAGACGAAACATAATTCATAACCTCAAGCACTCATCCGCCCGTGGCCCTGGCAACATAAGGAACATCCACCTAAAATACCTTTGAGGCACTCAGCATTGCAAGCTACAGCCATTCACACATTCGTATACCCAACATCTGGAAGCATGGGAAAATCATCACTATCCTCAAACCCAACAAAGGCACAACAATTCCAGCATCACATCACCCAACCACACTTCTCTGCATCACCTCCAGTCATAGAACGCCTCATACTACAACTCGTCACACCACATAACCCCCTTGCATGAGTCACAACACTATTATAGACCACTACACTCCACTAACACTCTTCTGATAAACCTCACACAAATATTTTTGATGGCATCAATTCAGATATGCCCCCACACAGAACATTTCTCATAAAACTAGACATTAGTCAATCTTTCGATGTCATCCCTCGTCACAATCTCACAAACAAAATATACAACACAAACATGCACAATAATACCAAAAGATGGCTGACCAATTATCTGGCAGGTAGAAATGCGTATGGCCAATCATCACGCACATGAAACTTTAAGAATGGAGTACCTCAGGGCTCGGTTCTATTTCCCACACTCTTTCTGTACATGTACGATATACCCACTCCTGACACCTCAGAAATACAAATCTCTTCTTACGCAGACGACATTATAATTACATGTACACACTGTAACGCAAAGCTGCCGAAATTCAATAACCATACCTCGACACACTCAGCAGCTGGTTCACTACAGACTCAAAAAAGTCCCAACCAAATCTACAGCCACACATCTCACTAACTGAACAGGGGAACACAAATACATACCACGCCTCTATATCAACAACATTCTCATACCACACACACATACAACAAAGATTCTTGGCGTAACATACGATGGATCCGTGTCATTCAAACAACACATTACAAACATAAGTACTAAAAGCATACCTAGACTTACTGCGCTTAAATAAATTGCAGGAACAACATTTGGACAAAATAAAAGAAAGTATTGCTACTGTACACAAAGCACACGCTAAATGATGGATTACGAGATGCCTGCATGGGCCCCTGATCTCTGTAAGACACCACAGCACCCTAAAGACCATACAATAAGTCCTAAGGACAATTACAGGCTGCACAAATACAACACCTACAGACCGTTTACACCGTGAAACTAAAGTCTTCAAAGTCAAAGATCACCTTGACACGAGAGGTACACAAACACTTCCGCAGCCTCCACAAACACAGCCCACCCACTACACAACATGGCAGAACACCAACACGGGCCAAGAAACATCAAAAGGACAAAAATCCGTATCACACACAAATATTCTCTTCTACTCCTCCACAACCACCAGAAGCATATCCATATTCATATCACTCACTGCCCCATCAATGAACTGAAAGACAACACGTTGCTGCATGCCAGACCCCATGATATCCATCCCTCTGAATCCTCTCCCCACCGAAAGGACGGAGTCCACTTGGACAGACTACTGCGGCCACCATCCAGAACTTCTAAGCTACCAGAAGAGACTGGATGACCGCATCACAGACAACTGTCCAGGATGCAACACTTTACCCCATACTATTCAACACATTATGGAAGACTGCATTGTACACAATCACGCAGGCCAACAACACAATATACACTCTATAAAGGATTTGTGGTAAAACCCCGTTCTTGCTATCACGGCGTTCCTCAGTGAGACGGGACTGCTCGGCAAGGTAGTCCGGGGAACGACAACAGCAACTATATCGAAAAAAAAAAAAAAAAAAAAAAAAAAAAAAAAGTATATATATATATATATATATATATATACATACACACACACACACACTCGTCCTACATTTCAATTACGTACACACACGCATGCATACATACCTACATGCATCCATTCAGACATTCAAAAAATTCTAGTTTTTGTCCTGGCATTGAATTTTCCTTTGAAATTAATCAATTACCTCCCATGGCTAAAAGAACCAGTGGTCCACAACCTTATGACGTCACCAACAACCAGCGCTTCTGTCCTGGAGGGGGTGGGATGACGTCATAGAAGGGGGTAAAGGAGAGAATTAGGGAGGCAAACGAACAGGGGTAGAGAAGAAGCACTGAAGTGATCCACATTCTTCTACAGCAGATATTTATCTCTTTTCATAAACGAGTGAACCGTAGGCATACTGGGCATCCCAAGAAAACATTACTCACAAAGAATGGGTATATTTTCGGGACACGCTGTGTGTACGTACACTCGTATATGTACAAACGTATATACAGGGTGCTCCAAAATGTACTTGCACTTTGTGAGTACATGAGGGAGTTCCACTGTGCTTTACTTTTTTATGGCACTGTAGATTGGGAATGTACGTTATGTATTTGTGTGTTCAAGAGAAATGAAGAAATGTGTACGAGTAAAATGTCTCCCATACACGTACAGTATACTATCTGAAGGCTCATTTTACTTTAGACGTCTGATGGATATTCGAAACTATGCACTTTAAGGGGGAGGGTAGGGGGCAATGACCCCCCTTGAAAAAAATGTGTATTAAGGAATAACTAGCTGGTAGCAGCCATGTAATTCAAATAATAAAATCCGGCCGTCGCGAGATTCGATAGCAGGTACCCTTCATGCTGGTACATGAACAAGATTGTTGATCCTTTTGTACGTTCAGCGAGGCTAAATGGTAACGAGCGGGATTCACGCTAAGTGGGACCTGCGGTCGAAGCTCGCGGCGGCCGGGTTTGATTATATATATATAATATACATACATATGCACACACACACGAGTATATCCGACCACACCCTTGGCTCAAACCAACACGATACTTCCATACTTTGCCGATGCACTATCAGCGTAAAGAAATGAACTCGAAGATGATCTTCACTTGCTTGGTAGTATTGGGATAGAAGAAAAATGGGGGATTTATTTGGGTTTTCTGTTCGATATTTATAGATTTTTTATATTTTTTCTTGTGGCAACTCACTGCTGCAACAGTACCTGGGAAACTGTCCTCCCGCTGACGGTAAACTTTCGTACACTGTCAGTTGTTCAGTTGCAAACGACATGTCAACATACTTTTTTGTAGAGAGAGGGAGAGAAAGATAGATAGATAGATAGAGAGAGAGAAAGAGAGAGAGGGAGAGAGGAGAGAGAGAGAGGGGGGTGGGCATACCCAAGAGGCTTTTAGTTACGACCGAGACCACCACCTGTGAGCCTGGAAGGCCACCAATCACTGGTAACCAAATGGGCCACGTGGTACGTGGAAGTGCACCACTTATGGATTGCTGTCACTCTCCCCTTCATTCCCTCTTCCTGTAAACAAAAGGACATTTCCCCCCTTATCAGGGGGGGGGGGGTCAGAGTGGACGTTTTAAAATATACAATTCGCCGCCCTTTCCCATATTTGCACCTTGCAGATGAAGGGGTGGGGGTGGGGGAGGGGTGGGTCATTCCTGTAACCCGCCACATTGTATGGCTCCTTGCTCATCCTATCGTGGACACGTGTTTATCTCTCTCTCTCTCTCATATATATATGATGAAGGTGGAAAAAAGTCACGGGTCTAGTTCCGAGTTTCTGAGTTTATTCCTGACCGGTTTCGCTCTATGCTTCCTCTGAAGTAGCATGGAGCGAAACCGGTCAGGAATAAACTCAGAAACTCGGAGCTAGACCCGTGACTTTTTTTCCACCTTCATCAACTTGTCACAATGTATCAGCATACATATATATATATATATATATATATATATATATATGTAGTGTGTGCGTGTATCTTTCCTAAAAATTGTTGAGCATTCCTTTTTGAATCACAATCCTTTGTGCCTTTAAAAACGATACAACTAAGTTACAATTTTCCAAGTCAACTACGTTGAATAGAAATAATATCAATAGGTTTCTCGATTACTAGAAAGTAACTGGGTACCACAACACCAAGTGTAGTTTGGTAAGTCAATGTGTATTATGCCTAATTGTAAATATGGGTGTTAATCCCCTCTAGGCTCATTTACCTTCCACCTTTCTAAGATAATCTAACCTCACTCCACCAAATATACTCTCCATACAGCCCTCACTAAGCCATCTTAAAAGAACAAAATGCGTAAATTTCCCACCTAAGATAATCTAACCTCACTCCTCCTAACATACTCTCCATACAACCCTCAATAAGCCATCTTAAAAGAACAAAATGCGTGAAATTTTATCTAAAGTATTCTATTATTTACTGATATTTATAGTTTTACGGTTACGTCATTTCCTGGGGGTGGGTGCGGTATCTGAGTAAACTAACAGAACCTCAAAATTGATCATTAAGAAAGATTTCTTCTTCCTAATTTCAACTTCTTTATCCCCAAGTTCGCATGAAGCTTTACAATATTCATTTAACCAGAAACTGGATATTTTTCCTTTACAAAGCGACAGAGCTCAAGTTAGAATACATGAATTCAAATCTAAGTATGATAATTGGAGAATATATAGTCCGGGTGGGAACCATAGATGAATTGGGAACTAAGTATGATGTATAAAGAATGACAGGACAGCACGAGCATTAGTTATTTCCAGTAGTCTATACTACAATTAGGTAAATACACACGCGCTCAATGGATCAAAAGGAAGGCATGGTAAATTAGAGGATAAAAACGGTACCCCACGAGCGTTGTTAGGTACACTAAAATTTGAAGCTAGTTTTTAGAACTGGACAGAATGAAACAGGACCCACGAACGTTACTTCTTCCTTGTATACTACTATTAGAGGGAAGAAAGAAAGAAAGAAAAAAAAAAAAAAAAAAAAAAAATCTACCGACCTAATTCGCCTTCCCCGCAAAGTGAGGGGGGCTAGGGGTGGGAGAGGAACGTGTCCCCTCCCTCCCACAATCTTCCCATTTATAACCAATTCACAAATCACAACTTTTTGTTCATTCGCCATTGATCTGAACACACAGCGTATACGGCCAAAAGTTGAGATTTGAAACTGGTAGTTACTTAAATATACACTACCGATTTGTAGATGCATTTACCTTTGACAGAGAGAGTCCTTACTCTTTATTTGCGTTGAATCTGGGTCTGAAAACGTTAGACCACTACTGTTTTCATATACTGTATATGCATGTATACATATGTGCGTCCGTGTGTGTGTGTGTGTGTGCGCGCGCGCGCCTCAGGGAATATGATGACGTCACCCGAGCAGATTCCTCCAAAGGCCACAACCCACGCTCTCTCTCTCTCTCTTTTCGGAACAGAAATCCATAAGTAATGAACCACGAAAATAAAATCATTAGAGCTCTTGAAGAATAAGGATCCCATTTGATTTGACGTTCCTATTCTTCAAAAGAGCAAAACATCCCTATTGTTAAATAGGTCCTAACCTGACCATTTTCTTTTCTTCTCTCTTGCATGGGACTTATTTTACAAAAGGACAAAACTGGCACCGCCATTGTTCAACAGGGACAATTGGTGCCTCTGTTCTCCAAAAGCTCCATCATTAATAAAGAAGTAAATCAATAACTTCATCGTCGTCTTGGTGAGGATAAATCAGTATTCTAGCAATGAGGTTCTTGCAAACACTTCCTCTATGTTCCCTTTCCTTGCTAAGAAATATTTCAATAAAATTGTGTTACAATAATGAAATAATAGTGTACTAGACTTTTTGTTATTAGAACCTAAGAATGTAGGGCACTGCAAGAGACCATAAGGCCTACACTAGGAAGTTCCATGCACGTTACCACCTATTACCCTCATCCATATAGTTATCTTACCTTCTATTTGAAACAACCAACAGTTTCAACGCTCACTACATGTTTACCAAGTCCATCCCATTTGTTAACCACTCTATCGGTACACCAGTTGTTGCCCATTTTCTTCTTAAACCTAAATTTGTCCAATTTAAATCCGTTACTACGAGTCCTGTCCTGTTGTCTTAATATGATGACCTTGCCTGCATCAGTTGTAGGCCTTAACGCATTTGAATACCTCATTACACAATCCCACACTTTTCGTTTTTCCAGAGTGTACATTAAGGTGCATAAGCATGTATTCATATGGTAAATTTAGTAGCGATTGTAATTTGGCAATACCCCCCTGTACTTATTCAAGTGACTTCATGTCCATTCTATAGGACGGAGAGCAAAACTGTACCGCACAGTCGAGGATGGGTCTAATTATCGCCAAAGTTTAATGATTACCTTATTTTGTAATCCTCCAAGCAACAAATCCTAATGCCCTGTTATCTCTATACACAGTTTCCTGGATTCAAGGTCCGAACTCACTAACACTTCCTAAGGCCTTTTTCACATTCAGTTTTCTTGAATATGGCGTTATCTTTCGGGGATGGAAAAAAAAAAAAAAAAAAAAAAAAAAAAAAAAATTATATATATATATATATATATATATATATATATACATTGGCCGGGGTCCAGGCTCCCGGTAGGGGGTCCCTGGGCCTCGGCTGAATCGCTCATAAACAAACGCTTGCATGCAAGCTGTTCCGTTGATGTTGCTATCGATATAATTCGGCCAAAATAAAATCTACCCCAGTCATCACCTTGCTATACGTACACGTGCGCACCACACCACGCAATGCTACACAAAACGAATCACTTGCGGGCCAGCACAAAATAAACCGCTTACACACAGGTACAGCCGACATACGAATCCCCCAAAACTTCACATCAACCAAAAATTATTCGACCACAACAATATATATATATAAATATATATATATATATTATATATATACACACACACATATATATATATTTTAACAGGATCCTTTATTACAGTCGGGATGTGTTGCCATATCCCCCAATCACATAAAAGGGGCTCGCTACTTTTTGTGTTAACGTTATATATAACTTTTTTGCTTGGCTATGCAAGACGCGAAGGTGTGATCTAGGTGAATCATCCATCGGGGCAGGTGCGTCATATTAGCCACGAAGCCGAAATAAAATGTTAACTTTACTGTAACTCTCTTCCCCTTAAATCCTAAGCTATTCCTAACACCATATAGTCGTGTTATTAATATATACGCATGTGCACACACACACACACACAATTATATATATATATATATATATATTTCATGGACAATGTACAGAATAACAGACCATGAGCAGTTCACCGGACCACATTAAATCATATTTACTATAGTACGAGTATTGCCGTTATTCGATTGCATGTGATATCCTTTCATGACTGGGCGGGAGGGTGATGGCGAAGGCGAGGGGAGGATGAGCTTTGAAGGGGGGGGGGGTATAAATATAACGGTCTACACAATGCCTGACAACTAACCCCATCCGTGTATGTTTTACTCTTTTCTTTTATTATATTTTACTTATCTTGTTTATTTTTATAGAAGTAAAAAGGAGCTTTAATTGAAAAAATTGTCTATAGTGAAAATGTGACCGACTTGTCCTGCTAGATTATTAACAAAGCTAAAACGAATATTAGTAAATATAAAACAATAACATTAAGTACAATAGAGAATATTAGTAATTTAGACTGCTGAACAATGAACACTACAAAACTGAATTTTGAAATACGGTTGTACATGGAAAATAAACAAAATGTACCCCCACACGGGTGGAGCTTTCAATACGGCTGGGAAACTTTATACGCATGCTTTGTGATGCATGGAGGAAGGAGAGAGGGCTCTGGGCTTCTTTACGTATATTTACAGTGCATCATTCAGAACTGTCTAGTATCAAGTTACTGAAGAGAGATACAGATAGAGAGAGAAAGGGGTGGGTGTCACTAGTACTGTGGTGAGTTACTGAAGCTGCACTGTCCTCCTAAAGGACAGACCGGCGGTCCTGCAGTAGACCAAGATGGCGGAACACGCTATCTTACGAACAAACAACGCCCCAAACTCTTCCTATCGAGCTACGAGTTTCTGGATTCGTAACTACAAAACGAACGTTGGTGCAGGATGAACTGTTCTTGTCAGTCAGCTTGTATACTGCGCAAAATATATGAAATTATGATGAACTTTACGGTTTCAGCACGTCTGAGAAAATGTAAGACCACACTATGGCAACAGCTAGCTCCAACCAATCAGATATGTTTGTTGCCATAGAACGGGTCTAATTTCAATCACACCCGGTGAAAAAAATAACCAATGAAACAAACTAATTCTAAACTGTGGGAATACTAATTAATAAAAATAAAAATAATAATGTGAAGAAATATGTGCGAAATAACAAATCTAGAATCCAAGTGGTATGAATAAGCCATTGTACTTTCCTTGTGCGCACAAAACAGTCCTGGTCTGCATAGCTCAATGGTTCTTAACCTTGTTGGAGGTACTGAACCCCGCAAGTTTCATACATGCATTCATCGAACCCTTCGTAGTTGGAATTTTTATTTCTTCATATTCAAAACATAGGAACTATACACTGTATTAGTGCACAAACTGTACCATGGATCATTTGCACACGAAATCACTGTGTTCAAAGAAGAAAACAAATTTCACATAAAACAAAAACATAATGAATATTTACTGCAAATTAATGTGACTTTTGCTGTTGCCTCTCGGAGACAATTTCAGAAATGCGCCGAACACCGGAAACTGACTCACCGAACCCAGGTTAAACACTGGCATAGCTGCAACTAAATTTAAACGGGAATCGAGTAGCTCATAATTCGAATGCCCAGCTCTTTCCCAACGAATCTACGTACATGCACGCACTCACACACTCGTATCGTTTATGTTTTTCCCCTATGCCCTGCCTGGCTGGTCAGATCTGTTTATTTACAAGAATTTGTGCATGTCTTTGTGCAATGGTCCTTCCGTAATGAAATAGATCTATTGCTAATTGTATTCGAGCAAAAATGTGAAAAACCATGGGTTACGTATTTTCTTGTTAATACTAAGAAATCGACTTGTAAAATATATATAAACTGAACACCCACACTCTTACTACACACTTCAAATTATCTCCATGAAAAAAGCAAATTTCACAATTATTCTCTACACATTTCGTTTCTGAATATCCCAACCTCCCAACCCTGTGTACACACAAACGCAGTATTACGAAATGTATCTCTGTGCACCTACTTTGCATGTTATTTTCCCCAGTTTGAATCTGGACATGGTCAAAACTTTTAATTTTCTGCAAGTCGTTCTAGAGTACATTCACGCCTATGCACATCGTTGTTATCCACCAAGAACATTTTCCAACCATTCTTACAGAGAGGAGCGGGTTGAGGAGAAAAAAAAAAAGAAAAAAAAAAAAAAGAAAAAAAAAATCTGTCTATGCACTCACCCATTTTACCCGTGTATAAAATGAAAACAACTACACATACGCATATAAATAGGTAGATCAGTAATTACCTTCCAACGAAATCAACACCAACTTAAAAAAAAATCAACCCATTACCGATAAGAATAAGTTAAATGATAATACAAACAAAAATATCCCCATTTACGAATACAGGAACAAAAATATATCCCAGGAAATTTAAAATCCTCATTTGTTGCTGTTGTTCGAGAGAAAAATTAACATTTGTCCATGCAACGCCTACTTGTGGGCAATAACCGAAGAAGTGGGTAGAATACTAAAGGCAATTGAGATACGTTAAAAATGGGAAGCATTCTTCTGTAGGTGGGGGAATAATTTCAAGGAAAGTAGTTACAATTTGTGATGTTTCTCAACGAAAATTACCCAGGACAATTTGCAATGGAAATGAGACAGAAAAATGTTATATGTAATATTCTAATCATCACAACAATGGAATTTTTTCAAACTAAGCACGCTCGAATAAGCGTACAGTATACTGTACATAAATTGTCAACCAACTAGACTTTACGAATGAAGTAAATGTTTGAAGTACATTCCATTTGTACAAAACAATTTGCTTTATTAGCTACGCACCATCAAGATACCTTTAACAAAACTAAAATATGAAAGCACTTTCCTCCTCACCAGTTGGTAATGGCAGAGCCCCGGGGCAAAGTTCTCGGTGACACCACCCCCTCCCACCTCCACCATCTCTTATTGCCCATTATATCTACTTGAGAAATAGTTGAACAGGTTTTATAATTCATATTTGATGTTACTCTTACAGAAATGATAAGGGAACTAGTTAAATATTTTGTTTATTCTAACGCAAAAAAAAAAAAAAACGTCGATTGCGATAAAATATTTAGGGCTTCTTTGACATTTTTTTACCATTATTTTGTCAGTCTTGTGGGATGCAATTCCATGCTAGAATTGCCCCCCCCCCCCAATGTGAGGGCCCTGGATAAGGAGTCACAAATCCACACCAGTTCCATCACCCCTCTGACCTAGGCACGTCCATGATGATACTTTACCCAGTTCTCCATTTACAAAGTAGCAACAGTTCCACAGCAGGTTCCAACAGAGATTGTTCCCCTACCGCTTCACTATACAAGCGACTCCCTTAACCACTCGATGAATTTGAAGATGAAAATGTCACCTCAAGCATTCACATTCCTTCCACACTCTTACCTGCTTCATTCACTTCTGCTTTCTACATTTTTACCTTTCAACGAACAACCACTGTATCTTAAGCAGTTTCTTATCTGCCACACTGGTAAACTACTTAAGCCAGCACTATGCTACACATTTTTCTCTCTCCAAATTTCAGTTATGTGGCAACAACGCACACAAGCACATCGTTGCTTTCTTACCTTGATTCAACGTAGTAGCTACTTTTGTTCATCTACATTAAGATTGTGTGTATTTCTGAGGATAAGATCCAAGTAAATCTTACGCTTTTTTGTATAAATACTTCTTTCTTTTCACTGTCAAATTAATTCCCTAAAAACGAGGGAACGACTATCGACACTACTTGTTATAATAATATCCACAATAGTGATAAAACAGTTGTTCAAAATTATAACATTGTTCTGCACGGAATAGACTTTACGCCGTGTCTTTCACAGCTCAAATTCAATTTTCATTAAATCATGGCAACAGTACTACCTACAGGAAATAGATTCTACAATTTTAATGAAATTTCCTATGATCTACCGAAAAAGAAAACTATGAAACATGGGTTTCCAATATGATGACAATTTCAAAATGTAAATTGTTGCCAATTCTCCACTCGCCGCTAGCAGCCGTTGAGGCTGGAAGACGATGGCGGGAGTTGAAGGGAGAAGGCCAAGAGGCTTGTCATAACCAGATGACGCCTTACCCAGCTCGCTCGCTCACGGTAACGTGGCCCTATTCCGTCGATCAGACTAACACTAACAATTAAATGATTATTCCAAGTCAACCCATGTATATTGGTTGAGTGATCTATTCTGTCTCTATTTCGTTTTCCAACGGCTCACTGTGATTTGTTGCTGCTGTTCCCGCTAAAACCGTCACCACAATCTCGACAAATTCGAACAATGCAAAACGCAACGACTGTGCACCCCAACAACCTATCATGCAATCTACCCTGCACGCCCCTCTTCAACGCACTGAACATCACAATATTACAATTTACACTAACAAAAATATTACCCCACATAACTGGAATATAAGCACAATACACAGCCCAGTCTAGCATGTCCTTTGATCGCATGAAGAAACAAGCCTGTATCACTTCGGTCAAATTTGCTATTACAACCCCATCCCTCCCCAGAACTACGTCCAGCACAATTTCTCATATCCTCCCGGCAGAAATTCCCTCACGCCACGATGGAACCAATCACTGGAGCAATAAAACAGCAGTGAGCCCCAAGATTTACTGCAACAAACGAGACTTAGGGTAACTCCAAATACAACCTGTATATTCTGTGACTGCAGCGCTCATAAAAGGGGATGGGTGGGTTATTCTGCCAGCTATGTAACTACTGGTTATGATAGTGAAACAACTAAACCTTGAGAAATTACGATAAGGAATCACGTATGTAACAAAATAGACACGATCCAACCTTTAAGTGCTGGAAAAAATAAAATAAAATAATCCCAATTCAATATAATAATTATGATCAACATGATCACCATTTACTGTCCTCTGAATTTCCACATGCCAATGTTGTATACCAGTGTTGACCCTTCATCCAAAAGGAGCTAAGATAAAGGGAAAGGACTGATGAGTGTGTGTGTGCATGCCTTGGCTACCTCCCTAGTCTGGGGAAGCCTTTTGTTATGTAGATAGAATATTTTATCTATAGGGACCAATGATGGTTACTTGCTTCTGGTGGTCCTGCAAGGTGGAGAATAAAGCATCCCATTTTGTAAACCCGTCAACCCCCTCACTTCTATCAGTAGGTGCAACCCTGAGGGGCTGACACTTGGTTCCCAGACTGGGGACAACCAGTGACTGCCCCCTTCCTCCTACCACTTTCAGGCAGTGACATAGAAACAGTCCCACAACAATACAACACAAAATTTCTTCCCAGATATGTCCCTTCCCCCTGGTGGGGGGTTAGGGAAATGACAGTATGTGGACACAACTTTCTATCTATACCATGTTAGAATCTAAGAAGGAAGGCTACAGTGAATGTTATAAACCTTAGTCAAAATTCACAAATTCTTAGAAGATAAAGTCTTAAGTTTCAAAGATCATTCCATATACTGCTCATTATATGAATTATGCCCGTTTGGGAACCTCTACTCTAGAGCTATAAAGATGTTTTAACATGAGCCTTTGGATGTGGCTGGGTGCAATCCTAGGGGTCTGCATTGTTGCCACATCACCCAATCACAAAGAGGGGCTCGCTACCTCTCTATTTATATATTTATGTAATTTCAGAAACTAAATAATGTGTTGAGGGAATTCAATAGCTCAAATGACTAAAAGACTTTATTCCTCAGACATGGACAATGCCGAGGAGGACCTGGGTCTCCTTGCTTCTTGTCAACACTCCATCATGACTGTCGGCTCCTTTGGTTTTTGGTCATCATTGCTTGCTGGTGGCCAAGTGGTATATGCCCAAAGTCCAAACTCTACTATCAAGCCCCTTTATGTTGATTCACGTACATTTGGAAATACTGGCTTCGAACAATGGTTCGGACTGGCAATGAACACTTCCTTTGTGGGTGACGAGGTAGTCTAGCCCCAGAACAATGTCCCTTTCAAGCAGTGTGTCTTAACCTTTGCCTACTTCAGTACCTCCTACTGTTAAGTTCAGGCAGTCCAGCATCTCTTGACATCAGGATTTAGAGACTGCAATTGTTCCGTTACCACAAGAAACAGTTTTATCACCCCTAGAAACTTGTTTCAGCACTAGTTTAAGAAACACTGCTCTGAAATATCATAAAAAGCCCTCCATTCACAGAACAACTACCCACATACACCAATGTTGAAATATTTGAAAACCAAGCTTGTAAAAACCCACCACCCCACACAATGTTCATTCCACATCATAAAAAAAAGGATAAAAAATATGAGAAATAAATAAATAAATAAACATATACATATATGTAGGTACCAGTTAAACCATCCTACCATTTATAGCTAGTTTACTAAGATTCCTCTTATTACAAAATTGTCCAGGATCAAGTGACAGTACAAACTACTTCAATAGTTCATCCTACTCTGTACCAATCCAGTGTCTGCTGAACTGTCATTGGATGCAGCAAACCAGCAAGTGAAAAGTCAACCACCAGAACTTTGCACTGGTAAATGATGGCTGCTGCAACCACTCGCACACACACCCTCAACATATTAAACTATTCTAAATTAAATACTTCCATTTATATCCTTTTTCATCCATTATTCTGTGCTGTTTTCTTGCCTTCTTAAAGGGAAATCAAACGCCAATTACAAATTAATATAGATTCAAGGTAGTGGCTGGAATTTAACTGCACAGTACATTTACTAACTACCCTAGAAAAAAAAAAAAAAAAAAAAAAAAAAAAAAAAAAAAATAATAATAATAATAATAATAAATAATTTAAATTAAATTATAACAAAACAAAAAAATAGTATCATCCCCCCCAAACAAAAATTTCATGCACATTGGAATACTATGAATTTTCTGTTTCTTTTTCCAGTTGTTAATCTATGTAAAAGTATAAAGTCTTTGTACTGTGAATCTTAACCATGCAGTTATGTGGGTACATCAATGAACTTAAACTTACAACAAATTCCATGATGGTCACAATATACTTAGTCAACCACACCAGTGACTTTGAGATACGCTTGACTCGAAAGCTGAACCTAGACGCCTATATGTTTAGCTCATAAATCTATAAAATAATCTTATTTTCGTCCTCCTTAAAAAAGTGACCATCAGTGGGTAATGATTACAATACTATTGAAATTTCTGTCATATTTCCAAGTTGAAAATATTTCTAAATAACTTGGAGACTGAAGATATGGTGCACTGATAGAAAACGGGGGGAGAGAGTGAGCGAGTGAGAGAAATAGAGTGAGTGAGAGAGAGAGAGATAGCAGGAGGAGGAGGAGGAGGTTGAGTACAAACATCTTTTCATGAGGGCAATGAACTTTGCACTGATCCTTTAAAATTCAATAGTAACTATCATAGCAGTGGAAAGTTTCTCAACTGGAAATATAATCTCATACAAAATAAATATGATGAAGTAACTTCTAGAAGGCTGGCATTCACATGGTGATTAAAATATAGTGGTTCGTCTCCAGGGGAACCAGTATTCATACACAAAGAATACGTTTACAGACACCTAAATTAGGCCCCTTCCTGTTACATCAACCAAGATTACTTCCACGATGGCTATCCCAGAAAAACAAATGGTACATAGCAAATTTGGTCACTAACACACCCTTGCCCCCAAAGTTAGGAGCCCATCCCCCCTTTGGCTCAGTACCGTGGACGCTTCTCCTCAGATAGGTTACCTCCCACACCCATCGGCCTCTTTGGTGTCTGCTGCTGGAGACCCGGTCCCTGTGGAGGAAGCAAACGTGCACATTACAAGCAGCAATGCAATTCAAGTGCTGAAAAAACAAAATGAGCTTTCATATCTTTCTCACAACAAAGGTGGGTAACGTGTATGGAGGGTTTAATATCCTTTTATAATAGGGGAACCAACTGGAGGAAAAATTGCCAAAGGTCGAAAGGGAAGGCGAGAAGAGCAGAACTAAGATGAAGTATCGAGAGAAAAATGAAGTTCTACGAGCTACCAAGACAATGGCGAGGTATAAATCTGGTAGGTGGAAGAATAAGAAAACAAAAAACTAAAAAGGTGTACTCGCAGAATGGAGTGAGAGGGTGGGGTGCGGGGAATGTGAAAAAAAAATCTACACATTACCAGACCTCAACTAGCTGTGTTTGTTTTTTGCACTGTCAACACTGGCTCACTAAGCTACTGAACCCCCAGCCCCGACCCCATCCTTAACAACTTAAATATCAGAGAACTTCAAATGAACCACAAAAATATACCCAAACCAATCATTAGATATAATGGATGCATCTTAATTGCGTCAACACATCAGATATGATCACAATGATAACTCCTTATAAAACTAACGAGCTTACCTATCTACTCAAGTAGTATCACAACCACTATATCAAACAATTTGTACTTTTGGTTACACAAAATCTACTGACATGGGACTTCCCTATAGATAATGAAGCTCTCTGGAAACAGTTGTCAAATCTATACAGAGCTGGCTGCCATTATTGAAATGCAATTACTATAACTTAAGGATTAATAATTTCTATCAAATGGATTCCCCTGACCTGAATAAAGTTATCTGGTATTAGTCACAAGATAAATAGAAATCCATTGCTGTTATTCATGAGTGTGTGAGAGATACAGAGAGAAGAATGAGAGGAAAAGAGAGAGCAAGAGAGAGAGAGAGAGAGAGAGGGGGGGAGGCATTGCCTACTACGTGTGAGAAAGTTACTTCAATTGTATACCACATTGTGTGAAGAAAAAAAATTTGTGCTATCCAGTTTGACTACTTACTCTGTTTGCACTACATGAACATTCTTGGATGGTACACAAAACACCAAAGCAACGTGTGCTTCTACCAAAGCTACGACAAAAATCAACCCAGGACAACTCCCCCACCCCCCATTTCATAATTTTGATTTTTGTGTTTATTTTATACTGTTACTACTTTCAAGAAGACATAACTAATCATTTATGCTCCAAGACAAATTTATTCCATTCACCTGCAGATTCAACTAATTAAAATTTCTTGATGTTTGCAACACCCCCCCCCCTCCCATTTCTGCCATTACCCATACTGGGAGATGGCTATGCATGGTTGTTTTGTCAGAGGTCTGGGATTAAGATTTTCTACCATACTGCCGCTACACGCAGATTCAGTCTACTTCCAAGTTGTCGCCTCCAGACACTGGGACACTAGTCTGTTGATCCATCCTCCTCCCAATTAGCTAAAACATAACCAACAAAATATTCTTCCCATACTCTGACTGAAACCTGAGAAAAGTTTTGGTTTACCTAACAACACTGGCCATACTCTATCACTGAGTCTGGTACTTGTTCTCCCGACTGGGCCAAAGATGACTATGAGCTTTAACTATATTTCTTTCACCTTTTCTTATAAGGAGAGATGACAACTGGCAACTCCTCTCCTATTACTATAAGCTGGAGACACCATCATACAACAATCCAACCTATCTTCCTTGAGAGATCTACTAAAGGGTCTGAGGGACTGTTGTTTCATTGTGAGACTGTGGGTTTCTAGTCTGTGAACTCATGACCACAATTATCAATATACATCCTGTATTGAGACATTTCCTGCACAGTTATGCAGGACTTTGGTGTCACTCCTAGACTAGAACCTGGTTGGATTATTCAACATTTGGAGATAAATACCCATTCCGAGATGAATGCTGAACCACGTGTTAACTTTACTATCTCCTGTTTCTGAAGGTCTTCTTAAAACCCTCCTTGGAAGCCCATTGCTTCCTTCTCATATTCCTGTGCTGGTGGAAAAAAATACTGCCAGTGTTCTCATGCATGATGTAAAAAGGTGACTAAATGGGGCTATGTGAAATGACTGCGACTTTCTCTTTCCGTAGTTTCTCCATAAAGGAGTCGAGGCAAGCTTTGAATCCTTAAAGGCCACTGGTATGTGTATGTGTATGTATGTGTACATATACATATAATTTTATTTATAGTTACCTTATTACATCATGACTTCTGCAACAAATTGAGACCTCAGATATATAAAGAAAGGAAAAGAATCCACCTAAAATGTAAACCTTCTCCCATAGATCTCTGGGAAGAAAGAATGGATTGTTGTCTGTTATTAGAGTGGGACTGTTTCTACATCAATGACTTAGAGTAGTATTAGTGAGAGTGGTTACCATTGGCTGTAAGTTCTTGTGTGAAAAGGTAGGAAACAGAAGTTGACAGAGATACTGGACCTGATCCAGTAATTGTGTCAGCCCCTCAAGGACCTTTATATGGAGGTGAGGGTGTTCAATGGTTTTGAAGACAGGAAGGAGACCATTCCCTCCGATGTCCATTGCAGGTCCCTTCAGTAATACAGTTGCAGACATATGACTGACACAGTGGCATGCTGGTTGCTGCTGGCGTGTAGCAACTAACATGTCACCATGTTCCTCTCAAGTATTAGGGCAAGGTCTTCACTGGATCAATTGACCCCATCACTCTCTGCCCTCGCCATGTTGTGAATCTGTTGCTGTGTCATTGGGGCCAAACTGTGGGTATCTCCTTCACCATTAAAACTTTGTGTCATGAAGGTTCTTGTGGTGGGGAATTAATGTATCTACAATTGTCCCGATACTACTGATACTTGGTTAACAAGTCTGTTATTTTCACATGTTGCAGGAACCAAGAACACCCTGTTCAGGTCAGAATGCCCATGTATTACACAACAATGAAATCAGTCATACCAGCTCAACCTCTGTCTCTGTCCTCTGAATAAAGACAACTAGACAACACATCTACACTCATCACATCAGCATATATACATACAGAAGATCATACTTATTACCAAAGGTTCCTTTCCCCACTTTACAAGGGGGAGTGGCCGAGTCAAAGCACACTCCCATCCCACAAAATAACAACAAAATTATAATAATCTTTATACAATACAAGCAATTGGTCCAGACACCATACCAAACACCTTGGTACACAGGAGTTCAGCACTCTTGAACATATTGTATAGACACGGTAAAGGAAACATGGACTGGAGGTGAAGCTTTTATTCCTGACGTTTCGTCTAATGATTTTCTCATTCCATTCCTTTGAGAAAGTCGTTAGACGAAACATCAGGAATAAAAGCTTCACCTCCAGTCCATGTTTCCTTTATCGTGTCTATACAACTTGTTCACATGGATTTTCACTCGTGAACATAATTACTGTTATGTACACTGCAACACCATACATTTTGGAAACGTAGGAAAATCAGCTTGAATTCTCAAATGTGGCAAAGTGTCAATGGATCCACTACTTCACATATCAGCTGATCATACTACTGTGCACATCAAAACTAATGCAGTGGGCTGAACTGCCCATAACCAACCTGCACATCCTCCTCTCTTACATGATCTTCCACACCTACCATTCCATGACACAATCTTGCACAAAGCATACTGGAAAGATTCAACCATAAACAACTATGCTGCACACTACTCACAAAAAGAGCTTGACTACATTTACCTCCTGCTTTTCATACACAAGACTTATGATGCACTAATACACAATGTCATACAATGGTAGCCAAACTACTTTTCGGGTAGACGTGTGTACACACAATAAACATCAGCCACTTTGCACAAACACAATAATCCCATAAGGCTGTCTTTTCACTTACACTATTCAGTTTGTACACGAGCAACGTGCCAGTGCTCGCACCTGAGATGACCAACACACATACTGCATCTAATGCTGACACACTCAATGTACACACAAGTAACAAGTAGCTGCTGCCTTCCACCAAACAACACAGACTAAGGCAATTAATTATCAATAACTAAATGAAATGAGTGACCAGCCACGTCCAGTCACACTTCTCACCAATGACAACCTAGACCACCACTGACCATACTTTTAACTCAACACTAACCCCTTTCCCCATCATACACAAAAATTGTACACAGCATATTACAAAACAAATATTACACATAAATGTGGCAAATATCTTAACACTGTGCAATTACTGCTAAAGCCTTTGGAAACACACATGCTCACACACTGTACAAACAACACCTACAGTCTATACTGGACCATTCTACTCCAGCATAGTCAGCACTCATGACAAACTACATTATCTATCCTTGGGGGGTCAATACTGAACTGATGAAGTAAGTCACAGAGCCAGTAGATATTTAAGAAGGATACATGTCTAAAGTGATCAGCATATATCTTGAGTGGAAACAAGCCTCCAATTATAAAAAATTGTTGCATGACTTGTTTGTAGGGGGTGTCAGAAGTTCCTAAATATCAACTCCATAAATTCTATTCAATCAATACTTCATATGGGATTACAACATTCATATTGCATATAGGCAACACCCTCTAGACACCTACACATGGAAACCAACATTTTGCACACCTATGAACATTTCAGCATGCATAGCACACAACACATAGCGTTCACGAAACTAATAGCTCCCATCACAGTATCACTGACCATCTTCAGAACACTGATACAACGCAATACATAACACTATTCCTCCACCTCCCACTCAACCACACCAACTAGAATATACAATAGACTTCTGTGTAAATGAAAACTTAAATTCAAGACAAGATCCAAATTAAGTAAATCTCACGATTCTAGCTCATACTGGAAGGATAAGATTCAAATTACTAAACCGCTTGTGGTAAAGTTTAAGCGAGTACCCAACAAAAGATGTGGTGATAGCCCTATGCAATGAAATACATTTAATGTATTGTTATTAAGTAACACATTTAATGTATTACCTGGAAATCATTTGAAGTGTTGGTCTGTTATTAATGATGCATGTATGAGAGTAAATACCCTATGTAAACTATAACTTGTAGTGGTATCAGCTAAAAGAAAGTTGCTTGCTGGTATGTTCATACACCATATAGGCTGTATTTAAAGTCAATTTTTAATGATTTGTACTTGCCAGTTGCCAATAAGTCTATCAAAATGCATGTTAGAATAGAGCCTTTATTAGTACGACTTTTTGTTTGTTACTAATAAAGGCTCAGTCCTCAGATGGGATTTCTTTTGATAAGTTTTAACGTCACAATTTCTGTACTTGACCAGTCACTCCCATCCCCTTTTATAACACTTTAACTGGTGTCTGATAACCCAAATATAGTGCACACAAAATCCTCAAAGACAGAGCTCTAGCTACCAGCCTGTAAACACTCCTTAAATATAACACATACAAATTAGATAAAAATACTCGGCTTTATGTTCAACACCTCGATGACACTTGCACTACACGACATCAAACAGAAATGTAGCATAATTATGGTTCATCATCCTTGCAGGAATTGGTGGCAAAACCTTCATGTAAGTCAATGACACTAATATACAAACACTATGTACACTAATAACTGGGCTAGTCCAGCACAGGTACTGCCTGTCTTAGAAACATCATTGTAAACTATGAATCATACAAAATCATCAGTGGCTGCACACGACATCCATAGATCATCTACACAAATAGATCAAAGTTCTGTAACTCTGCCATCGCTAAGACATGCACAGCACAATACACAGCTTTCACCAAACAAAACCCACACAACACATCACATGGACTTGAGAACACTTACAACAATACAATACAGAAGACCAACTTGTCACTCCCACCCAACTACACCAGCAAACATAAATGTACGTTACTCACATAAAGAGCTCTAGCTTGCCAGGAGCCAAACTCCTTGGCTGTCTTCCACCGTCCATACATAAATCAGAGGCCCAAATACACGCTACATAGCACACCTAAGCAGATGCTGCTGTGGCCATCACACAAAACTCAAGATGTACAGACACAAGTTAGGCAACATAGCAGACGATACATGCCCACACTACCAGGCTGCGTCAGACAGTCACACTCATCCTCACAGACTGCACAGCACTGGCGGCAGCACATTGACATGAACACAACATATCTGTGACGGAGGACCTTTGGTGGCAGCCCGTGAGGGCGATCAGTTTCCTCTGTTGATCTGGTGTGCTGTCTCATTGACGCCGTGGGCAACTCAACAACAACAACAACTGCAAGGTAAATGCACAAGTCATCTGATTGTGCACCTTAATTTCCTGCCTGAATTATGAACATGTTTATGCTCGTGATTCTGCATGTACCATTCCGTGCTAAGCTGCCTCGAGTACTTAAGGTCTGCAACTGTACCTGGTTTTGTTTACCCACAGCAGCAAGACATTGGCATTCAGTCAGCAACCATACACAAGAATTTATATATATTTTTTGTGTATCTGTGTGCTTTAACTTTGCTACCTCCTTGTGTAGGGGAGAAGATACATATACATATATATATATACCAAAGGTTTTTTTTCCCCATTACATGGGAGGTAGCAAAAGACAAAGGCATAGAAATCACTCCCACCCATTCCATCCCCTACATACTCCAATCCCATCTGCCCTCTTCCCTCCCTTTTATCTTGGCACCTCCTGGATGACAGGTCATAAGACACAACACATCTACAGCAAGGCCACTTCATCAATTTGGCAACCACCACTCCTTTTGTTCCCAAATGTATATATGACAATATGTCAACGGTTTCAAGAACATGTTACATTGGTGCTGAATTACAATGGTAAACCATTATCTAAAATACTTTGTGTCAGCCTGCTCGAAATTAAGACACTCTCCAGCAGTATTATGACGGAAGTGAGAAATAATAAATTCTGCTCATGAATAACCATGAATTCATAACTGAAGCCTTACAAGTCCAATATTGACTTTATTTCCCTATTTATAAACCTATACAGTGAGTCCTCCTTATACGGTAATTCTTTATCCGGTAAATTCACAGTTACGGTATTTGGTAATTACTACCCTTGATTCTATTTACAGGAAAAATTCACAGATATGGTATCCGCTCATGTTTTGTTTACACTGTACCATAGCGCCACCACCGAGAATGTCTCGGAAATATCGAAAAAGCCCTGGGTTCAGTATATGGTAATTTCAATTTGTGGTAAGGTTTTCAGGAATGCATATTAGTACTGTATAACGAGGACTTACTGTAACTGATACTTGGAAATAGCATATATTTAACCTATAACTGATAACTTGGAAGTAGCATCCATTATGAAGATATGACTCATATATCACTTTATTGTTAACAACAACAAACCCAAAATAGGCATGGTCATACTAGAAAAATCAAAGTACTATGCAATTTCACGTATATTCCCTTATTATCAATTCTATGGGTTCTTTAGCCAGAATGTGTACTTATGGATCACTCCTCTGTATCAGTTCTCTCTTGCAGGCAATCCATGGACTGAAATTTGCCACCACATTTGCCCCTAAGTATCTAAAGCTATCCACTTCCTCCAGTCTCTTTCCCTTAATACTCACTTCCAATTTGCTGCTATCCTATCCCCATCTCATCATCTTAGTTTTACCCACATTTGTCTTCAACTTCCTTCTTTTGCCCACCTTCCTAAACTCCATCACTAACTTCCTTAATCCCTCCTCATAAATAAACATAAATCCATCCTCCCTTATAAATATAAATTTCTAACCCCTTGCTGTTAAAAAAAAAGATTGCTTAATGTATGCAATTTCCAAAATACTGAGGTACAATCATTAAAAAACTTTGTCCATGAGGTATGTCAATTATTGTGGAATTGTGATCTTCATGGTTTTAGAGCTTTCATAGCAACTTGCCTTTTTATCTTTTTTTATTCTTCTACTTTCACATTCCCAACAATCCTCATTATCAATCTAACCTTCTGACCATGTCTAGTGTTCTATAGACCTTCAAAATAAGTGCTCTACAAATTCTAAGCTATTCTTTCTATCATACCCAAACTGATAGAAAATATGATCCTGAAAAGAACATATACCTACCTCATCAAACTGGTATGGATTCAAGAAGGCCACTTCATCAGAACAATATTTCTTACAAATGTCATAAAACAAGTACTGAAGAACAGAAATCACTTGACAAAACAGTAATGGTAGCAATAGGTAAAAAACAAGGCTCTTGGCACTTGTCCTACATACAAGCATGTGAGCAAGGAGGGGAAGGGGGTGCTTGTGCCTTTGCTCCCATTGTCTTGTATCAAACATGGCCTCTTACTAAAAATTCAAAAACACGTATTCTAGGGAAACGTGTTACTAGCATTTCTTTTCATCTACTGGTTTTGCTACCTATCTAGTATATTACCATGAATCAAAGAACACTCAGGGGTCAGATTAAATGGCTAACCTCTCCAACATACTTGGCCTATTATTTGATACGCAACTTTCACTCACTACACAGAAAGACCAAAGGAACACTGACTAGCCACATGAACAGGATTTAAACAGTAGGAAAACTACTAAATAAATATAAACTCTTCATAAGAACTACACTTACCTACACATCCAAGACGTGGTGTCCAACAATTATAAAAACAGACAACCTACAAACAACACACAATAAAGCTGGACACAAACTATGCACAAAAGCAATAATAACGACACCCCTATTCATGGAAATCAATATTTTTCCTAGGGAGCAGCACATAAGAATAATAGGCCGAGTTTTATGCAAGAGAACACCCCCATTCTTTGCATCAGTTTTGGGATAACAGAGCATCACAAGGGCAGAGTTCATTCTGAATCCACAAAAGGAAACCCAGACTGATGGCTGGAGGGAGGGAGGGCAAAGAGAGAGAGAGAGAGAGAGAGAGAGAGAGAGAGAGAGAGAGAAAAGAAGAAGAAGAAGAAGAAGAAGAAGAAGAAGAAGAAGAAGAAGAAGAAGAAGAAGAAGAAGAAGAAGAAGAAGAAGAAGAAGAAGAAGAAGAAGAAGAAGAAGAAGAAGAAGAAGAAGAAGAAGAAGAAGAAGAAGAAGAAGAAGAAGAAGAAGAAGAAGAAGAAGAAGAAGAAGAAGAAGACGACGACGACGACGACGACGACGACGACGACGACGACGACGACGACGACGACGAAGAAGAAGAAGAAGAAGAAGAAGAAGAAGAAGAAGAAGAAGAAGAAGAAGAAGAAGAAGAAGAAGAAGAAGAAGAAGAAGACAGTTGGGGGGTAGGTACGATGACCATATCATGATGTAGCAGTGGGTACCCCAATTGGCTTCTACTGTTGGGTACTGTGGAGGTGATGCTGGGGAACAGGGATGACCATCCATTCATGAGGAACTCGGGTGGGAAGGACAACAAATGGGGCTTTGGAGGGGTGTTTGCTTTGACTTGGTTACTCACCTCAAGGGAAAAAGGCCTATTGGTATATCTGTTACAGTAAGAACACGTACCTATGGATTACGCTTAATCCCTGAATGTTTCAGTGAATACGCGTAATCCCCGTTTCACTAACCTAACCTAAGGTTAGGTTAGGTTAGTGAAACGGGGATTACGCGTATTCACTGAAACATTCAGGGATTACGCGTAATCCCTAGGTACGTGTTCTTACTGTAACATATCTACACATGTGTGTGTATATATGCATATGGGATTTTGTGATCATAGGTCCTTTCCTGAACATTACAACAAATACAGCACATAAGGCCCACCAGATATAATATAAATACACCAGCAGTATTCCACTCCACACAGGCATGTATGGGGGGGGGGGGAAGAGTGAGAGTGAGAGAGAGAAAACCTATCCATGTTATTGTGCCTAGAAGAATAATTCTTAAATATGCAGATATTCAAGAGAATTTGGAAATTTCAGATACCTGTCAACATCAACCTAGCCCCAGTATCCCACAACATATCCCTACATGCACGCACACACACACACAGATTACAAAACAATCACTCCATAACATGCCATCAAATTCTGTGCCCAATAGAAAAATCGCTCCCAAGGATGTGCTTACAATCAGGTCACCAGCCCCACACTAAAAACCATAACAACACGGAATCAGCCGGTTATTAAACAACAATTGCCTGAAGTGCAAGAACCACATGGGAAACACAACACAATGCTCCCAATACGTTCATTGTCCTTCACTCACTCCTGAGAGCAGCACTGGGCTGAACCAGTAACAACTGCTGGTTTTTAGTGTCGGGTCTTTTGCTGGAGAACTGGCACAATAAACCGATTGATTAATACAATATTTAGGGTGGGCAATTGGTAAGATCTACTGGCTACTGTTGAGTACCTGGGAATCATGAGTTTCCTGTGAGACACATCTAAGGCAGCAGACTGACTGATTAGGATGGGAACCAGAGACAAATACCAGTTCTCCTCACTATCCACATTCAAAACACACGAGCATCTCCACCTCCACGAAGACACCCGATAGGGCAAGAAATTTCTTTCTCAACTCTGATTAGTCCCCACACTCTAAAAACATTTTTTCACCCAAGAGATAAGTAGAATTTGTTCTCCACCACCAAAGAAGACTCCAGTAGTCAATTTCTCCCATCTGCCAAAACCATAAAATCCTTGGCCTTACAGTGATACTCTAAATATCAAAAAGATCTAACAGCGTAGGCAGATACAAAATCTAATGCACTTACAACAGTAGCAGTCATAAAATTTGGACAACAAACACTTGTTATTGTATGTAAACAACTCACAAGAACTACACTTCACTAAACACCCAACAATTACAAAAACAATGCCATCCAACAAACAAAAACAAACCATTAAAAACAATAACTGGATGCACTTGAAGAACACAAATACCACATCAACACCTAGAAACCAAAATCCTTTCCATCAAATGGAATACAAGAATGACAGATACAGTTCTGCATACACTCCCTCAAATCCACCCCCTCCTCGTATATCAAACAAAAAGAACTCTTAACACAACGAAAAATCACCAATATTCTTCTCAAACATTTACAAGAACCTACCCTGCAGTACTCCACAACATATCCATACAAAAAATTACATTCAAACCACGAAACAAGCACTCCTTAATTGACTTTTTTCCATATCTTGCATTAGGTACCATTTACCACTTAGGTGAAGATGCACTAGTCTATACAACCAATGCCTCACACTTTAACCTATTTCATACTTTCTCTTACGGTTGGTTGTCTTGTTTTCAAGTCTATGTAACCCATTTTCATCTTTCACACCACCTTCTCACTTTCCAAGACGATATTTGTACTCTTCCTTCACAAAGGTGGAGCATGCCGACAGGAGACCTTTTGGTCCATAACTAGGTCAGATGCAAGGAGAGGAGGAGGAGGAGGAGGAGGAGGAGGAGGAGGAGGAGGAGGAGAAGAAGAACAAGAAGAAGAAGAAGAAGAAGAAGAAAATTAGCCATCACCTTCCACCCCCTTTTCCAAATTTCCTAACTCTTATAAGTCATTTCTTATCCTCTTCCCCTATATTCTTGTCCTCAAACCCTTTACTACATTTAATTCCAACATTTTCATCTTCAAGCAGTACACTGTTTGAAAGTACTCAAATTTCCACTATTCTCTTATGTATAGTGGCAGTCATTATCTAATGAATATATCATCTAAACAATCCCTAGTCTCAATTCTAGAATCTGTTCTCTTACCATATTCAACTGTGTGCAACTTTTTTCTACCCATGGTTATAACCATGACCAATACCTGCACTGCCCCCTCCCCCACACACTTCTTGATCTCGTGTTTTTGTATCCTTTCATATTTCCCCCCCCAACTCCTCGCCCATCAAGATTATCATTCCCAAGAACTTTTTGACACCTCTACCTGGCCCCTCCTCATTTTCTATCTCATCTCTCTTTATCCTAAATAATCCACATCTTTTTGCATTCTCTTGTGATCCATTCTTTTATTCACAAAATTTTACTTCTTTGTATTAGTCACATTTCATTATGTTCCCTTTCCCTTTCACACCTCTCCTGGACTAAAATCACATTACAAAATATGATGGGTACAAGTAATGATCCTCAAAGATAGATGTGATAATCATCTCCCTGACATCTGTCTTTTGAACACATCATTCCCCTCGGCTCCAATTGGAGGGTGCAACATCAAGGGGCAGATGCTCAGTCCAATTTTTGGACTGGGCCAAAAGACCTCTATAATCTTTAATCATTTTCTCTACCTTTCCCATAACTGAGCTGACAACTTGTAACTGTTCCCCTCCTATAAACTGGAGACAAGATTCCCACAATTACAAACTTTTCTTCTCAGCCATCAATTGGAGGACCCAAGAACTCTTGAATTATTTTCTCTACCTTTCACATAAGCAAGCTGACAACTAGTAACTACTCCCCTCCTATAAACTGGCAACACAAGATTTCCACAATCACAAACACAAACTTTTCTTCTTGGCTATCAATCCAAAGGCCCAGTGACCAGTACTTGCTTTTATTGGGCTCAAGGTTTCCAGTGGATGGCAAATATCATAATTCTATTTTCTTTTTTCTACATGCAACATACATTACCTAATTATTCACAACACACTCATGAATTAATCTACATTTCATGCAAATAATTTGACAAACCTTTATTGTACTTAGGGATTCCTTATACTTTTAATATATACGTATGCACATACATGTACAGCAATTGTATAATGCCATGCTCATGTTACACGTAAATAAACACTGATACATATGCACACTATATAATAAAATACAGCTGATAAAATTATGCATCTGAAGAGGAGAGATAAGCACAAGTAACAAAAGATAACTAAAGGAGAAAATTCGTGATCTACCTTTATACCAAGGGCTTTTCCTCCCTTATAAGGGACACAGCCATATCAAAAGGCACATACTCCCACCCATCACCCTTTCCTCCCTCCCATCTTAGCTCCTCATGGATGACAGGTCATCCCTGTATCCCGCCCACTGCCCCGAGTCAGAGGCAATGCAACAAGACACAGTATATCCACAGGAAGGCGGCTAACTAAATTGGTAAATCCCCCCCCCCACCATCCCCTCATGCAGTAAAAGAGAAGACAGGGAGAAACCCATTCAGGCTGCATCAAAACATCACCCACACATACCACTCCCTACCATTCTTAACCTCTTCCATATGACAACACTTACGCAGGCATCATGTGGCGCTAGTGGATATACATGGATGCCGGCATTGGCATCCTATCTTGTAGTTGCAGCCGAGTGACACCTGAATTCTGCGAACTGGCTTGATTGCATTATCTGTTTATCATTACTCAGAGTGAAAAAGACCGAGTAAATCAGCAGCGACTTTATATCCTATAATGCGAGTATTGTGATACATCATAGTACATCAGGCGTCTGATGCTGCACGCGGGAGTTTGACTCGTACTGAAGAGGTTAATTTGGAGGCGAATAAAAATGTCAGGAGGTGAAGAGAGCTGGAGACTGAGAAAGAACTGAAGTGGTATAGCTAGGATAAAGTAGGTTCAAGGATTCCAGCCTGCCATATAGGTATATACAGGAGGTAGGAATAGAATATGCCACTCCCGTAGCATTCACACCAACCATGGATAAAAGGTTTCAAACTTGCATGTACTTGGTTGTTGTCTGTTTGGCACCAGTAAATCCTTTCCATATCCAAATACCCTGCTGCTCCATTGGTTCTATGGGAAAGATTACTATACTTGTGGGCCATAGGTCAACTGATCCTTTTAGCTTCTGTCAGTATTCTCCCAGAAGTCACAAATAAATAAACACCCTGCCACTCAATTCAGATTTGGGAGGGATTACTTTATAGTCTGTCTCAGTTCTCGCATTACTGTTTGCATGAACTGACTTCTATGCTCTTGTTTTCACTATTCTTATCATGACATACATGAAACTGATCATACTTTGAACAGTTGCAGGCACAGGATTTGGAAAAGAAAGAACTACACTTAACTATGCATCTACAGAATGGTATCTAACAATTAAGAACACTTGCAGACATCTTACACAAATGCAAAATGATGTCTTAGAAAACTGGCTTCATAAAAACAATACTAATAAGACATCTACTACTAGTATGAAAACCTTTCCCATTGTGCAATACAAAAGAAAAATAAGGCACACAAATTTGTGCAATAGCCTTGATTGCACCCAACTTTCAGATCACACTAAAACAGCCCACCAAATGCAATATACGGTACAAACAACTCCAGGAATATTCTCCTCCAACATCTACAATAACCCACTCTTAATACCCCATAATACATCCATGCAGAAGACTCGTGTCACAAAACAATCTCTCTTTGAAAGAATGCCCAATTCTACTTTTCACCCAACATTTTAGGGACCAGATTCATGCAGTATAGGGAAAACCCCTAAATACAAAGATTCAAAGGTACAAAGAATGAAAAAGTGAGGAAAATTTTCTCTATACATAAGGCATTTGCTTCCATGGTATGAAAATAATTAGGAAAATACCATACAGAATGAAATTTACCGCACGAACAACCACTTTCAATATATGAAAGTATTTGAAGGTATGTAATCCTTTGGTACATGTGGGACTTCCTATATTACATAAATCTTCACTCACAAAAAAGATTGCTGATCACTTTAAATTCTAGTGTTTCTATTCTATCTTTCTCAAATCTCTCCTTTACCACCTTTTTGGTCTGTTGCCCCAAAGGATAGTCTCTTATTGCTGGCAGAATAAATTGAATCCACCCAACTTACCAGAAAGCAATCCAATCATGAAATTACTCCTGTGATATGTTCAGTTCACTGCACTACATTAACCCCTTGAGTACCGGATGCGTGTTTTGTGACACCTGCGTGTCATGGCTGAGTGCACCCGCCAGGAACCGAGCGTGCTCCCCGTGACACGCACGTGTCACAGTTAAGCTGTGTGTATTGAGGGCTCTCAAGGCCTCGGTTTCTGGGTTATTTCTACCCACGTGGTGGCAAGTGTCTGTGTTTACAAACATAAGGCTCCAACCATTCGTGGGACAGTTTGAAACGTTTGTTTACGTAAGTTTGACGGGTCGGTAACGAAAGGGTTAAAACAGTACTAAACATACCAGCCTGGCAACAGACATTGATTGTCCTAAATATTACTACACTTAAGACATACAACACATCATACTACAATGTCTTGCATTCACTCTTTCTAGACAGCGACACAGAATCCCTTCAATGAGCAACTCATGAGATGAACCATTGGCCATAACTAGTTTCTTTGGAGCTGCAGTTATCCTGCAAGAATACCAGGGCTATGAACTGAAATTCTATACTCCAAACTTGCCCAGACTTCGACCCAACCAAAAACTTCCATCTATGATACGTAAAAACTACATTACCATGACTGCACCCTGGCACTGAAATAGTACCAACACAGAGCAGGTCCCACCCTGACAAAAACACAAAATCTTTTCTTTCGAGTGATTTGTGGGTTAATCTGGTGCCTGCTGCTGGTCACCTGGATCAACATATTTAACAACTGATGGCCAACGAACACATTATTAGCTTCAATATTATCATGAAAGCTGTAACAGAACTCAGAAATCAGTCAGATGTCAAGAACACAACACTTTCCTCTATGCAACCTATATCTCCTGTATGCAAAGTGATTGCAATGATATATACTTATTGATATAGTCCACATGTATCCTACAATATATGTACATACATACACCAATGGCATTTTCCCCCTTACAAGGGAGGTAGCCAAACTCAAAGGATAAATCCACTCCCACCTATTTCATCCCCACATACTCCACTCCCATTCACCACCCCTCCCTCCCTCTTTTCTTGGCTCCTCCTGGATGACAGGTCATTCATGAGCTTAGTCAAACCATAATACATGTACATACATACATATACCAAGGCTTTTTCCCCCTTTCAAGGGAGGTAGCCAAAAAGGGAAAGGCACAAAAACACCCCCACCCATTTCATCCCCAAATACACTCCACATACACTCCAAATACATGTACCGATAGTAATAATTAAACCCTATGGTACTTGTATGTTTCTGTTTGTACTGTACAAGGTGATATTCCACATCTGTAGGTGTTAGAGGTCACAGACCCATGCATATAATTTGATCCCCCCTTCCCCCAAGAACCATGCTGTGTTGAAAGAAATAACCCCAAAAGGAATTTGAATAAATTTCAATACAACACAACAACCCAAATCATTGTTCAAAATGAGTGGGTGGAGGGGAGCTTTGCAGGGACAGTAGCATTTGTTTACAGTGGTGATCAAACATTGACTGAAACTGGGTGAAACGAGCAGGGGAGGAATGTAGGTAAGTGGCCAATGAGCCACGGAAAAACAAGAAACCAGCTTGCCTTCGTGTGGGAAGTTACTCCATGAATGTGAGGGGGTCAGCAATCCTTTCTTATTACTTTAATGAGCACTTTCCTAACATGGACTCCTAGGTAGAGTATATAATAATGTAATTATTATATTCTATACTAGTTTTAGTGTGCATCATTATTAATAGCTCATATATATATATATATATATATATATACACACACACACAGTTTATGTGGGTGGGTGTTTGAACTTGACTATTCTCTTTATTAGAGGCAAAGGGCCTTTTGCCACATGTATGTACCATGGAACCATCCAAATCAAGTTTCTTTATGTTAATAGAGAGTAAAGTGGTAAAAGAAAATACTTTGTGTTTTTTGCAAATGTGTGGTCTTCCTTAAATCACCCAAAATATCATGTTTACTCTATGTACAGATTACTAAACAAATGCTGGAAGAATTTGAACTACTTCATACCCAAACAAGTAGCACCCCCCCCCCCAAAAAAAAAAAAAAAAAAAAAAAAAAAAATTATATATATATATATATATATATCAGACCAGCACAACTGACTTCATTCCAAATACCACAACTCCTTCTGGAGAGGGAACTGGGGTGGGGGAATAAACAAATAAAAACAGAATCTTGGTACAGCACATTTCCCATGGGTCTTTAATTCCACAATGGAACAAGGAATGTAGGGTAGAAGGGCAATGAAGATAAATATTTGGAAAGGCTAAATTCATAGAATTGAATCTATTCAATAAAAAAGTGACTGGACAGAATTCAGACAAGAAATAAACGTTTATGGTCCTCTTCTCTGTCTTCTTCAAATTCCAAATCTCTGCTCCATATAATGCCATGAGCACAACCATTACCTCATTCCCTTCTCTTTGCATTTATCACCGGATATCTATTCCTCATGACACTTCTCCCCCCCTAACAACTTTTTCTTGCTTCCCTTTCTCTAATGCATCTTAAACCCCAACGCCCCCTTTTCCTGCTTTATGCGACTCCAAATACTTGACCCCTAGGATATGATGATGCCTATGTAGGCATCACAATGTGTGAGTGGGATACGAGGATGCCAGCGTTGGCATCCTGATTATATTTGTAGTTGTAGCTGAGTGACCCTGTATTCTGTCAACAGGCTTGATTGGACTTTCTGTGGTTATAAACACACTAGGTGAAAGAGAATGAATTAAACAGCTGTAACTTTATACTTTATAATACAAGTATTGTGACGCATCATTGCACATCAAGTATCCTAATGTGCATGGAAAAATGACTCGTATTGAAGCGGTTAAAAACAATTACCTTCCTCCAACCTCTCTCCTTTTAAACCTCCAACCCATGGCCACCCACATCTGTCATAAATCTCGCCACCTTCCCATCTCTATCTACTTTCAACTTCCTCTTCTCGCACACCCTCCCATGCTTCACCGTTAACAGCTTCTGTTTACCGCCCAACACAGTTACAAGTAGTTTCATTCAGTAAACAAATACTAACACAGAACTGGCCTAGCCAGACTTCCAACTGCACCAGATACAACCACCATACAGAAGATAGTGAGCAGTTCATTCTACATTGTCCTATTCTCACCCTATCCTGGCGCACACACACATTCATATACCAACAGGACCTTTCCTCCTATCCTCTTTGATATGATGATGCCTACGTAGGGACCATGAGGTATGTGTGAGCACATGAGGATGCTGGCATCGGCATCTTGATTATGTTTATTTTGTAGTTGTAGCTGATTAACCCCCGAATTCTGTGAACTGGTTTGCTCACATTTTCTGTGTTTATTATTACTTAGAGTGAAAGAGAACAAGTAATACAGCAGTGACTTCATATTTTATGACACAAGTAGTGTGATGCATTGTACATTAGGCATGCGATGCTGCGCACAAGAATTTGACTTGCACTGAAGAGGCAAACACCCACCCTTCTTTGTTCTCCCTTATATCTTAGCTCCTTCGGGATGAAAGATCATCCATCTCCTATCCACTGCTTACGTCATAATCAATGCAGCAAGATGCAGCATCTCCATAGCAAGGCATGATGACCAAAACTTGTTTACAACCACCACCACCACTTTACAAGGCAACCCTCCATTCCTCATCCCTTTAGGCCACGTTAATTTCTTATCTATTCATAATCAATTTCCACCCATAACTATCTCCTGCTCTCTCTCTTCTCTACTCAACAGACACTCCCCTTGTGCCCAGAACCCCTTCACTCCATCTGTCCTATTCTCAGTCTTCCCCTCATGTTCACTCCACCCACCTCTGCCTTCCAATCTTTTGCTAGTCTTTCTTTACTCATTCTCTCCACATGCCCAAATCACCATTGTATTTTTCAGTCAACCCAATCTACTAGCTACTGTTTCACCACAACTCTGCCTAACCTCCTTCCTCACTCCCACATTTCTTAACACCATCTCAAAACACATTTAAGGCTCTTTCTTTCTGCGTTCCTTAACCTCTTCCATACGATGACACCTATGTATTCACCTTGGTGTTTGGATCACATGCTGGACTTGTGATCAACAGCTATTTCCCTCCCGAAAGAGAGCTCAGAGTTCATATGACCGATCTATGGGTAATGCTGTGACCTTACACGCACACACACACCCCAACAAATGAGAATTGGAGTAATGACTTGGGGCCCAATGATACTAAAATTATTTCAGCCCTGGGCTGGATTCGAACCCGGACCGCCATAGTGACAGTCGGAGACTCTACCAACCGCACCACTGGGCATCATGAGGCACGAGTGAGTATACAAGGATTTCTGGTGTCAGCATCTTGATCATATTCATTTTGGAGTTGTAGATGAATGACCCCCGAATTGTGATCTGGCTTGACCACATTGTCTGTGTTTATTATTACTCAGTGAACGAGAATAAGAAATAAAGCAGCGACTTTAATATTCTATAACACAAGTAATGTGATGCATCAATTATCGTACATCAGGCATCTGATGCAGTGCGCAAGAATTGGAATCGTAGTGGTTAAATTCTACGTCTCTACCCAATATTACACATGTACACACTATTCACTGCTGGATTAGATATTATTCTACACCTTGTCCCTAAAACCCAACTTATAAATATGTCAGTGTGGATGCATTCTAATTTTTTTCTGTTTTGTACCAGTTATAAAATGGTTACATGAACATGGACTGATAAATCTTCTTAAAAATACCATGATGGGAATTCCAACAACTCCTATCTCTATATGCTACCTATATACCAAGGTCTTTTTCCCCCTTATAGGGGAAGTGTCCAAGTCAAAAGGCATGTAACCATTCCCATCCACCACCCTTTCTCTCATCTTAGCTTCTTATGGATGACAGGTCATCCCTATCTCCTGCCCACTGCCCTGGGTCAGAACAATGCAACAAGTCACAGTACATCCACAAGGTTGCTTCATTTAATCAGCAACACCCCCTCTCTCCTCTCAAGTGTAAAACATAGAAGACAGGAGAAATTTCTTTGGGCTGCGTCAAAATATTATTCACACATAACCACTTCCTACTCCCTCTCTTCCTTATATCATAGCACCATCTATTCTCCACTCACCCTCATCTCCTTCCATCTCCCTTCCTTGCTCAACAGACATTCCCCTCTTGCTCAAAGACCCCTTCCCACCATCCATCCATCTCATCCTCAGTCATCCCCTCAGGTCCAAACCATCCCAATACACTTTCACCAACCCTACCTGCCATCCCCCTTTCCGACCCCGTGTTCCTCACCTCTTCACTTCTCATTCCATCCAACCTTGTAAGCCCTACCATACTTCTCAGACATATCTCAATCTCAAACACATTTAAATTCACCTCTGCCTCTCTCAAATTCCAAGTTTCCATACCATACAGTGTCATTGGCACAATCACCCCTTCCTATAATCTCCTCCATGCACCCATTCTCAGATGCCTGTTTCCAATGAAACTTTTTGATATCCCAAGGCATTTATTTGCTGCTCTCAATCTACAACTCATCTCCACTCCTTTCTTTCCTACCATGTGCAACCCCAAATACCCAAAACCATCCACCTCCTCCAAGATTCACTTCTAACTCTCTACCATTCTCTCCCCTGTTCATCTCATCACCTTATTTTCACCTACATTTACCTTCAACTCTCTCCTATTACATACATTTCCAAACTCACTAACAATTCCTTATAACTAATAAATACTCTCAAATGTTCTACTTACTTGCAGTGCCGAACTTGGGGAAGAGCCACCTACTCCGCCACCTGCTCCACTGCCGCCAAACATGCCAGTCCCTCCTCCAGTTCCCGCTATCATGTTGCCCCCCCCAAAATTTCCCCGGTTATCTCCGAGGTTGTTTCCCATTCCTGGCATCTGCTGCTGCTGTTGCTGCTGTTGTTGTTGTTGTTGTTGTTGCTGCTGTTGTCCAAAGTTGCTGCTGCTGCTGCTGTTGTTGTTATTGTTGCTACCTCCACTTCCACCAAAGTTGCCCATTCCTCCACCGGAATTGTTCCCATAGTTTCCACCACTACCACCTCCACCACCACCACCACCACTGCCAAAGTTGCTGTTGCCACCAAAATTACTGCCATAATTTCCACCCCCATTGCCTCCTCCGTATCCTCCATTACCACCATAGCCACCACTGTATCCACTGTTGCCACCACCATAGCCATAATTACCATTACGGTATGGGCCACTACGGAGAAGACTGGCTGCTTCAGCCTCTCTGGCTGCCAATTCTGTAAACGAGAAATTGGCCATGAAAAACAATTTTGTATTGCTTGATATAATCACACCATATAAAATGTTTATGATCATCTTTCAGGAGATTTTAAAGACACCCTAAAATATACAACTTAAGGCCCTACCCCATAATTTTGGGGGGTGTTTTTTGACTGCTGGCTGTTGCCAATTAATGATAAATCTTGTATCATCGACATTCCAGATCTTTTCACCACATTTTCCACTAGCTAACTTCATATACGACAATGCGATACATATGTATTATGAGAATCAACACTGTGTGAGATCGAAACCTTTATTGGTATGTTTCACTTGTTACAGCTTTTTCAAGTACAGACATATGGCAAACACTGAGTACATATAGGTCGACGGGGAAGGAACTGGGAGAGGTTATCAGGGAGGGGTGGGTGGTATGTGGAAGGGCAGAGGGGTGTGTGTGTGTGGGAAGGGGACGGGTGGGACTTGGTGGAGAAAAGGAGGACATTTCGGACAGTTTGTTGAAATGGACTAAGGGGGACATTTCATACATTTGTGTAATGCGGGTAACAGATGGATGATAGGAGGGGCGATGTTGAACATGCCTCTGTTCTGCTCAATGGTTTTGAAGCTTTGAATGGCGGCTGCTTCCAGGCATTTCCTCCTCACCCTGTCTGGTTCACTAAAAAGAAGCTTTGCGTTATCCCAATCCATCAGGTGGTCGTTGGTGTTCCGATGGATTGGGATAACGCAGAGCTTCTTTTTAGTAAACCATACAGGGTGAGGAGGAAATGCCTGGAAGCGGCCGCCATTCAAAGCTTCAAAACCATTGAGCAGAACAGAGGCATGTTCAACATCGCCCCTCCTATCATCCATCTGTTACCCGCATTACACAAATGTATGAAATGTCCCCCTTAGTCCATTTCAACAAACTGTCCGAAATGTCCTCCTTTTCTCCACCAAGTCCCACCCGTCCCCTTCCCACACACTCCGCCCTTCCACCTACCACTCCCTGATAACCTCTCCCAGTTCCTTTCCCGTCGGCCTATATGTACTCAGTGTGTTTGCCATATGTCTTTACTTGAAAAAGCTGTAACAAGCGAAATGTCGTACCAATAAAGGTTTCGATCTCACACGGTGTTGATTCTCACAGTCTTGTCGGCTTTTGCCTTTGTGTTTCATATGTATTATCACTGACACCCCTAATCTTTTCATCACTGTCAAACCGGTCTTTCATTAATACCAATTTTCCATCAAAAACTTTATCGCTATTTACTACAGACTAACTTCATCATCTATTGATCACAGGCAAAGGTATTATCAACAAATTGTATTTCAGTGTAATATCTCAGGTGAGTCTGTTGGCTACTTTGATCACAAATTTATCATCTTCTGTGATTAACAAAGAGATTTATCATTAATTGGCAGTAACCTGTAGTAAAAGAATGCACCCTAATTTTGAGTTGATTTATGCTGACAATCAGCATCTCATTAATTTGTCAAACTGCCGAAATGGAACCATCATGGACATTCATTAGTTTTAATTAAGTGCACCTAAAGATCCTGGAAAATATGGGGATAGGACCCAAATACTCGTGTAATTCTAAAAATATATTTCCAAAGTGTCCTACCTCTCCTTAGGAGTTCCGTTTCGTGTTCATGCTTGCTCAAAACCATTTTTGCCTGTAGGTGATTCATCTCTGCGATGAAGTCTCGTTTTAAGCATTCCTTCTTTTCGTGGTACATTTGATAAAGTCTCTTCCAACGTAATCCATATTCATACTCCCATGAATTGCGTTCAGCAAATCGAGGACCCTCTGATCTTTCAAAACGGTATTCATCATTTTTTATCATAGTATTCTCTGGGTGGCCTTCATCTTCGTCTTTTGCCTCCAACGGTTCTACTATGGCAGGATGCAAGGACCTGTTTGGATAAAAAAAAAAAATTGTTATTTAAAGAACACAACTGATTGTAATAAAACCCACAACTGGCCTTACATTACTGTCATGATGGCTTACTTTGTAAGAAAGTAACACTCCTCTTGACATTTCTTAATGGCCAGTGTAGATGATTTTTTGTCTGCAAATATGATGATACCCTCTCCTGTTGGTTTACCGCGATCATCGACAATAACCCGACATGTTTCAATCTGTGGAGAGAGAGAGAGAAAAAAAAAATGTATATAAATTTGTATGAAACAACCAAGACAATTTTTCTTTAATTCACATATGGTATATGTACGTATACATTACTTTTCCCCATTTCCATAATTAACCCCTTCCATACGGTGCCGCCTACGTAGGCGTCATGAGGAGCAAGTGGATTCGCGACGCTGCCATATCGGCGTTTTGATTATATTTATTGTAGTCCCCCCTGTATTTTTACATTCTCTCTAATCTGCTCTTAATCCCATTCTCTGTGGTTTTCAAAATTCATGGGTGAAAGAGAGAACGATCGATATAAGCCGTGACTATATTTTATGATGCAAGTATTATTATGACACGTTGTACGGCTGGCATTGGCTGCTGCCCGCGAGATTTAAGTCCCGTAGTGAAGTGGTTAAGGCACATATGGATCTAGAAAGAAATTCCCAATCATAAACCTAAAATTTGGGTCATTAAATACATCTATATGCCAAGGGCTTTTTTCCTCTTTATAAGGGAGGTAGCCAAATCAAAAGGAATGAAACTAATCCCACCCATTCCGCAGTGGCTTCCTGCCTGCTCTGTTATAAGCCTTTTCCAAATTCATAAAGGCCCAAATAAACATCCTTACCTTTTCCTAAAGCTTTCTCACATATCTCCTCTATAACAAATAATTGATTGACACAACCCTTAACTTACCTAACATCCAAACTTCTCCTCACCATTTACTCCCTCTGTTCCTCTCCTAATCCTCTCAATTAAACTCATCCCATAAGCCTTCCCAACTACACTCAATAAACTGATCCCTCTAAACCTACTACGCTCACATCTGTGCCCTCTTCCCTTGTAAAGTGGAACTATATGGACACTCCTCCAGCACACTACCCACCCTTATACACATTAAACAACCTTGCTAATCAGTCCATTATTACTGTAACTCTCTTCTTCAGACACTCCACATGACACCCATATAACCCAGAAGCCTTACCTGCTCTCATCATTTTCAAAACTACCTGCACCTCATCTTTTATTATTTCTCCTCAATTTTCCTCTACCCCCAACTCATCCATTATTACTTTAGAGCAGACAAGTACATTCCTTTCTGCCCTATCAACCTGGGAATAATGAATCCTCCAGTCCTCACTCCAGCTAAAGGAGTGCTCAGTGGCCTTCCTGTCATTTGCCCACATAATCAATCATTTGTTGCCATTGGTTACATTTGTGTTAGTCTGCAGCAAGTTATGTTATCTTATTTTGTATTGTAGTTATTTTTTGGCTACCTCCATTGTAAGGAGAGAGAGAGAGAGAGAGAGAGAGAGAGAGAGAGAGAGAGAGAGAGAGAGAGAGAGAGAGAGAGAGAGAGAGAGAGAGAGAGAGAGAGAGAGAGAGAGAGAGAGAGAGAGAGAGAGAAAAAAAAAAAAAAAAAAAAAAAAAAAACTTTGGTAAATGTATGTAGTCATTTTATCCTAATTTAACCAAAAGGCCATTTCCCACTTATAAAATCCCTTGTGCTTCCTGTTTCGAGTATTGTTGGTATGATCTATCCTAACAGGAACTGCTTTGTGACTCAGTCGAGGCCCAATGCCAGTGTAATTTGTGAATGACACCTCTCCTGCCTCCTTGAGCTAACTCGGTGAATGTGACTAACTCCAGGAAGGCATACCTCATGTCCTTGGCTGAACCAAGTCCACTGATCCTGCCAAAAATGGTTTGAAATGGGAAATGTGGTTGTACAGGCTTAGCAAAACTCGAGAATGATGTCTGAAAGTGATACACCCCACCCCAAGTGTATTCTCCCCAATGATGATAAGAAAGTTGGGATTTAATGTGTACGGAAGAGCAAATGCCGGAAAAAGAAAAGAAAAGAAAAGAAAAAGAAAAGAAAAAAGTAAAAGAAGGAGAAGAAGAAGAAAAGACCACAACTTTGGGAAACTAGAAAAATGCAAGAATTCAGATCTGACCAAGTTTGAAATTAAGCCAAATGTAAAATAAGAAGTTAGGAAAGAGGTAACTAAAAATGTAATACAGGTCACATTCTAAGTGTAATGAGGGGGAACATTATTTGAAGCCTTCATAAATAAATTTTTTTGCCTTACCTGGCCAAAAACTGTGAAAGCCTTATGCAACAGTTCATTAGATACTTGTGGGGTCAAGTTTTTGACTCTTACACCAGTTGTGATGGCTGCGAAACGAATCTTCATTGGCCGACCATGACACATGTAGCCCTGTAATTCCCGACGGCCCTTTTCTGCATTGCTTCTGAAGTCCTGTTCATGAGCAAAAAAATTTAATGAACAAAAGTACATGAAATAAAAAATATCAACACAGTAGAACTAACTTGTGAAAATCATGGTAGGTTTAGGAATGTGAATGCATGCGGATATCAGAAGTCTACTTTGTAATATACGAGGGAGATTTGTGAAAACTGGTAAGCAACTGTACAAACATTCCTACAAAGAGAAGGTATATTACATGAACTGACAAGCTTTACTATCTATCTGTACTCTATTTACAATAACTACAGGTGTACAGGAAGTCTAATATTTTCCACATTCAAACTGCCATTCACAGTGCAAACACACAATCTCCTTTCTCCCATCTCAGCAACTGGAGGAAAGGTCATCCCTGCCCTTTGCCACACAGCTTAGTTCAAAGACAATGTGGTGAGAAACTGGGCTTCCATATCTGGTTTACTCCTGTTTCATTGTATAATGACCACCGCCCCCGACTTCCTATCTATCCAAAATAATTCACACAGCAGACAAGAACATTATCTCATCCATTCACTACTACCTTTCGCACTTTCTTTCCTGTTTCAGACATTTATTGTACGTCAACGACCCCGCCCATCCCATTCATCCACTTTATTCTCTGGCTTCCTGTCAATTTCACTCCATCTGGTTCTTGCTGCTCATAATATATGCTAAAACCACCCAATCTACCTTGTCCAACAGCCCTCTTTCTTTCCCTTTTCTCTATCTCACCTCTAATTTCATACTTTATTTGTCCTTGTCGTACTTTACTTCTTAAACTCTTCATCTCAAATATACCCAAACTTTTCCTTTCTACTCCCCATATATTCCAAGTCTCTGCCCCTTGGTACAATCACTACACAATCATCTCTTTGCATTCATCACCAGATACCTATTTCACATAACACTTTTCATCCTACCACTCTTTCAGTCTCTCCTCAGAATCAGCCACAAATGCAATATCATCCACAAACACTTGCCTAATTTTCTTCTACCCTCACTCACCTGTTCTAAACTGCTGCCCACACTTGTGTTTGCTTCCCATATCATCCAATCCATGTACAGAACATGTTGAACAACCACATAAAAATCACTTTCACTTCCAACTGCACACTTCCCTCCCGACCCCCCCATGCCATTCTACTCATGTAAAAGGTTCTGAGAAAATTAGACTTCCATCTCCTGTACATCTCCAAAATGCTTTGCTATCAGTCCTATCATATGCCTTCTCCAAATGGTGATGTTAAATATACACTTTCATTTCATGACATCAAATGCACAATAAAAGCAGTAAAAACACTTAATGTCAACATGTCAAATCACAAACTTTTGTTATTCAATCAGCTGTAAAACTTTATCATACTTACATAATTGACGAAAGCATAAGCACCCTCCTTGTTGAAATAAACCTGGCCCAGTTCTCCATGTTTTGAGAAGATTTGTTTGAGTTCATCTAGGGTGACGTCCCTGGGTAGGTTACCAACAAAAAGGCGATTCCGGGCATTAAATTTGGTTTCTGTGAGTTCTAAGGGTTCAAGGTCAATCTGTGGTCCAACCATCGTGTTGACTTTTTCTTTGATTTTATCCTAAAAGGAGAAAAAAGTAGTTTTACTACAAAATCACAAAAATATATCGAGGAACAAAAAGCTCTTGGTCCTGTAACCTCTTCCATACTTGGCAATATTTATAATTTTGTTCTGGCTATTGTTAATGTATTTAAGGTTTTGGAGTTTCATTCATCTTTGAGGCATCCCATCAATACAGAATGGATCCAATGTCCTCTAACTCCAACCATACTGTTATCTTTATGCTCTACCTAATGCTGAAGTATTTTAGAGTCACTTTGACTCTCCTTCAGCGCAGATCAGGTTAATGACCAGAAGGCTATATCAGTCTTTTGCTAGTCTCTCCAACACGTGAATTCACACATTTAAGATAAATAAATTCTGACCAAGCCTCTATTTCATTGTAAAAAATTAGATGAAAAAATGTGAGTTATATGTGGTTATCACATAGCATACAGTAATAAATTGTGGCATTTTTATTTATTGTGATGAAACATTCCCCCAATGAAGGATGCCATCACATGAGAGAGAGAGAGAGAGAGAGAAAATAACTTCCTTCAACAATCAACTGAAGATTATAAAATAGTAAAGGCTAAGGCATAGGGCAGAGCAGTGACCTGCAAGTTCAGTGCTAGCACCTGTAATATTTCCAATAATGGTATGACAGAAGGTAAGCTAAATAATGTTTACTGATGATGCGAAGATTACAAGAACAATGAAAAGTGAGGACTATCCACTGATGCAAAAAGATCATATTGTATATGCCTGGAACCAAGAGTGGAAAATAAATTTCAATAAAAAAATCATATATATACATATGTACATGTGTGTGTGTGTATTTATCTAGTATCATACGGGAGGGGAGCTATGCTTGTAGTGACCTGTGTTTGTATCTTGCAACATCTAGTTTGTTCTTAAATTCTTGTATGGTGATTGCACACGCTATTTGTGTATGTATGTGTGTGTGTAGAAAGATCAGGGAGTGTAGATAACAGACAACTTCTCACCTGACAAACATATCAGTAAGATTGTGGGAGTGAGGTATGGACTACTGCACAACAAGGTGGATTTTCATTACATGGATAAAGAGTGAAAAGACTGTGAACCTAATTCACACACTAGAACATCAATGGTATGTTCCCCACACAGAATGGAAGATACGAGTAAGACTGAGGCCACAAAGAATAGCACCCAACTGGTTCCTAACCTGACAAGCAAGACATACAAGGAGAGACTATGTTCTGGTCACTGGTAGGGGTGGACTACAAGGTCAGATGGACTGGATAAGGATGGGAGGGCTCCACAAGGTCATGGGATCAAATTAAAAAAGACAATGTCTGCAAGGCAGCAGTTGGACTATGTGTAATATTTGTAAAACCTGTTTATCTATATACCTCCCTCGTAAGGGAGGTAGCCAAGCCAAAGGAACACACCCACTCCCATCCACCACCCTTGTTTCCCTCTTATCTTCTAAAACCTAAATAGAAGATATTTCATGCATATAATCATTTCATATTGTTACGAAGTTACCCCCACTTCTTGTCCTCACTCCTCCATCCTCACCTCTTCTCTGGTCTGTCCCACAAACTTACTGACCTCAAGTGGTCCCTTGGGACACTTGCACCACTTGGCTGTGCGACTCAACCAAAGCTTCCTTGTCTTGAGGCCCATGGGTGGAACAAGGCCTCCTTGAGGAAAGGCATAGTTCACCAGACTAAGTCAGACACTGTCAGGTCCCAGTGATGACTAACCAGTGCCTCAGTCTGTCAGCCATGTGAGGATGCACAATGACTTTGTTGAGGAACACATGCCCCAATGCCTAGTGGGTCAGGAGCATGAGAACATTTTGCATCCAGCTTCCCATGCATCACACTATGTCCTCATGCCAATTGAGAGCAAGGGTCATGACTTGCCTGTGTATATAAAGGCTGGACAAACACCTAAGATTCATATCACCTTGGAGCATTACATTGTGAGTATGGCTTACTGTCTCCTTGGTTCCTCACCTCCTCCTCCCTCCCCCACAAGCAGAGTTGGGACATGACTTTGTACATAGTCGTCACCTCCTTTATCGTCTCCCCACCCTTTTTCTTGCCCATAATGCGAGTCACCATTATTTGGCATCCCATATTCATCTCCAAACATATATTCTCTCCATCAGTTTGCCTTCAAACCAGCCAAACATTAAGCTGCCTAATGTGGGGCAACACTACCTGCCTAACAATTGGCTGCACAACATTTGGGGCCTCCAATCCCTGGCTCTGCCACTCGACTGCTGCCAGCCGCCACTTGATCTGCCAGATCGTCTGCTACTGCTGCCTGCCAGCACCACTATCAGTTCCACTGCCTACACACTTGCCTACCACAGGTATCAGCAGCTGCTCAAGTGCTGCCACTTCTCTGCCAGACTGCCTGCCACATCTGCCAACTGTCAGTTCAACAGTCTACACTCTTGTCTACCACAGTTATATTTGTGGCCTACTACCACTGCCACTAGATCATTTAGCAAATTAGAGCTATGAATGTCCCCACCTAGACCCACCCACATGCTCAATGGAGATCATAAGGCCCCATACCCCGACTCTGGTAGAGCTAGACTAGCAATCTCAACTGTCAAATCCACAACACCCTGGGTGGCCTAATGCTCCATCTATTAACCACAACCATTCTCAGGTGTCTCCCCCCCCCGGGGGGACATTGCAACCACACTCCAATGTCATCATACAATGTGATCCCAGGACAAGTTCCAGGTATGAGATCCCCAGAGTAGCCTCCCCAGATACACCAACCTTTTTCAAGACATACAGGACAACTCCAGTCCCATGGGAGTAGCTGAGCACTTAGGGGCTTGGTACCCAGTGGCAATCGGACTGCCACCTACTACTACCCTTGGCCCCATCTTGAGGAAAACTCCTTTGACAATTTCTTGTCAAAGCTTCACACAACTGCTGTGGGGGCATGTTAGGAAGTTGCCCTTGCTTCTAGTCCTCACTCCACATCACTCCTCTTCCCTGGTCCGTCATATGAACTTACTGACCCACAAGTGATTCCATGGGATGCTTGCACCACTTTTGACTGTGTGACTTGACTAAAGCTTCCTTGAGGAACATGGGTGGAACAAAGCCTCCTTCAGGAAATGCATGTGCAGTTCACCAGTCTACAACAGATGGCATCAGGTCCCTGCAATGACTAAGCAGTGCCTCAGTCTGCCAGCCATGTGAGGATGCATAATGACTTCGATGAGGAACACATGCCCCAATATCTAGGGAGTCACCAGTATGACAATGTTTTATGTCTGATTTCCCACACATCACACTTTGACCTAATGTCAATCAGAATCATGGGTCATGACCTACCTGTGCATAAAAAGGCTGGATGAACACCAAAGAGTCAGATTACCTTGGAGCATTATACTGTGAGCCTGGCTTGCTGTCTCCTTGCTTTCTCACCACCCTTACCATCTCCCCCCACCTTTTCTCGCACTTAAAGCGAGCTATTATTATTTGGCACCCAACATTCATCTCTAAAATAAAACATTCTCTCCATCAGTTTGCCTTCAACCCAGCCTAAAATTTGGCTGCCAAACACGAGGCAAGACTACATGTTTAACCAGTTTCACTTTTATGATCAGGCAGACTAAGCAGACCATCATTTCATGCTTCTGAAGGTGAGCACTGCCCCCTATTTTTCCGACAAATTTATAATCTTACTATACAATTGGGTTTTCAGGACCATAGCCCAATCATATATCTTGGGTTAATGAACATAAATCAATGTGAACAGACAATTAGAGTTTACATGAATCCATGGATTTAACCTTCTTAAACTACTGGAATAAAAAGCTAAACCATATTCCCAATGACCAGCAAATTGAACAAAGAATTTACAAACACTGCAGAATGGAGCACTAAGAATAAAACTGGCTGTACCAAAATCACTCCTATTGAGACACCTACACACACAGGAAATTAAATCCTCTCAATTGAACACATGAAAATGACAAGTACACAATTCTACACCAGAATAACACACCCTTCTACGTTTTACATTGGAGGAGGAGGAGGAGGAGGAGAGAGAGAGAGAAAAAAAAAAATAATAATAATAATAATAATAAAGTAAACTACTCAAATATGTACAGCCTACCACCTAAACCACATAAGAAAGACTGCCCAACTCAATGCTCAAACAACCCTCTGATGAAAGTACCACAGATTAAACTCCCAACAACTAACATAAATCACACTAGCACATCTGCACTCAAGGTACCAACTATCATTAATCCATTTATTACGGAAAGCTATATCTGCTCAAAATTTTATTACTGTTAACAGCAGAGAGCAGATTTACAACCCCACAACATGTGCTGCCATCTATGGATCACCACAGAAACTACCACCCTTGTTGATGTTAGTTTCTTCGTGTCTTCTGGATAAACTGGACATCTGTTTATATATGTTATACTTATAAGATATGTTCAGCAATATCTACTATATTGCATAATAACAAATGCCTGAGTAAGCCTGTACATGTTCTAAGTGTTGCAAAAACAGTTAGTCATTCTCCATGTGCCAAAGTTTCCTGTGCACCCATGAATGATGACTTCACTCCCATATTATCAAATACCTATTTACAGAGCAAGATTAAAAAAACAATTCAGTGGTAAATATTAAAACCTTAACTACAGGAGATAATGAAAAAGTGAACAAATTTCACTGCCTGGCAGATAATTAACATCATTACAGAATGAAATTTAATTCTGCAATGAATGGGTTGACAGCATCAATACAGAATAAAACTGATCACAAATTCAACCACCACACAGAAAACACAAAACATCTTACACTACAATGTCCCACACTATCAATTCCCAGACAATAATGCAATATTTCTTCTCTAAATGACTATGTCCCACCTGATAATTGTTGCCAATTTCCTGGAGGCCAAAAGTCTTCTGCAAGATAGACCAGGGACAATGGATTGATGGACCTAAACTATGTTAAGACTAAGATAGCAACCCTTGAACCATAACACACAAGACCAATGACTGGTACCTGCATGAGGTGGCCTGGTAAGATGGACATCAGAGAGCATCATCTCCCAGCCAGTTGTCTTCAAACAACTTATCTTCATTGGATGATACAGCCTAATGAGACGGGCAGTTTCCACACAGAGTTCATGATATCTACGAAGTAGTACCAACTCATTATATTTCTAAACACCTTTTCACATAATGTGAGCCAACAACTGGCAACCAATTTCCTCCTAATACCACAACATTGAAACAATCCTACAGTAATACAACACACACAACTGTCTCATTTTTTCCCTTGAGATCTACTAAGGCCCAAGGATCTCTGTCAACTTTCATCCATTCCTCATGCAACATGGAGGAAGTTCTGAAATATGTTCCATCAGAACCTTTTCCTCATAAGAAGTAACTAAACTGATATTTGTTAAAATCCTTACACCCAACAAAATTAGTGTTTACTTTATTCTTATTTTGGTGTTTTGTGCACCAAATGAGGAGAGGAGAGTGGGGTTGAAAAAGGAGATGGCAGATTGGGCTGATGATAGAGTATTGGGATGGTTTGGACACATGGAAAGTATGAGTGAAGAAAGATTAGTTAGGGAGGTGTGGAAGGCAGAGGTGGGGGGAGTGAACTTGAGGGGATGACCAAGGATGAAATGGATGGATGAGGGTGAAAGGGATTTTGAGCAAGGAAGGGAGAAGGCAGGAGATGGGGGTGAGTGGAGAATGCTGTGTATAGATGATACCATGATGCAAGGGTAGGAGGGGCAGGGATGGTGGGGGAGGGGAATGGGGAGTGGTTGTGAGTGAACAATATTTTGACACAGCCCGCAGGGATTTCTTCCCATCTTCTCTTTTTCCGAATGAGAGGATGGGGGGTGGGGGTGTGTCACTGATTAAGTGAAGCAGCCTCTCTGCATTACTTCTGACTCAGGATACTGAGCAGGATATAGTAGATAAGATTAGAGAGAGGAAAATGTATATGCCTTTTGATTTCCCTACCTCTCTTACAAGAGGAGGGAAAGCCCCTGGTATATAGATTGATAGATATTATGCACACAACCAACATGATCTAATGAATTACCAAAATAACATCCTTAGCACAAAACAAGCTTATAATTTTTTGTGGCATTATGTGTACCACTGAATAACTTGAATTTATTGGAATGTTACATGGTTTCTGACCTTACATTCACCTCAATGACATCTTAAACATCACTTTACTTTGACTTTCTCCACATTTGCTGTAGTTGTTGTCTGTGCACTTGCCTTACTATTTTCAACATGAATTCCCATAGTCTGTACAGTCACTGAGGACAATTTTGGTGAAGAGTCTTTGTCTGTTGCTTCAGGGCCCAACACATCCAGCAACTTACTAACCTAATACTGTACAGCAATATCTATTTACAGTATATGTGTGTGTGTGTGTATATATATATATATATATATATACATACACACACACTGTAGCAGAACTAATGCCATCACTGCTGACACTTCTATGCTACAATGTTGTAATTATATTAATACTAAACAATAGCTGGCCTGTTGGCTGTGAATTAATGATAGAATAGCACCTGGGCTCTCCTAAAATTAACAGCATTTCATGCAATTAAAAAAACAAAGCAGACTTGTCAAAACTGAATATAACTAGCCTGCAACCCCTGTTTGTGATTTTAGTTTCAGAGTGGAGAAGGTCTATTGGGAGTAGATTATTCAGATGTCATTCGCAACTAATAGCAAATGAATGTATACAAAGCAGTACGCATGGATTTGGTCAGTAGAAGTAAACTTATCATTATACCACTATACCTACACAGCATGGTTTTCAACAATAAGGAAAACAAATATACATACACATACCAATGGATCTTCCCCACTTACCAGGGAGGTAGCCAAATTCAACTCATAATTTCACTCCCATCCACCAGCCCACCCTCCCTCTCATCTTGGCTCCTTATGGATGATGGGTCTTGTATCTCATCCAATGCCCCGGGTCAGAAGCAATACAGCACATCTACAGCAAGGCCACTTCATTTAATCAGTGACGACCCCCCCCCCACCAAATCTCTGTCCCTTCATGCAGAAACATTGAAGATAAGGAGAAAACCCTTTGGGCTGTGTCAAAATATCATTCACACATAACCACTCCCTAACCCCAAATATAGACACCGAAAAGCTATACAAAATAAGGGATTGGGGATAAAAACTGGAAGCATCAAAAGAAACTAACAGAACATCTACACATAAACCAAACTTTTACCAACAGAATACTACATGAACATGACTGGTACTTAGTTCTACATAAGAGCCCTCAACTATACAAACCCATCACATTACAGAAGCAAATACATACATATAAAAGTATACTACCCAAAAACCTATAAGTCTCAAAGAACTTGGGTAAAATTCCAGAAACACACACACACACTGGTCAAACACGATACTTATGTTGTCCACTAGCTTGTAGCCTAACAACCATTCCACAAGGAAAAAACAGTTCTTCCAAATGCAAAAAAGAAAGTGAAAAATGTATTTGGGTGTTACTGGAACTGAACCAGTGCTTATTCAGTGATCTGGGTGGGAATCAGTTTTTGTGTGGATGCATTACACAGTAATGGGGGTTGATTGTTGTGTGTGTTTGAGTAGTATGCTGCCAGGGTGTTTTTGTACATTTCAGCTGATAGCTTACATGGTGTCATGGATGTACGGACTTCAATGCTCTTGCATAGAACTGTATATCTATCATAATCATATGGACTTAATTGCAATATCATTTGTTTTGCTGTTTGCTGGAAACCATGCTATGGAAATCTAGTCCATGGTAAGAATGAACAGTTTGAAGACATTTTTTGGGGGTTGACCTCAAGCCAGTGCCTGTGATTTTAGCCTTCCAATTAGAGTTGTACCAATTATGGACAAGTATTGATAACTCCATTGATATATATATATATATATATATTTTAGTTAATGTTGGCATAAATAAATAATTTGTGCATATTTCATTGTACCTATAAGTTTTAAAAAATTTGGCTGTATCAACATTACATTTGTTGTGGAAGATGAACTAACAGAAGTCTCAGGATGGACCTACCTCAGTCAGATTAAAGAACGACATTTAATTAAAGATGACTGACATGCACCATGTAAATTAACATAATAGCTTTGATTAATGTTTATTTTTGGTGGGACTTTGCCAGGGATGTGTTATATTGTCATGACTGTTCAATATGTACATGGACGGGGTGGTGCAGGAGGTAAATACAAGGGTAATGGGCAGGGGATTGAAGATGCTTAAAGAAAATGGCAAAAAGTGGGAAGCAAGACAATTGTTTGCCAACAACACTATGCGAGTGGCAGGATCAGTGGGGGGAATTAAGGAAGTTAGTGACAGAGTTTGAGAAGGTGTGTAAGAGGAGAAAGTTGAAGGCAAATGTAAGTAAAAGTAAGGTGATAAGATTTACAAGGAGAGAGGATGGGAGCAATTTGAAAGTGAGTATTAAAGGAGAGTGGCTTGAGGAAGAGGACAGCTTTAGATACTTGAGGGCACATGTGGTGGAAAAGGGAAGAGTGGAGGTGGAATGTAGACTGAAAGAACCAAGCAAGTGCCTTGAGGGATTAAAAAGTGTAATGAGAAAGATCTTTGGGAATGGATGCAAAGAGGAGATTGTATGAAGGGGTGATTGTGCCAATAGCACTGTATGGGACAGAGACATGGAACATAAAATAGGAAGAGTTTAAATGTGATGACATGTCTGAAGTATGGTTGGGGTTACACACTTGGACAGAATGAAAAACAATGAGGTGCGGAGGAGAGAGGGAGGTGGAAAAGGAGATTGGGTTGAAGAAAATGTATTGGGATGGTTTGGACACATGGAAAGAACACGTGAAGAATTGAATTATGATCTATTTTATATTATTTGTTTTTGTTTTATTATCATTTGTCTGTTTGATTTTTATTTATTATTAGTTATATGTCAATTTATTATTATTTACTATTTACCTGTTTGTTTATTATAAACTATACCTATGCATTTATTTATGTATTTCATTTTACATTATTATAGTTTTTATTTATTACTATGATTTTTTTTTTTTTGCATCCAAGCTATGGATCAAAAGGTCTTCTGTCGGCATGCTCCGCCTTTGTAATCCTTTGAAGGATTAGCAAAGGAAGTGTGGAAAACAGAGGTGGATGAGTGAATATGAGGGGATGACCAAGGATGAGATGGATTGATGGGAGTAAAAGAGGTAATGAGAAAGATGAGGATGGCTGTTGAGGGAGGAAGGGAGAAGGCAGAAGATAGGGGTGAGAGGAGAATGGCTGTGTATGGATGATACTGTGATGCATGAGAAACAGAGAGAGAGAGAGAGAGTTGCCAATTAAAAGAAGTGGCCTTGCTGTCGATGTGCTGTGTTTTGTTGCATTGCTTCTGACCCAGGGCAATGAGTGAGATGCTAGGATTACCCACCATCCAGGAGCCAAGACAAGAGGGAGGGAGGGAGGGAGGGAGGGAGGGGGGGGGGTGAATGGGAGTGGAGTATGTGCGGATGGAATGAGTGGGAGTGGAATTATGCCTTTTGATTTTGATTACCCCCATTGCAAGGGGGAAAAAGCCCTTGGTATATGTCTGAAGATGTAATTTATGACGCCTTAACCCGCTGGCTGAGCAGGTTAAGGCGTTGGTACTTGAGGGAATGGCAGTTCGAACCCTGCCAACTGCTAAGTCGAACCAAGGGCATGGTTTATTAAATTCCATGCTACAAAGTCCTCTGTGAGGGGTACCATCCTAGCCCTCCGATAGGGAGGAGTTTGTGACGTAAAACTACATCACTTACTATCTACAAGTTTCTCTTCTCCTATGGTGATATTATATGTGTATTTTTTGTACTTATATATATGACATGTTATCTAAATCATTATTTTGAAGTTGTTGGTATTGTGTCATTTTTAAAATAACTTGAAGTTTGTACAATTGATCAAGTCTTAGTTTGAAAGACTTAACTTGTCTCTTCCTTTCCAATTAAAAATATTCATTGGGTATTTGTTGCAAAGGGCAATGGGGATTATTTTTACCTAGTGTATTCAGGTAATATATATTTTCATTGTAACTTATTTTTTAAGGGCACTCAATGTGACAGACACATGCTAGCTGCTGTCAGCAAAAATCTCTAGCACAAATTAAGACAAATTAGGATATAATCTACAAATAAATACTTCAGGTGATATATAATTATTGGCAGAGGACCACAATTTTTTAAAAGCCTACAAAATAACTGCTGATCTTAGAATTCTTATAAAGTGGTGCAGATCACTTGTTGGTGGTTTGACACAGGGATTGTGACAATAACTTTCATATATGATGAAGCAGAACATTTTTTTATGACAAAAAAACAAGCATTATGTTAATCTTAATACAACTTGTTGCTCACTGAGTTACTTGTTCCTTGTCAGTCTTTAATGTTGAGTTACATGTATAGATTCCACTAGCAGGAGTAGGACTAGGACAAAATAGTTTTATATGAGTACATTTTCATGTTACTGATACAACTCGAGATACTGGGTAGTTCAGTTAATATGGTTAACTCCCATCATAATCACTTTTATGAAGTTAATATTGTACCCCACTCTAAGTTTGAAAGCATGTGGACATGTCAATATTAAGGTATTAATGATTTCCAATATACCCTGGGTATGCCAATATGAGTGACAACTCATGCTACGAGGCAGTTCATGGAGTCTTGAAGCTTGCATTGAGCTATGAGTTGTTAGGGGTGCATCACATCTTGATTTTCTAGATATTGATGGGCCAAATGCTTTAAAACTTACATATACTATAAAATATAGCAAATAATCTATTTGTACCAACATTAAAACCAATATCATCAGAGTTGATCGTAGCTGTCAGTAATTAGTACAACACTCCAACTCCGACATCAAATTGCAGAAGTTGTGACATCTTAGAAATATTATACCAATATTTCATTTGTAGTAAAGCTGACAAGCTTGAAATTTCAAAACAATGCAAAGGAACAATGAAATTATGACAGCACAAGAGGTAAAATTCCAGAATCATGCAAACCTGGATATTTGACAAGACTTGAGTTACTCAATAGCTGTAGAGTTCTCATAACCATTCCACAGAAATAGAAGACGTTTCAAATATAAAAAAAAAAGTGAAAAATGAATTTGTGTGATACTGGAAAGTAAGTCCCAAAAATGGAGGACAGGTCTCTGTAGATAATATTTAAGATTCTTGCAGAATGATGGACAATAGTACAACAAACTTGATTCTTGAAGACTTAAATGTCCTTGGCATCCTTCCCACTTTACAAACAGACACCTGTTACCCTTCTGACTACAAAACAGCCTGAACTCCTCAACATCAAATAAATCCTTCAGAAAGTATGACCAAAAGGACATTCTAAATCCAATATTGACAACCACATACAATGGAGCAAAAACATTAGAGAACTATAGCAACGTTGGGGACCTCCTTTTAATTGTTCTCGGAATTAAAAGCTATTTCCTGACCCGAATAACAACACTGTGACGACTTTTACATGAATATTTTGTCCAAAAATGAAAACGAGTGTTTACAAAAGAATTTGGCGTTCCTTGCCAGACACATTCGGAATTCCCAAACAGAACGAAAACTTGCAAGGTCGACCTAACAAGTACACTGACGTATACATCACAATGACTAATATACATTAACAAATTATAATGTTATGAAACTCGTACATACGAAAGCTACCCTGGTGTGGCCACCGAAGTTGAACTATGACTAATGGTATCCATACCCTTTCCTACTGTAACAATAAAGTATATTACCTTAAAGAAAGGCGACTGTATCGGCATCCCTGCTCGGCCATAAGACTGGTTCCGTTGGTAGTAGTTACTCATGTTCTGGGGCTGCTGACCCGACGATGATGGCGGACGATCTTGATCGTCAGAACCGTGGCCTTCCCTTTTGAAGTCTTGGGGCATATCACCGCCAAAGTCTCCTCCACGGCCTCCCATGCCATCCCCTTGATCACGCCCTCGATTCCCCATTCCATTCTGCATCGTTTTTGTGGTACTTCCACGAAGGACACAACGTAATCACAAATATATCGGCCGGCACGGCACGAAGCGACGCGCTGTGGAACTCCACTGTGTAAAGTAGAAAGTCAAGCGGTTCTTAAAACTTTTTAAGTAATATAAAACTAATTATAACAAAACAGTTATAATTTATATATTTTTCAGATATAAGGTTTACCAAAAATATATTAACAAGTATATGTTGTTGTATAAGTTAATATTTCAGGATTAATATTCCAGTAATCTTTAGAACTGTATGTTCTGACTACAGTTAGGAGCCCAACAAAGCTGTCAGATGTAGGATAGTGTTTATATACGAGACAAATGAATATTGTGACTCGTGTGTTTGAAATTGATCCTGTCTGACAAAATGACATCGCCTGGTGCTGCCCAGCTTTTTGATGAATTGGATAGTAAGTGGTGAAATAATGTAGGTTGCAGTAATGAGAAAGTTTTTGAACTTAATACATTTAGAATTTGTTTATTGTGAGACTGAGACTTACGAATGTCAATGTGCTTCGTGTTACAATGAAAGAAAGGTAAATGAATTTCAAAGTAGTTTCTTTTCCATCCTATCAACAGAGGTAGAGACAATAGATTTAAAAATATAGCGACCCAAAATTACTACTGATGAGGCTTGACCTTCAGGGAGGCAGACGATGTAAACAGTGTTTTTGAAGAAGTGTAATACATCAGCTACCCCAATCTTAGAATCTATGTAATCATTATTATTTGGACAAGAGGGGTCACTAACAAAACTGAAAGTTCTAATCACTTTAATCTTTATGGATGGATCACAAGGCCTTCTGGCTATCTACAGACTCGTTTGTCTTTCCTCACAAAGGTGTTTGAGGGAGTAGTTAGGAAGAACCTAGTGAACTTGAACTTCATAGGAAGGATGGGGCAGTTCAGTCTAGGATAACATGGGTTTTGGAAGGAATGGTCATGCCTTTCCCAACTCCATGACAACTTTGTAGAGTATTATTTTAGTTGTGCACACCTACACGATATAGCATTAGAAAAGTAAATATTAATTTTGGAAGCTCGCTGGCTGAGTGGGTTAGGGTGTCATTACTTGCAACAAAGGTTGAGGGGATGGTGGTTTGAATCCTGCCACTGGCAAAGTTGAACCAAGGGCATGGTTAATTAGATTCCACGCTATAAAGCCCTCTGTAAGGGGCACAGTCCTAGCCTTCTGATAGGAGGAGTTTGTGACGTTAAACCATATTGCATAATATATGAACGTAATGTGCGATTTTCTTGGCAGAAATAGAAATCAAGAAACCTTGCTACAAGCAAATTTACTAACACATGAAGCTGCTAGGATATGGTATGGACGCCATACCAGTCCAGTCACTTACAGACGACAGCTTTTATGTTGTGGACTAGGTGTTCTCCAACTCCAGGTGATGTTAATAAGTGGTGTTACAAAGACAGTAGGGCTTCCTTAGACTTTATGAGAGAACCCGGGGTTCTGCGGTCGTCTATTAATTGCCTGAGGTACAATAATAATCAGGCCGTCAGCATCCGTGATGACAATGACTCAGATAGTCTTTAGAATTTGAGGTACTGAATTACTAAACATTGGCTAGGTTATGTAGGTTAATTAGGTTAGGTTGTCGTTGTGTTAGATATGTTAGGTTAAGTTAGAATAGACTAATTTGTCATCCTTTCATTTCTTCGACCTCAGCATCTATCAAAACAAACATGGCATATCATTCAACTGCCGTGACTTCGTTTATTAGAAAATACATTTAAGCAACTTTTTTGTTATTGATTTCTGCAAAGAAAATTGCATATTACATTGATCCATTATAATTAAAAAAGTTAATAATTAATTTTCTATTGCTATATTGCATAGGTGCGTACAACTAAAATTTTACCCTTTGTAGACAATGTAGTAGTAGAGTGATGATTGAATTGATGGCGACATCACCACTAGTTGATACTAAAAAGTGTGATACTAGTTGATACTAGTTTTATCATAGCAAGCTGTCATCGTGCGTGGGGCCCCTTCTTGAACCATAAACACCATTTCATTCTTGCTGAGGTCAGGCTTTCTTAATGGATAACATGACCCAGTGCTGACCCAGTGAATGGGGCTCTTTTCGAAGACACCCAGATACCTATATCACACACAAATACTCTCTTCTCTTCCTCCAAAACCACCAAATGCCAGCCTCTGGAAACATTCATTATCACATCACTCACTGCTCCATTAACACAATAAAAGTGCATGCTAGACCCTCTGATATCCAACCCTCTGAATCCTTTCTCCCATGAAAGGACAGAGTCCACCTGGCCAGACTGATGCGGCCACCACCCAGCCCTTCTAAGCTACCAGAAGAGACTGGATGACTGCATTGTGGACAAATACCCAGGATGTAACACTTCACCCTATAATATTTATCACTGCACTATACACAATCATGCATGCAAACAATACAACATACACTCCATAAAGGATTTTTGGGAAACCCCATTTTGGCTGTGGCATTCCTTGGGAAGATGGGACTGCTCGGACAGACAGTCTAGGGAACAACAACTGCAACCAGCTGTGATCACCCCACAATAGGAGTGACATAGAGCGGCTATTGGTGGGGCAAAGTTCCTTCACCAGATAGATTTTGGGTCTGAGAGATCTGAATTACTGTGACCACCTAAAAGAACTGGGGCTTTACTCGAACAGTCTACATTTGTAAAGTCCTAGAACAGCATGTACCTGACCCTGCAGATACAAACCTCCTTTATCTCACCACCAGTGAGCAGACTGGATGCAGATGTACAAGGAGCCTGCCTACCAGGACCCCTACAAATATAAAGACCACCATACACATGAGAGGCCAAAATTTTCCTATGCTCTGCCCAAAAAAATTGAGAGGCATCACTGGCTGCTCAGTAGAAAAGTTCAAAGATGGCCTGGACTAGTTTCTATGGATGGTACCAGATGAATATCCTGTGCTGGTCTACACCAGTAGATATAGGACCTCCAGCCATTTACCAGACCAAATGGACCTGATGTACAAGGGAGGTCTGGTAGCAGCGGTGGACCACCATGACAGTGAGGACAACCTCAAGACATACATATACCAAAGCTTTTTTCCCCCTTATTAGGGAGGTAGCCAAAAAACATAGGCATAAAACTCACTCCCACCCATTCCATCTCTATCACACTCCACTCCCCTCCACCCTCTTCCCTCCCCCTTATCTTGGCACCTCCTAGATGACGGGTCATCCCTGCATCTTGTCCACTGCCCTGGGTCAGAAGCATTGTCAAAAAACACAGCACATCCACAGCAAAGCTGCTTCATTAAATCGGTGACAAAAACAAAACAAAACAAAAAAAAACATCATCTTTCTGTCCCCTCATGCAAAAAAGAAGACAGAGAGAAATCCCTTTGGGCTGCGTCAAATTATTTCTCACACATACTCCCTCATCCCCCACCCATTCCTCCTCATGCATCACAACATCATCCATATACAACCATTCTCCATTCACCCCTGTCTTCTGTCCTCTCCCATCCTTCCTCAACAGACATTCCCCTTTTCCCCAAAGCCCCTTTTACCCCATCCATCCATCTCATCCTAGGTCACCCCCTCATGTTCACTCCTTCCACACCTCTTTTACTAGTCTTTCATCACTCATTCTTTCCATGTATCCAAACAATCCCAATACTCTTTCATCCACCCTATCTCCCAACTCCCTTTCTACCCCCATTCTCCTCCTCATTTCTCACTCTGTCCAGCCTAGTAACCCTTATCATACTTTCCCGACACCTCATCTCAAACACATTTAAACTCCTTCTCTCTTCCTCTCTTATATTCCATGTTTCTGCCCCATACAGTGCTGTTGGCACAATCACTCTTTCATACAATCTCCTCTTAGCATCCATTCCCAAATGTCTATTTCTCATTACACTTTTTAATCCACCAAGGCATTTACTTGCTTCTCTCAATCTACATTCTACCTCCACCTCCACTCCTCCCTTTCCTGCCACATTCGCACCCAAGTATCTAAAACTATCCACTTCCTCCAGTCTCTCTTCCTTAATACTCACTTCCAGTCTGCTGCCACTTTCACCCCTTGTACATCTCATCACCTTACTTTTACCCAAATTTATCTCCAACTTATTTCACACACTTTAACTTCCTCAATCCCTCCTCTGATCCTGCTACAAGTGCAGTGTTGTCCGCAAACAACAGCTGGCTTACCTCCCCCTTTTCTCCTCAAGACAACCAAGTAAATACTCAGCTTACAAAACAAACACTCCAGGACCAGTCACCAAACTCCATACTCTTCTAGACATTAGCCCAACAAAGAAATGCCCTCTACTGTAAGCAAGACCCACAAGACTGCAATGCCAACACAGAATGGGCCTGGCCATGGAAACAAGTTCCATCTAGATATATAAATGTCAGTTATTTTCATTGATTTATTTCCCTGGGTCTCTCTTGTTAATTTCAATGATTCTGTTTTCAAGATGACCTTATGGATTGTAACACGGCATTTTTTACTGGGATATGAACTAAAATGCACCAAAAACCTCATTGGCAGCTAGCATTGGGCTCTGGGCGCTTTCGCAGATCTCTTTGAGGAGAAATGTTGAATTATTATTATTATTATTATTTTTTGTGTAGGGCTGTTTTTGTCAACAACAAGTAGGAGGGAGAAATCAATTGCAGGGTGTGAGTTCCCCTGATTTAATGAAAGTTTTGTTGTGTTAGATGGAAGAGATCTTAGGTTTGGTGTGAAGATAGTATAATCTATAATTATGAGTAAGAGTATATTATCAAATGGATTTTTCTTGACAGAAAAGCTGATGGTTTACCTGCGTGATGGTCGGACATTAATTGGTTACCTGCGCAGTGTTGATCAGTTTGCTAATCTAGTGTTGCACCGTACAATTGAGCGTATCCATGTTGGTAAGCGCTATGGAGATATTGATCGAGGAGTCTTCGTCATCAGGGGAGAAAATGTTGTTCTCCTCGGAGAAATTGTAAGTATTTTGACATTTTGATTACAAGTTCTCTAGAGAATAGTTAAAGCATGAATCATGTAATCCAGAGAGAGAGAGAGAGATAGATAGATAAATAAAGAGGAGGAGGAGAAGTAGAGCAGCTATTACAGTGCTTCTGACCCAGGCAATGGACAGGAGACAGGGATGACCCTTCATCCAAGAGGAGCTAAGATAAGAGGATCAGTGGATAGGAGATGTATTGTAGCATGGTTGGTGGTCTAATTAGAGGATGGTAAATACACTCACAATAGATTTGTTCCTTTATTTACTATATGCAATTTTGTGTAGAGAGGAAGTGCACTATGAATCATCCGGCTAGAAGTGACTATTTGCCTGTTCACACCCCATAAACAAGGGGTCAGAACATGGCTGTTGCCATTTGATTGTGCCTTGGCCTTTTCCCCGTCTGCCTCATTCCTCCTCTTTTCTCATTCTTCCTCCTTCATCACCTCTCTGGCTGCTGTCCTATGGACTCTGTGCTTCTTTCAGGGATTGTCCAGATTCTCCCTGTTGCAGCCCTTTTCACCAAATTCCTAGTGGCATTGACACCTGGTACTTATTAGGCCTAGCTCTATACTGCTAGCGCTAAACATGGCTTTCTGAATCCTGGTGGGAAAGGCACCTGACTCATATGGTTGGCCTTTGTTAACAGCATGGCTTGGCTTGGAATCTCTTGCGCCAAAACCCAACCATGGCCACCTCCTTTATAAAGGTGGAAGAAGCCTTTGGTGTATAGATAGACATTTTATATGAAACATTACTTATCCCATATCATATATAGCCCAATAATGGCCACAGTTTACCCATCATAGTTAAGTAGTCTGGCAATAGTGAGGAAAAATATTGTTATACACTTTTTTTTTGGCTACCTCCCATGTAAGGGGGAAAAAGCCTTTGTTATATGTATGTATGGATGTACCCATGTACATATCTTCCCTGTATATTGGGGGTATGGTTTAATCAGAACATGCACCCATCAAAACACATTCACTGCTCCTTAATACCACAGGGTCATCCTTGTTCCCTGCCACATTGCCTGAGTCACAGGCAATGCAGTGAGGCAATGCATCCACAACAGGGTCTAACAACCAGAGGTGGTATAAAAAGAAAATAATGCTGATGCTTTGTATAGCAACCTCCCATCTCAATCAGTCAACATATTTGCAGAGGAATCAGGAGCATACCTTTTGGCCATATCATTCCTTCATCCATTCACACTCCTTGTATACACATCTTTTGCATTCTCTTCCTTGCTTGACACATTCCTTATGCATCCAGTACATGATGGCAGCCATCATACAAGGAACCAACACTGTTGAACAAAATAGGGGCATGTTCAATATCTCACTCCACCTGATTCCTTTAAGACCCATTGCCAACAAAATTTTAAGCTATTCCTAGTTGCCCTCCAAAATCTCGTTTTCTTCTCAAGGTCATTGTCCATCCTCTGTAGACAATTGCTCACTCTTCTTCCTTTTGTTCCTTGGTTGTGAGCTAATGTCCTTCACCCAGTCAATTGTTCCATCTTATCCTTAACCTTTCCTGTTCTCAGACATTTGGTCCACCTTCTCTGTAAACTTTTCTAGTGTTCAGTAATCTCCCCCCCCATTCCTCTTATTTAATCTGTCGTGTGTATTACAACTATGTACTTGAAAAAGCTATAAGTGAAATGTTTACTTCAATATCCGTTTTTCATGACGCTTTATTTTACCCAGACATTTCCTCCTTTACTCAGTAGATAACTTCCACCTCCACTCCTCCATTCATTGCAATATGCAACCCCAAATACTTAAAACTCCACTTCATCCAGCCTCTCACCCTGCAAACTTGTAGGCAGTTTCCTTGGGTATAAAGTGTTGTTTTCAATCAAGAATAAAGATGAGATCATGTGTATTAGAATACCAAGGGTTGGGATTTAAATTCTGTTTGTTTTTTCAGGATGAAGTTAAAGAAGAAAACACTCCTCTAGAACAAGTTAGTATTGAAGAAATCCTTGAGGCACAACGCATTGAGCAAGAACGGCGACAGGAACAAGAACAGCTACGAGCAAGATTCATGAAAGAGCGTGGACTTCAGTATACGGCCGAAATTGGACCGGATGACATGTATTGATAGAATTTTCGTTAGTGTTCAGGATACTGTTTTGTACGTGATTAAAGAATTATGAAGGACATGAAATAAAGGGAAGGTTTAAGTTGCATTGTGGTAATTTAAAAAATATATTAAAAGATTAACATTAGATTTTTTATATTACAGCTCTCACGTACAAAAAAAAATTCTTCAGAGATTGTTTTTATTTTCATTATTTTGTGGTCATCTTTGTCAAAATAGGTTTGTGAAATTACCAAGTATATTTATTTTTTATTTTACACAGTATATGGGTGTGTACATTTTATAAAATAAATATTTTATTTTTTCAGTTTTGTTTTATCTCATACACCTTAAGTTAATATTAGATAATGTACCTCAGTGTTTACCATATAACAGACAGGTTTTATAAATGCTCATAGGTTATACATACACAAGTCATGCATGCATACATCACATTTGGTGAGTTAGTATATTCTATACGTCTTTTAGAATGATGAGCAAGGAAATATACTGCAAAAAATAGTAAATGGAGGGATATGAGAGTGACACAGCCTGAAGACATTTATAAACATTTCATAAATTGCTTGAAGCAGTGGGGCTAACTGGCTCCAACTCTTGGGTCCTGCTGTGGAAGAGCTTTGCCTCACTGCATTGCCTTTGACCCAAACAGGGGGAGGTGTTCCAGGTCAAGATGGGCTGGCTGGTCAAATGGTATTATTTATGTATATGTGGGGGGGACGGAGAGGGGGGGTCGCCGATTAAATGAAGCGGCCTTGCTGTGGATGTGCTGTGTCTTGCGACACTGCTTCTGATCCAGGGCGGTGGGCAAGGTGCAGGGATGACCCGTCATCCAGGAGGTGCTCAGATGAGAGGAAGGGTGGGAGGGGTGTGGAGTGTATTTAGGGATGAAATAGGTGGGAGTGTTTTTATGCCTTTCCCTTTTTGGCTCCCTTGAAAGGGGGAAAAAGCCTTGGTATATGTATGTATATGTGCACTATGATTGTCACCCCCCACCCCACTTACATGGAGGGATGGGGCTTTGGATTGTATGCATGTATTACGTACGTGTGTGCGTACAATATACTGGAAAGGAGCTACGCTGGGATCCTGTCCCTTTTCTTCATCAATCAAACTTTGTGCAATCCATTTATGATCTTAGATCAGACTATGTCTTCTTTTCGGCTATTCCACGAGTTGATACATTTATAAGGATAATTATATCTTGATACCCTTAAAGCACGTAATCTTGCTCAATTTCTTCCCATGGCCTTGTCATGCTTTCCTTATTAAGAAGGAAACTAAGACACTGATCAAAACACTGCTTTGTTTAAAAAATTTATGAGAACCACACCAAACTACACCTCCACATAGTATCCAATAAATCTGTTGCTCCTGGTTTCTCTTGCAGAAGACCTGTGGCCTTCAGGTAACTGCCATCTAATTCATGGTATCCAAAAGTTAAAGTTCACATACAACCTAAAAACAGTAAATAAAGCCTTACAAATAATAAATAGCTTCACTAAAACAACACCTACACTAAAAAATCAAGAGAATAGGTGAAGAAAACTGCAGCCAATATAGAATAAACAGAACAAAGTGTGGAAAATGCATTTCTGTGAAAAAAAAAAAATGCAAGAATGTAAAGAGGCCATTAATGATATACTCAATGGGAAATAAAATCACTAATGTATAAGAAATGAAAAGGCCTAGGAATGTTGGTCACAAATGATTTGTCCTCCAATAATTGCATCATCAATTGTTGAGTTACAGTGGTTTTTTACTTCAAAAATGGACAGGATGATGAAAAAAATTGAGTGATTAGCCCAAGATAATATGCAGGAATGCTGTGGTACTTCCATAGAAATAGTAAACAATCGAGAGAATACTAAGAGTAGCAACTTAAATTGGTCCCCAACCTAGCACATAAAGCTTAGAAAACTTGGAAATGCCATCGTTAGACAAACAAGATTGTATGAATCTTGTCATATATCAGTGTAGGTGGACAGAATTGGGACAGGATGGGTACCTGCTTGTGGTATACCAGTAAAATGTGTGGCAGAAAGAGACATTACCTTTAGCTTCCATCCTTAAAGCCTTTGTCTTGAGGTGAGGAGGTTGATGCTGGGTTGTTGGACCAGGCCCAGCACCTTTCTCAACTGTAATGTTCATCCCACAGAACCACCTCATACAGGTGCCCATCACTAGTCCCATGTCTGTGTACAGTATATCAATATGACAAAATAAGAGTGGCTATATATGCATTTGCACATGTTTTTTCCCCCCTGAAAGAAACCAACAAACTTTTTTTCTCATCAACACTGAGTTACATATTTGATCTTATTTCAGTGTTCACCTGAACCTACACATTTTTGATGATGATGATATGGTTTAGCGTCACATACTAAACTAAATTTATTGAAGGAGTGCCTTGATGCATGATTATTTTTCTGTTTATGACATATTTCACCAAAGGGAGGAGGACAATCATCTTCCTCTGAATCAGTCTGCAATCTCCTATGATGGCAAGTTTTTGAAATGCTATTGGAATTAGTGATGATAGGGTAAATCCTTGCCACCTAACATGAGGAAGCTATGCTGCATTTCACATTCCCTATCTGGGCAAGACCACAACAGACCCAAGTTCTACTTAGGTTCCCTTAGAAGTTGGAAAATAATAGAGAAGGAAAAAATCATAAAATAATTTTACAGGTTATTCAAAATTTTTGGTAAAAACTGACTAGACTGTTGAAGCAAAAGTTGCAATGTAACTTTATCACATTTTGGGAGAAATAAACTATATTGTACATTTCTTAAAAGTGGAAAATATTCATAAAATTATGTAAATAAGGTAAACAAGATTACAGAAATTAGTAGGAAAAGACAAATTTGTGGGAAACCAAATTCTTGTTTACAAATATCAAGCATGTAACAAATTTTTATAGACAAATGAATTCATTGCATTATAATTCAAATGACTCATGGCTACCTGACAGGATATACACCATCTTCATACTTACAAAAGTCTCATTATGTAAACACTTTATAAGGATATATACACAGATGGACATCATAAACTTAGCAACCTTTATCTAACTCAAAAGAGAAACATCTAGTATCACACATGACTGGACGGAATTGATGAATTTAATATTATTTGTACATGAAATTATGGGACGGATATGCACCAGAAAGCTATCACTTTCGTTGTGTCACCTACTCTTATGTAAGTGCTGTACTGTTGATCAAAGCTAACACTTTATGGGGCAGTAGCACTTTACACACTTTTCTTTAATTTCTGGCTATGTATGTAATTTTACTCTGCTATGGTAGTGCCTTTTTTCAATAAAAGTTTACATCTGCAATATCATAAATGGTGGCAGACATCTTTAAGACCTTGAAGCTTGACCTGTTATGTGATCCCTTTACAACCAGCTGAGGCTACTTCAGGACCTCTGGGGCTGAAGGGCCTGAAACCAAGCTTCATTAATTTCATAGTATATCCATCACTGCTCTTAAAACATGGACGTGACACAGTATTACTGTCACCAGGAAACATTATTTTGCTATGGTGATGGTGCACTGCCTGATAAAATGTCAATAAATTTATCCTGTGAATTTGCACAGTTGAATGATAATGAGGTGGATGATACATCTTGTATATAAATGACTTCAAAGTTTATATAAGACTAGATAAATATTGTACTAACATGGTAAGTAATAAACTCTGTTTACAAATTGGTCATTGCAACTTTATCATTCTCTTATTTGAAGCTGAACAGCGACTGTATCTATATTTGAGTTTATTAAAATAGTATTTACATGATGAATATTATACAAGTCACTGAACAGACTTCTATTAGTCACTGAAGAGTATGCCTTAAATGATGCTCACGTAATACGTGAAACGGTCAAGTTCTATGGAATACTCGTTTTCCTCCTTGCAATAGTACATTGGGCTCACTTGCCGCAGAGTCAGCTCTCCACCATCACCGGCAAATAACTGCAAAAACATGAATGGAAACAGTTATTGAAGTAATAAGCTTTACCTTCTTGTTATAAAGAAAACTCAAACTATACCTATATCTCCTGTTTCAAATATATACATTGAGTCCTCCTTATATGGTAATTCTTCATCCGGTAAATTCACAATTACGGTATTTGGTAATTACTACCCTTGATTCTATTTACGGTAAGAAAAATTCACATACAGTATCCGCTAGATATTTTGAAGAGGAAAGAGCAGGGAGAAGGTATGTCTGCCATATCCTATTATTGCATGTTATAATGGGTTTGGTATGCGGTAATTTCAATTTGCGGTAAGGTTTTCAGGAATGCATATGTACCATATAACAAGGACTTACTGTATCCTTTAGTTGGATGCCATTACATGTTGGCATACCCAGCAATGAATGGGGTGACAAGGCATTTTGGGATGTAGCATTGATCTTCTTTGGTGGTTTAACCTTACTATTTGAAAGAGCCTCCTATCCCACCCAATACATACATACATATACCAAGGCTTTTTCCCCCTTTCAAGGGAGGTAGCCAAAAAGGGAAAGGCATAAAAACACTCCCACCCATTTCATCCCTAAATACACTCCACACCTCACCCACCCTCCCTCTCATCTGAGCACCTCCTGGATGACGGGTCATCCCTGCACCTTGCCCAACGCCCTGGGTCAGAAGCAGTGTCGCAAGACACAGCACATCCGCAGCAAGGCCGCTTCATTTAATTGGCGACCCCCCCCTCTCCGTCCCCCCTTGCATATAAGGAGAGGACGGGGAGAAATCCCTTCGGGCTGCGTCAAAATTTACTCACACATACTACCCCATCCCCCACCCCCCCGCCCATTCCTCCTCATGCAATCACAACATCATCCATATACAACCATTCTCCACTCACCTCTGTCTTCCGTCCTCTCCCTTCCTTCCTCAACAGACATTCCCCTCTTCCCCAAAGCCCCCTTCACCCCATCCATCCACCTCATCCTAGGACATCCCCTCATGTTCACTCCCTCCACATCTACCTTCCATACCAATAATCCACATTATTAAGGGTGTGCATATAAGGCCTAATCAAACTTGAGGCTCTGGATAGATATTTTGGATTTCTACTTCGGCGAGTTGCTCCTTTAGCCATAGTAATCCCCAAATGAAATACATGAAGGCCTTGAATCTCAAGGGACAAGTAAAATAATTTTTTTCTATCACTTTTTTTTTTTAATATATTTTTTATTTCAGGAAATTCCCTATTGGCAATGCATGTTGGCTATGCTGACACAAGATTTCATGCCACTCCTCACATTGGACATATCTTTTATTATAATTATCTAATTTATTTACTTCTTTTAAGTGCATGGGCTGGTCAGGCATGTAAAAGGCTTTCACAGTTGAGCACAGAGCATGTGGTCACCAACATTAAAAAAAAAAAAAAAAATATATATATATATATATATATATATATTTTTTTGTGAATTTTTCCTTGTTAATCTTACTAGCAACATTTGGCATCTCTACAGTGAGTGAGGGAAGGAGAAAGAATCTGGCAGACAGGCCTTAAGGCATCTGAGTGGGTCTCAAGACAGGAGGGGATGTTTATATATACTACCCGACCTTCATTCTCACTATTATGTTATCTCCAAGTATATATGTCAATGCTTTTTGGATATGTTTTCACTGCAGTAGACAAATTCTTATCAATGTTCAGCTTATAGAAGTGAGTGCTATGAGAGACTGGAGGAAGTGGATAGTTTAGATCCTTCGGGGAGAATGTGGTGGGAGAGGGAGGAGTGGAGGTAGAATGTAGACTGAGGGAAACAAGTAAACATAAGAACATAAGTAAATGCCTTGGGGGGATTAAACAGTGTAATGAAAGATAGACATTTGGGAATGGATGCTAAGAGGAGATTGTATTTACCTAGTTGTATTTTGCAGGAAGGGGAGCTATGCTCATGGTATCCCGCCTTTATATCTGGCAGTGTCTAGTTTGCTCTTAAACTCATGAATGGTTTTTGTGCACAATATTTCATTGTCCAGTTTGTTCCAAGTGTCCACCACTCATGTGGAAAACTGTTTTTCTTCAGTTCTCTTCTGTAGCTATGTTTTTTGATTTTCTTTCCATGTCCTCTTTTGCTTCTCTTGTCTCAATTTAACAAGTCCTCTCTATCGAGTATTTCTGTGCCCTTCATGATTCTGTAGATGGTCAGTAGGTCACCTCTCTTCTTTGCTCCAGTGTTGGTAACTCCAGTTTAGCCAATCTCTCCTCATATGACAAGTCTGCAAGTGCAGGTGCCATTTTTATGGCTGCTCTCTGGATTCTTTCTATTTTTTTTATATTCTTTTTGGTGACCACAATGTCACTGCATATGCTAGTCTAGGCCTTATCAGTGTGACCAACATTTTTTTTAAATAATTTCTTCGTACAAATATGTAAATGCCACTTTTATTGATCTTAGCAAGTTGTAGGATTCTCTGACAATTTTGTTTATCTGTTTATTACACCCAAATCTTTTTCGGATCTCTCCTTCTTTACCTCCTTGGTTCCAATTTTATATTGTCCTGATATTCTATTTTTGCTTTTTCCAAACTCCATTATGCTACACTTGTTAATATTGAAGTCCACTTCCCATTTTTGACTCCAGTTTCATACCTTATTCAGGTCTTCCTGCAGTGAATCGCAATTCTTTTCAGTTTTTACTTTCCTTAACAGTTTGGTGTCGTCTGCAAAGAAGCTCATGTAACATTTCACATCATCATCCATATCATTCACATAAATAGCAAACATTATTGGAGCCAATACAGATCCTTGCGGTACTCCACTGATCACCTCTTTCCAACCTGAATATTTTTCTCTGAGCACTGCTCTCATCTTTCTACCAACCAGGAAGTCCTCCATCTATTTTAGTAGGTTCCCTTGTATCCCTCCTATATGTTCCATTTTTTTTTTTTTTTAATAATTTTTTGTGTGGTACTTTGTCAAAAGCTTTTTGTAAGTCCAGGAAGGCACAATCAGCCCATCCATTCCTTTCTTGCACTATATCTATTAATCTTGAGTAGAAACATATAAAGTTTGTGGTACATGATCTTCTTTGAACTCAAATTGCCTTGGGTTTATTATATTGTTGTCTTCCAGGTTGTTGAACCAGCATTTAATGTACACTCTCTCTAGCTCCTGTCTTGGTACATGCCTATTCACCCCTTCATTGTAATTATCCATCAAGATATCCCATTTCTCTTCCACTTTTGTCTCTTCCATGTAAATTTTTTCACAGTTTGCATTCTGGAAGAATTTCTTTAGTTTTGCAAAGTCCTTTTTGTTGTACATCAATCTTCCTTTCCTAAGCTTTTCATTCATCTCCATGTATATTTCTTCCTTAGTTCAGTCTCAATGAGTATATGGTCACTCTTTCCAATTGGTGTCTTGTATTGGGTTTTATCCACCATTTCAGGTTCTGTTGTAAATATTAAATCTAGTTTTGACGGTTCTTCATTATTTCTGTATCTGGTGTTTTCACTGAACCACTGAGTCATTGTATATTCCATGCTCATGTCCAGTAGTACATTAACCCACAAGTCTTCTCCTCCTCTCATTGTCATCTTCTTCCAACAAATTTCTTTGCAACTGAAGCCCCCCATAATTACCAGATTACCCCTGCCCATTAGTATCTCATTCAATGATTGCCTTGTATCTTCTAGCATTTTCATATGCTCGTTCTCTTGCCAAGTGTTCGTTTTTGGGGGCACTAAGTCACCACAAACTTTCTACTTTTCATGTTCTTGTCTGACTTTTATCATGATCAGTTCTACATTACCTTTTCCCTCCACAATTTTTGTTACATTCAAGTTTTTCTTGGCCAAGAACATGATTCCTCCTCTCTGTTTCTTGTCTCTGTTTTTAATTCAGTAATTGTATAGTCCATGTCCAACATCGATGGATGGTATTTCACCCCTTAGTTTAGTCTCCACAATTCCCATTATGTCTGGTTTTTCTTCTAGCAGGTAATCATTAAGTTCACTCAGTCCTGAAATTAACCCGTCGATGTTGGTATATGCCACTTTTAATTTTTTTCTTTCTCCACTTTTTTTTTTTTCTGTCTTTGGTTTGCCCATTCTGATGTACCATTTCCTCAGTCTCATGTACTCTCGAATAGAATTCCTTGCTTTCGTTCTCCGTTCTCTTCGCGTTTTTTTCCTTTGCTTCATCTCTTAGTGTCTTCTCTTTTTCCAATTCTTCACTACTCATTTCTCTTATCCATATCTTATTGTACTTTTCACTCCTTACCAAGTTACCTACTTTTTCAAATATGTCTTCTTCTACCATTTGTGATCTAGTTTTATCTTTAGGGGTCAATTTCTATCCTTAGAATAGTGACCAATCCTATATGCATCATCTACATCTTTCCTGCATCTTGGGCTCCATCCTGAATTTCTTTTAGGATTGCTATTGCTGTCTCTTTTTCTTCTTTTTCTCTCATGTACCTCTCCAGACCATGTTTTTCTTTTAGTCCATATACCACAATCCATTTTCTCCTATCCAATGTGTCTCTGACCCAATTTGCTTTTTCATTAATTACTTGGGTAATTGTCTTTTGTATTTTCCTGCATTTGTTGTTGGACTATTTCTTTGAAAACAATTTCTTTATTTTCAATGTTTTCCTTTCACTTCTTAAACTTTTGAATACTTTCTTCACCTAAGTTCTCTTCGATTTTTTCAGTCATTTCTTGTATTTTGTTGTTCACCTCTTTTTTTAAGTTTTCGCTATTGGTAGTATCATTAATTCTCTTCTTTTCATTATCACTCTTCAGCTCTCTTATATGAAGAAGTGATTGTGCTGACAGCACTGTACGGGGCAGAAATGTGGAATATAAGAGAGGAAGAGTTTGAATGTGTTTGAGATGAGGTGCCTGAGAAGTATGATAGGGATTACTAGGCTGGATAGAGTGAGAAACGAGGAGGTGAGGAGGAGAACTGGGGTGGAAAGGGAGTTGGGGAATAGGGTTGCTGAAAAAGTATTGGGATGGTTTGGACACATGGAAAGAATGAGTGAAGAAAGATTAGTTAAAGTGGTGTGGAAGGTAGAGGTAGAAGGAGTGAACATGAGGGGGGTAATCAAGGATGAGATGGATACATGAGGTAAAAGGGACATTGGGAAAGAGGGGAATGTCTGTTGAGGAAGGATGGGAGAAGACAGAAGTTAGGAATGAATGGAGAATGGTTGTGTAGGGATGATGCTGTGATGCCAAAATGACTACAAAAAATCCCAAGGGAACATGTGGATTTTGGCTGAATCTTGAGGTCAGTAGATTTGAGCACAACTTTACCTAGCAAGGCAGGTGGCAGGAAGCTAGAACCAAAGGTATGTGGATGGGATCCAGCCAAACTTAAGGCTCCAATAAATTTTTGGATTTCAGCTTCAGAAGGTTGTACCTTTAGTCTAGTATAACCGCATATCTCATGCTTCCTGGCATATAGGCATGACAGTAGCTAAACTGGAGCAAGTTACCAAAACAGCCTCCCACCTCTATAATCCTAAACCTGCAACTTTCATATTTTTGCATGAAACACGATCTTTTCAGTGATAAGTGGAGTGTTCAAAGAAGCAAACAGGTTGAAAGGTAACAACTTACTGCATATGGAGGCTGTGTACTTTCAGTGCTGTGGGGGGCTAAGTGGAAAGCTTGTAAAGAACCTCCAACCAGGCCTCCTGCTTCAATGGTCTGAACAGGATAGATATCTCCAGCACTAAGGTCCCAAATATATAGCCTGAAAAGAGAAAAATCGATACCTGCTTTATGATCTGACAAATTTCGAAAGACAATAATAACTCTTGCCAAGATAAGAGGGAGGGAAGAGGGTGGAGGGGAGTAGAGTATATTAGGGATGGAATGGGTGGGAGTGGTTTTTATGGTTTTTTTTTGGTTACCTCTCTTGTAAGGGGGAAAAGGCCTTTGGTGTATGTATGTATGTATGTATATATGCCTTTGTTGTCATTAATTAGAATCCCATACCCTGATATTTGCTGGCAACAGTCTTTGGGCCCTCCATATATAGATCTCTGGGAAGAAACACTAGACTGCTGTCTGTGTAGTACTGCATGAATTTTTATATTATCAAATTATAGTTTAGGAGGGGAATTGTCACTGGCTGTCAACTCTCACATGAAAAGCAGAAAAATAGAGTTGAAATTAAGTGAGAGATCCTGTGTCCAGCCCTGAGACTTAGTGTCAATCCCTTGGGGTTGTACGTCCATATGGAGGTAAAGATGTCCACGGGTTCTGAAGAAAGATATGGACACATCCCTCATATAACCTGAGATTTATTGTACCAAGTCTTACCTTGACATTCCATCGAGAACGTAGAAGACACAAGGTCGAGCTGGTGACCACTGAACGGCAATGACTGGAGCGCCATCTGGAGGAGACTGCCATGCCGTCAATGGCTTCTCACTCCTGATAGTGTGAAGTCGCACAGATCCGTCACTGCAGCCGACCAGGAAGTAATTTGGGTCATGGGGACACATGGAGAGACAGGTGGCTTCGCAGATATATTCTGAGTATGAGAGAAATAAAATTATTGTAGTTTTGAAAGTGTCACGAGAAATAGGCAACTGGGAATGAATGCAAAGAGGAGATTACATGAAGGGATGATTGGGTCATTGAGGAGACGGAGACATAGAACATAAGAGAGGAAGAGTTTAAATGTGCTTAAGATGAAACGTGTGAGAAGTATGGTAGGGGTTAAAAGGTTGGATAGAGTGAGAAATGAGAAGGTGAGGTGGAGAGCACAGGTGGAATAAGAGATGGTAGATAGGGCTGATGAAAGAGTATTGGGATGGTTTGGACACATGGAAAGAATGAGTGAAGAAAGATTAGTAAAAGAGTTGTGAAAGGCAGAGGTGGATGGAATGAACCTGAGGGGACAACTGAGGATGAAATGGATAGATGGGGTGAAAGGGGATTTGATCATGTCTGTTAAGCAATCAAGGGAGAAGGCAGGAGATATGGGTGAGTGGGGAATGGCTATGTATAGATGATACTGTGATGCAAGGAAGGGAAGGGGTGGGGGGATGGGGGATGTAGGGAGTGGTTATGTGTGGATGATATTTTGATGCAGCTCAAAGAGATTTCTCCCTGTTATCACTATTTTCTGCATGAGGGGACAGAGACAGGGGGTCATCGATTAAATAAAGCAGCCTTGCTGTGGATGTACTGTGTCTTGCTACCTTGCCTCTGACCCAGGGCAGTGGGTGGGAGACAGGGATAATCCACAAGGAGCTAAGAGTTGAGGGAGGAAAGGGTAGTGGATGGAAATGGAATGGGTGGGAGTGAAATGGGTTTGTGTATTTTAACTTGGCTACCCTCCCTTATGTGGCAGAAAATACCCTTGGTATATAGATAGATAGTTTAAAAATACAATTAATAATTGTTGACTTAATTTGCATGTAAAATGATGCAAAAACAGTAAAGGGACAATCTCATGATATATATACAAGACCTTCACTTTTTTTATTTCCCTAAGATGTGGGGGACAGCAAATGTGTTTATGGATTTGTGTAGAGCAGGTGTATTTTCTAACTTGACCCTCCCCTTATAAAGGGTAGAAAGCCTTTTGTTATATATATATATTTTTAAAAGATTGAAATGGGCAGGACATGTTACAAGGATGCAAGAAGATAGATGGCCAAAGAAAGTGCTCAATAGTGGAGTGCATGGAAGACGACCACTTGGATGACCTAGAAAGGACTGGAGGAGATGCATTGAAGAAGATGTGCAGACATGCAGAACAGAACCAAGAGAATGGAAGGAGGTGGCACAGGACAGAAAGACATGGCGAGACACTTCAAAAGCGGTTATGGATCACCACGTGGCCCGAAGACCAGCGGAGTAAGAGTAATATTTCTTGAAATAGTTCTTACCAATTTCAGGCATATAAGCCCTGGGATGAGTACGCGCTGTGTGGCGAGAGCAATGGGCCACAGCACCCGTTATTGTAGCAACATAAAGTTGGTTGGGTTCACTGGGATCCAGTTGAAGGTCGTGGCAAGTCACTATATAATCTAGGTTTTCATCTCTACAATAAAAGAGAGATACACAAATAAAAAATATTTGCCATTCCCTTATGAAAAGTATGTATAGTATGCATTTACCTAATTATAGTATACTGGAAAGGAGCTACTCTCATAGGAACTTGTTAATTTTTCTCAAACTACCATATATAAAATAAATCTGACAGTCGCCCAAATAATTCCGACATGCGCTGTCAATAGCGATTCTATTCAGGTACCATATATAACTTTAAATTTATCTATGGTTTTAGTTTGGGCTTTATTTTCTAATGAATGATAAAAACTGATGAAGGGAAAGGAGGGAAGAACCTAGTGACTTACCCTTGCATATAAGATGACACCTTAACAGACGCAGCACGTGAAACTGCGATCTTTGACCAGGGTGAAGCTCCGAGATGAGCTGAGACGTATGCACCAGTAGGTTGCATGTGATGGGTACTCCGCAGACTTGATGCACTTCGCAGGCTAGAGGCACTTCCCCTTCCCCCGGTGTTGGGTGCAACAGCTTCAAGGCTCACTAAGTGGGTTTGAATTACAACCCACCATGTTATAATGCCATCAGCTGTTAAAGTGACAACCTGAGGAAAGCAAAAACAAAGAAACTCCTGTAGAAGTATACATACATATACCAAAGGCTTTTCCCCCCTATAAGGGAAGTAAAAAAAAAAAAAAAAAAAGTATATACTGTATATATATATACATACATATACCAGTAGCTTCTTCCCCCTTACAAGGAATGTAGCCAAAAAGCAAAGGCATAAAATCCACTCCCACCCATTAATTTTTATCAATATGGTGACATATTTCCTATAAATTTTTATGGCTCTAAGTCACACCTAAATCATCACAATCTATTTTGTATCCACTAACACTCGGGCTATCCAACAACCACCTATGTATCACTGCAGATTTTGATACGGCAAACACCAGACAACCTTGTTTAGTCAGAGAGAGAGAGAGAGAGAGAGAGAAAATCATTATCCTATTCACACTTATGTACCAGGGACCAATGATAGATATCTGTTAAAAGTGGTCCTGAAAGATGGACGTTGGGGAGAATCATGATCTCCCTGCTGCTGCCTATCTTCAAAACACCCTCCACCTCCATTTGGAGGTACAGCCCCATGGGGCTGGCACTTTGTTCCTGGACCAGGTCCAAAGTTTCTCTACCAACTTCAACTGCATTTCCTCTACCTTCTCACATAAAGAAAACTGACAAATGGCGACTGGTTTCCCCCTACTACTACTATAAGCTGGTGACACACAAACTGTCTCGCACCAATACACACATACATATACCAAGGGCTTTTTCCCCCTTACAAGGGAGGTAGCCAAAAAACAAAGGCATAGAAACCACTCCCACCCATTCCATCCACACCAATACAAAAGTCTAAAGTTTCTTCCCAGAGAGATCTGTAGGTGGACCTGAGGAATGTTGACTACCACCATGAGGTTGTGCATTTTCAGTCAGTGAAAATCATGAAAACAATCATCATCACTACCAGAGCTGGGCATATTACTGCCAGACAGGTAGTGTGTTACTGAAAAATCTGGGGTGCATTTCTGTCAATGCATTAGCGATATTAGTTTCCTTAGAGCGGTCTGTGTTACTGTGTATATGTATGTATATATATATCACATACACACACCGTTCTAAGGAAATTAAAATTGGTAATGCATTGACGGAAATGCATCCCAGATTTTCTGGTAATGCACTACCTGTCTGGTGGTAATGCATTATCTGTCCGACGATAACGTGCCCAGCTCTGATCATTACTACCACCTATGTATCACCCTACAGATTTTGTCCTGACTACTATACAATTCAATTTAATAGAGGGAAAATATTATTGGGCTGAACAGAATATCTGTATCCACCATTTGATAATACCCAATTTCTTAATTTCTAACAAACATTTTTAAAGCAATACATCTTATGTTACCTGTCATGTGTTCATGATAACATTATAGAACAGCTTTAGAGGTTCCATGCAAGATATCTTGGTTCATATTCACACAAAGCTGGCTATGATTTAGAATAGTTGCAAAATAAAGTTTGATGACAACAATATTCAGGTTTATTTTCCTATAGTAAAGCAGAACAAGATGAAATGTGTACTCAATCATGGAACAAACAACTATTTACAGGCAAAAATAATAAAATGCTTTGCCATCACAGTGAGAAGAAATATATCCCACCAGGGCAACTGCAAACAGACCTTGTAATCTTTTAGTATCTCACCTGAAACGATGCCTGATCAGTTGCATCTCCCTCCTCAGTGTTGATCACAGGCTGGATGGCCACCACAGAACTGCCCCCCTCCACCAACTCCACCCCACATGCTGTAGCATACATTCAATTAAAGTTAGCTCTATGATATCAATGTAGATGTGTGTATTTACCTAACTGTAATGTAAAGGAAAGGAGTTATGCTTGTGGAGTCTGTCTCTTTGCATCCAGTGATCAAATTTAATTTTAAATTTGGTATGATTTTAAGTTGGGTTATTCCATTTGTACCAGTACACAAGTTGACATCTTTGGACTGAAAACTGTCCTGCTTGATACCCATCTGGCATATGATCTTTAATTATTTTTTTCCTAAACCAAGAGATCTTCCATGTCAATTGTATCCGCTCATTTAATGGATCTTAACACTGCATTCATTTCAACTCTCTCTATTCTTTCTTCTAATGATGGGATATCTAAGCTCTCCTCATATGTTTTGTTTCTGCCAGGCTAGTGATCAACATAAATACTGCATTTTGTGGTCTTTCAACCTTAATTACATTTTTCATTTTATGTGCTATATATTTTAACATTTATGTAAATCAAGAACATTTTGGGTGCAAGAACACTCTTGAAAGAATCCAACTTCTTTCCATTCTGATATTCATTCTTCATGTATTGACTTTCCATTCATTCCAAGGGGCTTCCTTGAAAGCCTTCACTATGCTCCAATTTCCATATTAGCTGTTAGTGAGGTACCTTATCAAAGGTTTTCTCTATGTCCAGGTACATAATTCACCCAGCTTTCTCTCTCTTGTGGCACAACAACCACTTTTGATTAAAATCTTAACTGGTTCAATACACTATTGTATTCTATTTCTAAAACTGGAAAAAAAGCCTTTTGAGATATCTGACCAACCTGTCTTTCGCAATCTTTTAACATAATTCAGTTATCATGCTGGTCAGGGTTTTTCTTAGTGTTTCCTCGAATCACATTAGCCCTTTCTCAATACTAGGGCATCCTCCCTTAAATGAACATACAATCAGGCTATTAATCTTAATACTCAGTTATTGTCAACATTCCTTAACCTCTTCAATATGAGTCAAATTCTCACAGGCAGCATCAGCTGCCTTATGTACGATAATTCAATAATGCATCTCAATTACTTGTATTATAAAATATAAAGTTACAGTTGTATTACTTATTCTCTTTCACTCTGAATATTAATAACCACAAAAAATGTGATGAGGTCAGTTCACAGAATATGTGGGATCACTCGGCTACAACTACAAAATAAATATAATCAAGACACTAATGCCAGCATCTTCGTATACAGTACCCACTCACGCCTCATGATGCTTATGTAGGCATAATCATATGGAAGGGGTTAAATATCTAATTTGAGATCCTGTCAAGCCATGAAGCCACAAGGAACTGTATGAACAGCATCAACCGTGCCTAGATACTCAGGCCAAGTGAATATCAATCTGCTAATCTGTATGGTAGCCCACTATTCTATCAACTGAACTATAACTCCATTTTGTTCAATAATTTTCTATAGGTGAAAGATGTCTGATAATACTTCTTAAAATTTGGTTACATTCCAGACCTTTGTCTTCCAGGAGGCATATGCTATCATGAAGTCTCTTTCTCATGAAAATTTTCTCATATCTGATGTCTCCAGTGGTGAGTATGCACTCTTCACCTCCACATTTATATCCTTTAACACAACACTCTCCTATTCTCACCCTTCTCCTCCACAAAGCTGTTTTCCTTAATAAGAGCTGATTAGAACTTTTGTTAATTATTTCAGTTGTATTTTCTTAGGCCTCTTTTTTTTTATTTGTAAAATAATTTAGGATCAGCTTTAGATTTATAAATTACATATTTATCTTATTTTTTCCTCTGTAGATCTTTGTATACCAATTTATTTTTATTATTAATTTTTTGTTCTAGAGTATTTCCTTCTCTTCCTCTACTTCTCCTATGTCATCTCTTTTCTTTTTTTTAGCTGTCTTGCATTTTCATTTTCTTTTCAACAAGTTTTATATCAACCTTTTTTCATTAACCTGTGGCACATTTTCCCTACCAAAGATGTAAATAGATAAAAAAAATCCATTTCTTGTTCTTCTCTAGTTTCTTGTCTATGTATGTGTGGGGGAGGTGTCTTGAAATTCCTTTTTTGAAAAATGTCAAATCATAGAAAGGTGGGAAAACATGAGGGGAATAAATTCCAGAGCCTCACAGTGGAAGGAAAGAGTGCATCATCTGACTTACCAAACATGCTGATTTGTGTGTGATATAGTTTTTTTTTTTTTTTTTTTTTTTTTCTTGGTGTGTGTGGGTGTTCTGCTATTTATATGTAGTGTGTCAGGTGTGCTATGTTTGTGGAGGCTGCAAGTGTTTGTGTGCCTCTCATGTCAAGGTGATCTTTGACTTTGAGGACTTTTGTTTCAGTGTAGATGGTTTGTAGGTGTTGCATATGTGCAGCCTGTGATAATTTTTAAGGTTTTGTTTTGTGTTGTCTGAAGGGTGTTGAGGTGTGTCTCACTGAGATTAAGTGCCCATGCTGGACTTGCATAATTCATCACTGAGCGTATGCATTGCTTGTATATTGTAGTATTAGTTTATTTGTTTTGTCCAAATGTTGTTCCAGTGATTGATTTAAGTGCGTTGAGTCTAGGTGTGTATTTATTTTTTATGTTTGTGATGTATTGTTTAAATAACATGGATGTATCCTATGTTACACCAAGAATTTTCAGTGTGCATGTGGTATTAGTGTTGTTGATATAGAGATGAGGAATGTATTTGTGTTCTTTTGTCCAGTTGGTGAGAAGTGTTGCTGTAGATTTGGCTGGGGCTATTTTGAGTCTGTTTGTAATGAACCATGTGTTGAGTGTATCAAGGTATGGCTGTATTATTTCTGTGGCTTTGTCTGTGTTATGACGTGTACATGTGATTGTTATGTATCTGCATTGGAAGAGATTTGTATTTCTGAGATGTCTGGTGTGGGTATATCATGCATATATAGATTAAAGAGTGTGGGGGATAAAACAGAGCCCTGTGGTACTCCATTCTTAATGTTTCTGATGTGTGATGATTGGCCATTATATGACACATAAGCATTCCTGCCTGCCAGATAATTGGCCAGCCATCTTTTAGTGTTATTGTGCATGTCTGTCCTATATATTTTGTTTGTTAGATTGTGTTGTTGTCAGGGCAAGATGAATGTGGTGTCTTCTGTGTAGTGATTGCATCTGGGGTAATCTTGTGAGTCTGTGGAAGGGCTTATTCTTTATTGGTGTTTCAATCCTGGGTGAGGCCTGAACATAAGTCATGCCAATTCAGTTTTGCTTGTTGTGAGAAGGATTTCTCAGTTGGGCTGATATTTGGAAGGAGTCAAATGGAGTGTTGATAAGCTGGATGGCTTTGGTCTTTTGTTTTCAGAAACACAACTGCATAAAACAAGTCACCCCAAACGTGAAATGTACACTCCATATGAGGGTAAATAAGTCTCCTGTGTTGAGTCAGCAGCTGAGTTAGTGTTAAAAAAGTTTGATAGCAGTAAAGAATATCCAAATTCAATGAAGCTGTTCTAACAATAGCTGAGATACAAGTTTACCAGTGTAGTTTACTTGTAAGAATGTTATAAGTTCACAGAGGAAAAAGCTGTGTACTGTTGAGGAACAGGGAATTTATGTATAAATTTACCTATTCATACATATGTGGGGGGGTATATGTGGTGTCATTATCTATTTTATATAAGACTGCAGCTTAGCATTAGTTTTCTAAAGCTAAAAACACATTCTACTGTGGGTTTTTGTTTGGCAAATAGTGTTTGCCCTGGTAAAACTGACATATTTTGTCTCCATGCTCTCAGTCAATTATTGCATGAATGACATGTTGCATTTAAAATATTTTTCTACATTTATTATTTACCTGTTGTATCTGGCAGGGTAGAAATAAATTGTCTATTTTTCCTAGGCAAACATTAAAATCCAAATTAAAATCAAGCAAGATAAAATGTAATATACTGCCTGTACGATAAATATTACTACTTTCTTAGCATAGAAAAGGAATTAATTTGTGCTATGAGAAAAAAAAAGTCCATGCTGAACACTTGTATGTCCTGAAAACTAATTCAAAATTATGGAAATTATGGTTACATAATAGGAAAGAATCTGCAAAGCACCAATGTATATAGCTCAGTGTGGAACATTAGGGTAAATGCAAGTGCCTAGGATGGGTTCTCTTCCACTGCACAGGCATGGGCCACCTTCACCCAGACAGAAGTCTTGAGTGTATTGATAGTGTGGAAACGTAGGAAGATATTAAGCTAGCTTTGTCTGTGCATTTACCTATTTGTATTTTACAGGAAGGGGAGCTATGTTCATGGTGTCCTGTCTCCATATCTCATGTTATCTAGACTTTTTTAATTCGTGTATAATTTTTGAACACACCACATTCTCATCTAATCTGTTCCAAATGTCTATTATCCTGTGGGGAAAGCTGTTCTTTTTCAGGTCTCTTCTATAATTGTTTTTCTTGATTTTCTTTCCATGTCCTCTTGTATCTCTACTATCCTATTTTATTAGATCCTCTCTATCAATAAATTCCATGCCTTTTATGATTCTATAAATAGTTATCAAGTCTCCTCTCTCTCTTCTTTGCTCCAATGTCTGTAGCTCAAGTTTTGCCTGCCTCTCCTCATATGATAGTTCTGAGAGCATTGGTGCCAATTTTGTAATTGCTCTTTGTATTCTTTCAAGTTTTGTTCATTTTTTTTGTACTTGGTGACCACGTCGTTGCTGCATACTCCAATTTTGGTCTTATCAAAATGACTAGTATTTTCTCCACCATTTCTTCATCCAGGTATGTAAATGCCACTTTGATTAATCTTATTAAATTATAAGTTTCTCCAAAAATTTTGTTTATATGTTTCTCTGGGGACATCTGCTTATTAGACTATGTATTTTGTCTGTTAGTTCGTCCCTGCATTTTCTCAAAATCCAGTTGGCCATTTCATCTGGACGATGTGATTGTCTAACATCGAGATTACGCAAGTGATTCATTATTTCATTCCTTGATACTTCTATCTCTTTCATAGGGGAAACTTTCCCCTCTCACTCAACATCTCTCAGTTATATGTTCTCCCTCGTAAACACCGATTTAAAATACTTGTTCATAATTTCTGCCATTTCTATTTCCTCTGTGTATTCTATTCCTCCTTGTAGTTTCACTAATTCGTTTGTTTTTCAATTTGTTGTTTACAAATCTATAAAATAGTTTTGGTTTTTACATTTTTCTATGACATCCTTTTAGTATTTTCTCTTTTCTTCTCTGCGCTCTTGTACATATTCATTTCTATAACCAGTATATATTTTCCATTTTTTGTTTTTTTTATCTTTCCTCAATTTTATCCAAGCTTTATCCTTTTTATCTTTTAACTTGCTACATCTTTTGTTGTACCAACATTTTACATATCCTTTTTCTTGTTTTTGTCTTGGAACATACTTTTCCACTCCTTCCTTATAATTTTTTGTCAAATTCTTCTATTTCTCTTCTACTGTTGTTTCCTCTTTGTATATCCTTTCCAAGTCTGCTTTTTTTTTTTTTTCATTTTATCAAAGCTTGTTTTTCCATACATCATTCTTCCCTTTCTATATTGTTCATTTTTTCCATGTATTTTTCTTTAGTTTCTTTAGGTCACTTTTCCTTAGTGTCTTATATTCATTCTTGTCCATTATTTCAGGTTCTGATGTGATTATTAGGTCTAGTCTTGATGGCTCTTCCTCATTTCTATACTTAGTATTCTCTTGTATCCATTGTCATTGTATGTTCTATAATCATATGAAGTAGTACATTTCCTCATAGGTTGTCTCCACCCTTCACTGTCATCTCTTCCCAGCAAATTTCTTTACAATTAAAGTTACTCACAGGGCTTTGTAGCGTGGAATTTAATGAACCATATCCTTGGTGAAGGATACTTTTAATTTTCTGTTACCTCCATCCTATTTTCTGTTACCTCCATCCTGTTTTCTGTTTCCCTTATGTTTTTCTCTCCTATGAACCATTTCCTTACTTTCATATCCACTACTCTCCAATAGAATTTCTCTTTGTCTGACTCTGTTCTGTTCACATTTTTTTTCCTTAGCTTCGATTCTTTTTGTTTTCTCTTCCTCTCTTTCCTCTTTATTCATTTTTTTATCCATACCTGTTTGTATTGATCACTTTCTGCTAGTTTTCGTGTTTTTGAAAAGGCATTCTTTGCTGTTGTTTGTGACTTGCATTTAACCTTAATTGGTCTGGTCTTGTCTATATTGTATTTCCCCAGCCTATATATTTCTTCAATATCTTTCCCTATTTTCTGTTCACCTTCTTGAAATATTTTTAATACCTTGTTCACTCTTTCTTTCTCATCTCTTACTCTTGTAGTCCTATTTGGATTATGCTTCTCTTCCATTCCTAATATAATTATACATTTCTTTTTATCTGCTAAGTCTCTTACTATATTTTCCTTCTCTCTCAGTGTGTTCCTTCATCTGTTGTTTCACTATATCTTTAAATTAAATTTTGCTATACTCCTGAATCTTTTTCCAACCACTTACCTCTTTTGCTATGGACTCTTTATTCTTTATTATTATTCCTCTTTAATTCCTCATTCTCATCCTTTACTTCTTTTGCCTTTTTAATTCTTCTATTTCTTTATTTAGGTTTTGGTTATCCTTCTTTAGTTCTTCCGATTTATCAACTCTTTGTGTAATTAGTGCAAGTTGGCTAAATCTAACCTACCATGATTTGTTAATTTTTGTTAGTTTTTCCTCTAGATTTGCTAATCAGGGGAGGTTGTCATCTCCTCCCTCATTAAATCCATAGAAATAATTATCTCCACTTTCTATTGCACTGCTCTTATCTATATTTCTAGTTTTAATGCCTTTGCTGACTTGTTCAACTTCACCTGTGTCGTCTGCGCACCTTTTGTTTAAGTCCCTTCTGACTTCCGGGGCCTATTCCTCCCTTTCCTCATTTTCTTCCATTTTTTTTCAATAATTCCCCCCTTCTCCTTTTTCTCCATCTGCCCACTACGCCACGAGCTTTCCCCTTCCCTACTAATACAACACAGCTACTCTCTCATTGCTGAAATCCACAAAAATTGTGTTTTTTCCTGGAGTTCCAATTTTTGCCATCTATCTGACGTGTGTGTGCATGTGTACTGTCTGGATAAGGCACCAAGCAAGCCTAACTGGGTACAAATATACGGAGTTTTACTATACCAGAACCCATTTTTGTGTCCACCCTGGGGATACGAACTCAGGTCACTTATGTGTGAAGCAAAAGCACTACCTTGAACCACCAGGGGGTCCTTATAACTTATTGTAAAAAACAGAGACTTAAAATAAGGGTAAATATAAAAGGTCTTTACCTGAGTTCACAAATGAAATTCCACTACCATGGTTCCACGGCCCAATACACAGAAGATTGATAGGCAAAGCTTAACTGTTTTAGGTTATGATTTAACACTAAAGTACAATAGTGTTAAGGGGTTAGTAATGATAGTAGAGATGGACTGGACATCCACAACTGCAGATATTTTTCTAATATCTTAAAGTCCGCACCTATGTCTACAGACGCTGAGGTTACATAGATATTTTGACAATACTAAACATATTAGCACCCTACTGCATTACATATTTACAAAAGAATACAAAGGCCGAGCATACCAACAGTATACCTTTTGGTCCATAACTAGGCTGGATGCGTAAAAAAATGATAAATAAATAAATAGATAAACAAATACACATTCCCATATTCAAATCCAGTGACCCATGACTCTAGTTGTGTATGAAAGTGGCAGTTGCTGACATGTCTATTGAAATAAACACCACAAGAAGCTGGAGCCTTTATTAGGGTGATGTTTCTCAACCAGGGTTCCCAAAACATACATATACATATACCAAGGCTTTTTCCCCCTTCCAAGGGAGGTAGCTAAAAAGGGAAAGGCATAAAAACACTCCCACCCATTTCATCCCTAAATACACCCCACACCCCTCCCACCCTCCCTCTCATCTGAGCACCTCCTGGATGACGGGTCATCCCTGCACCCTGCCCACCGCCCTGGGTCAGAAGCAGTGTCCCAAAAGATTATTGTAATAATGTAATATAGACATCATCCTATCTAACCTACTAACCTCACAAACATAAAAAACAAATGCACACCTAGACTTAACGCACTTAAGTCAATCACTGGAACAACATTTGGACAAAACAAAGAAACTAATATAACAATATACAAACAATGCATACGCTCAGTGATGAATTATGCGAGTCCTGCATGGGCTCCTAATCTCAGTGAGACACACCACAACACCCTTCAAATCATACAAAACAAAGCCCTAAAAACAATTACAGGCTGCACAAATACAACACCTACAGACCATTTACACCATGAAACAAAAGTCCTCAAAGTCAAGGACCACCTCGACATGAGAGGCACACAAACACTTACTGCAGCCACCACAAACACATCACACCCGCTACACTACATAGCAGAACACCCACACACACCAAGAAACATTAAAACTACACCCAAAGACCTTTATTACGCACAGATACTCTCTTCTCTTCCTCCACAACCACCAAATACCAGCCTCCGGAAACATATTCATAATCATATCACTCACCGCTCCATTAACACACTGAAAGACAACACACTGCTGCATGCCAGACCCCCTGATATCCACCCTTCTGAATCCTCTCTCCCACGAAAGGACAGAGTCCACTTGGCCAGACTGCGATGCGGTCACCACCCAGCACTTCTAAGCTACCAGAAGAGGCTGGACGACCGTGTTGTGAACAGCTGCCCAGGATGTAACACTTCACCCCATACCATACAACACATAATGGAAGACTGCATTATACACAATCATGCACGCAAACAACACAACATACACTCTATAAAGAATTTGTGGGAAAACCCAGTTTCGGCTGTGGCCTTCCTTGGGGAGACGGGACTGCTCGGACAGACAGTCTAGGGAACGACAACAACTATTATGATGAAAACAAAATGAGAAAAATATGGTATATATATATATATATATATTTTTTTTCCCTTAAAAGGTGGAGGAAATGCGACAAATTCACAGAGATTGTGGGTCTGGTCTGGAGACCAAGTGTCAACCCCACAAGGTTGCACCTCCAGATGGAGGCGAGGGAGTTCTGAAGATAAAAGATCAGAAGGAATGCAGCAAAAACACAGCAATTCCACAGAAGGACCTCATGGCCTAAGTTGGTTTACCACCACCATTTATCCCCTCATCCATTCAAGAATTTACAGAACAAGAAGAAATCCCTTTGGGATGTGTCAATGATTTATACGAAGTCCAGAAAAATATCTGTGTTTACATATAATGAAAATAAGCAGCATTCATCCACGAATACTGAAAAATCTATTTCCAGTCCACCTCTACATACTAATGTTCTTACAGCTTATAATTTAAGAAATGGATGAAATATGATAACAAAGTTACCAGTAATAAATGAAGGTGCTCTCAGTATCCATTCTTCATCCTTAATCTTTATGTGTGTTTGGTGGAAGGAGAGCTCTTCTCTCAGATCCCAAGCTACGAGGGAACCGTCTGTTAAACCTGCAAGGATAACCGAGGGCCTTCCTGGACTAAATGTCAAGCAAGAAGGAGGATAACTGCACGTCAGAATTTGCTGAGGTCTTGACGGTTCACGGACAGACCATACACACACAAGGCAACACTCTGCAATTGTATTTCCTTCCTGAACCTGGCAAAAAGGGAGAAAGAGAAAGGAAATGTAATTTGAATATACTGTACATTCTTTGTCTACCTATAAAGTAAGGGCTTTTCCCACCTTACAAGGAAGGTAGCCAAGTCAAAAGGCAAGTACCCACACCCATCCACCACCCTCTCCTCCCTCTCATCTTAGCTCCTCATGGATGATGGGTCATCCCTGTATCCCACCCACTGCCCTGGGTCAGGAGGAATACAGCAAGATGCAGGACATTCACAGTAAGGCCGCTTCACTTAATTGGTGACCACCCCCTCCATCCCCTTATGCAGAGAAAAGGGAAAATGGGTAGAAATCCCTTCAGGCTGAGTCAAAATATAATTCATACATAACCACTCCCTAACCCCCCCCCCATTCCCACACCCCCTCCCTTCCTTGCATCACAGTATCACTTGTATATAGCCATTCTCCACTCACTTGTCTCCTGCCTTCTCCCTTCCTTGCTCAACAGCCATTCCCCTCTTGCTCAATGCCCCACTTCACCCCATCCATCCATCTCATCCTCAGTTGTCTCCTCAGGTTCACTCCCACCACCTGTTCCTTTCACACCTCTTTTACTACTCTTTCTTCACTCATTCTTTGCATCTATCCAAACCATCCCAATACTCTTTCATCACCCCTATCTACAATCTCCTTTCCCACCCCAGCTCTCCTCCTTATCTCCTCATTTCTCACTATCCAATCCTGTAACCCCTATCATACAGCATTTGAATCTAACACAATATAGAAAAATATATTTCTATTTGAGAACAAAGTGATATCAGGCAGATATACTTTAAATAGATTGATTCTCAAACTAGATTTGTGAATGAGAAAGAGAGAGGAAATAATAGAAAATAAAAAGAAAAAAGAAAGGAGGGAGAGAGAGAGAGAGAGAGAGAGAGAGAGAGAGAGAGAGAGAGAGAGAGAAAGAGAGAATGTTTATTTTGACAAAGCAAACAAGGAACCTGCGTACCATTTCCAAGTATCCATGACCGGACAAGATGATGTTTGGTTGTGTGGGACAGAAAGTAACGACAGGTGTTTTTCGCCCTTCCAGTAGTTCCTGTACAGCTACACCCATGGGTACAGCTGGTGTGCTAAAGCCTAAGCCATCTTCACTGTCGCTGTCCTTCTCGTAAGTGTTGTCTAAACTGCTGTTGCATTTCCATAAAGCTTCTTCTTCTAACAATATCAACATCACCTATGTTCGTGATTAATGGGAATATTGGTATTACAGAAAGTGAGAGAATTAAACAATTCCAAGTAAATCACAATAATACATTTTTTATATGAAAAACTAACCTAAGAGAATTTGTCATATATCAGCATACTTGTTATTAAAGAAAGTGCAAGAATTAAACAATTCCAAGTATATCACAATAATACGCTTTTAACGTGAAAAACTAATCTAAGAGAACTGGTCTTATATCAACATAGTTGTTCTTTTTTTTATGAGTAATTCATATGACCATTTTGGTTGCTGTCCTTTGTATCTATTCAATCTTATATTATTTTTGTGGAGTTGGGTGGAGATGGTGCTATTGTGTTATACACCAATGATGATAATGGACCAATTTCATCCACTTATCAATCATCATCCACTTTTGGCCATTTTCATGTAACATTAATACAAATATATTGTGTTGATTTGATGCAATGCACCCAAAAATTCCCTTACCTTAGTTTCAATGATTACATCAAAGCATACATAGGTTAGTCACTTCAGTACAACTCAAATTCTTGTGCACAGCATCGGCTGCCATATATGATTTTGCATTACATTATTAAAATTATAGAATACTATGTCACTACTGTATTACTTGTTCCATTTTACTCTGAGTAATAATAAACTCAGAAAATGTGATCAAACCAGTTCACAGAATCTGGGGGGGTAACTTATGTACAACTACAAAAGATATAAATAATAAGACGCCAATGTTGGTATCTTCATGTAGTCACTAGCACCTCATGACGCCTACCTAGGTATCATTGTACTGAAGTCGTTAATATGCAAGATATCTCGTACAAAAGAATGGTTTACCTGAGATGAAGCTGCAAGGAACTTTGAGAGTCTAGTACTGTTTTCTTGTGGCAACGAGCCAACATTGGAGGATGCAGGACCAAAGTCTCCTCCCACACCCTGATAATCTGCAGTAGACGGAAGCAATAATTCCCCGTTTTCAGATTTTCTTAACTGAATGTGAACTGGGTTTTGCGTCCACTTGTCAAAGGTTATGACATCATCAGTTTGGACTTCCTCATCAAGGGCATCTTCATTTGTTTGAGCACTTGCCTAAAAATTATAAAAAAAAATTCTGTTTTTTCTAAAGGGAAAACACATTCAAAGAATCTGGTGTAAACATGTGATTAAAATAGATATATATATATTATCATATATGTACAATACTCAAAAGAAAGTGATTAAAATAGAAATACATATTAATATATATGTACAATACTCAAAAGAACTTTATGTATGAAGTATATAAAAATAAGGCCAAGTGAACCAAGTAATTACCTGCAAGGTGTTTGATCGCCCAAAACTGGAAATATAAACTTCATAGGAAACTGGAGCCATTGTAAAGATGTCAAAGCTGACACTGTCCAACTTAATCATACTTAAAATCTTTGCTCCTCTGCTGTTCATTTTTGAATTCATCTGAAAAAGAAAAATTTGATAAAATTATAGTCATATGCATACAGTACTCGACAAAAGTATTGTCCACCTGGGATGAGGTGGACAGTACTTTTGTCGTATCTGGACAGACCCATGCGAGTGGCATGGTTTCATGCCAAAATTCTGTCCGCCTACAGCGTGTAGGGAAGGGGTGGAGTTTATCAGTGAACCAAAAATTAATCATGTCAGTCATTTTCTTGCTGGTGGGGAGGGAGGCTGTGTGCCACAACCTTCCTCCTCACCAATCAGACAAAGACTGACATGATTAATTCTTGGTTCACTGATAAACTCCACCCCTTCCCCACTCGCTGTAAGCAGAGAGAATTTCTGGCATGAAGCCATGCCACTTGTATGGGTCAGTCCATATTTAACAAAAGTACTGTCTGCCTCATACTGGGTGGACAGTACTTTTGTCGAGCACTGTACTTATCCTACCACAAAATAATTTATTTTCTTTTAATGAATGGCCTACTTTGTACATACGTAATGACCTTTCCCCCTTATAAGGGGGGTGGCTGATTCAAAGCATACATTCACCCTACACCCAATTCATACACAATTAAAATCCATTTATCACTCCTCCCATCTCAGCATAATCGGGATGAAGAGCTGCCCTGTTCCCCATCATGCAAAGCTCCTCCATGGCAGGGCCCATCAGACAGAACTGTTTTACCTCCCCTCCAGGGCAGTGGACAGGATGCAGGGATGACCCGTCATCCAGGAGGTGCCAAGATGAGAGGGAGGGTGGAGGGGAATGGATTATGTAGGGGATGGAATGGGTGGGAGTGGTTTCTATGCCTTTTTCTTTTTGGCTACCCCCATGTGAGAAAAAAAAAAAGCCTTTGGTATATGTATGTACTTCGTTATGTGGCAACCTTTCCTTCCCCCATCCACTTGATATAATTTATGAAGCAGATGAGAATAACATCCATTTGGGCAATATTGTTCCTTCATTCATTCACAATATCCCTTAATTGACTTAATCTTCCTTGTTTGACACACATTCCATGTGTATCCAAACCCCTCTCCATCTCAATCTTGATCTTCCTCTCAAGTTCATGCCATCTAGTTCTTGCCACAATCCTTTTGTTAATATTTCCTTGTTTACCCTCACCAAATTTTCAAACAACCTCAGCATACTATGATCTACCCTATCTGACAGTTCGCTTTCCCCCCCTACTCTCTAGCTCACCTCTAAATTTCCTACTATCCATTCCTGTAACACCTATCATGCTTCTCAAAAAACTTACATACATATACCAAGGCTTTTTCCCCCTTACAAGGGAGGTAGCTAAAAAGAAAAAGGCATAAAACCATTCCCACCCATTCCATCCCTAAATACATTCCACCCCCCTCCACCCTCCCTCTTATCTTAGCACCTCCTAGATGATGGGTCATCCCTGCACCTTGTCCACTGTCCTGGGTCAGAGGCAGTGTCGCAAGACACAGCACATCCACAGCAAGGCTGCTTCATTAAATTGGCGACCCCCCCTCTCTGTCACCCCAAAAAACTTAATCTAAAAAATACCCATTCTCTTCTTTCCTGCCTCCCTTACATTCTAAGTCTTTGCTACAAATAAAAAGTAGATGCAATCACTGCATGCAAGTTTCTCTGCATTTAATCCAAAATACCCATTTTTCATCATACCCATTCCATTTAGACATTTACTTGATTCCTTTACTATGAAATTTGCCTCCACATTCACTCCTCCATTCACCACCATGGGATTGGAAATCAGGATTGTGTCAAAGTACATTTACTTGGGCCTACTTACAAATATTCATGTAGGCCTACTTGTAATTGGAGTTTAAAAATTCAATGTTACTTGTATTTGTTCTTGAACCCAAAATACTTGAAAAATACAAAGCACAAACAAGTTCATCATATTTAATCAAAAGTTCTATACTGTATGTAGATTCTAGCAAACTTTGTGATGATACTATTGGGTAAATATGTACACTGAGTGTTATGATGCTTTACTAATCTGTGACAGGAATTTTTCTTATCACATTAAGTACTTACACTTAAGTACAATAGCATGTACTCGGACTTAAATACATAGCAAAATGACTGTGCTTGTACTTCAAAAATATCCAGGTTTGGGCTAAAGTACAATCGCCTGTACTTGGACCAAATCCTGCCTGAAATACTTAAAACTCTCCACCTCCTCAAAAGAAACAAAAAGGTTCATACTTTCTGAGTCTCCTGCTTTTTCTTTGCAACAGCAAAATTCACGAAACTTATGGATGTCTTAGGTCTTGGTATGTACTCTGATTCTTCTTTCGGAGTTTCGTTATTTGATGGACTCTCCTGAGTCATTGCACCTTCGGTCCCATGATCAGAGTCTCCATTGACTAAATTCTCACTCTCTTGCTGCTCTTCAGAAATCTGCTTCCTTGAATTGTTTTCTTGCTGCATTGCCTCAAGAACGGCAGCCATCTCATCATCCATGCTTTCAGTGCTTTCGCTGTCACCGATGTCAGAGGACTCTTCACTGCTACTCTCGGTTGCTGTTGGAGAGCTTGTGTCCTCTTCAAAGTCAGATTCATAGTCCTACAGGTGCAAAACAAAAATAAGAAATATAGAATAATTTTTAACAGAGGAAGAGAGAGGGAGAGAGAGAGAATTTATGTTTCTCATTGAAAAATCGTCCACAGCACACAAGATGTATTTATCCACCTGTCTTTATTTTATCATTATTTATATTATCATAATTTTTATTTATTTATTTATCATTATTACATTTTTCCACATCTGACCTAGTTATGGACTAAAAGGTCTCCTGTCGGAATGCTCCTCCTTTGTAATCCTTTGCACAAGTACAATAAAAAATTTACAGTATTATGAGAATTTGTGCCTTTTCATCTTACCTCAAAATCATCTTCGTAGGCATAATCATCTTCTTGTTCTGCATAACCTCCATCTTCAGGTTCCCCAGGAGGATAGGCATTTCTCATCCCCCTGGCGCTTCGCATCTGGAAGACGGAACTTTCCTCCTTCAGAGTGTCTTCCTCCTCATTCTCATCCACTTCCACCATTTTTGAGGATATAGACTCCTCCACTTCAACCTCGTCTCCACTTAAATCTCGAGGAGAAGTGAGTGAAATACCTGTGAAGATAATGTGTTTCATCACAACAACGAAGACTATCAGTTTCTATTCATATACCATACAGATATGTGACATGGTTTAATGTCACAAACTCCTCCCACTGAAAGGCTAGGATGGTGCCCCTTTCAGAGGACTTTATAGTGTGAAATTTAATGAACCATGCCCTTGGTTCAACTTCGCCGGTGGCAGGACTCGAACCGCCCTCCCCTTGACTTTCACCACAAGTAACAACGCCCCAACCTGCTCAGCCAGTGAGCTTCCTTACCAGTTTAGTGATTACAATTTTTTTTTTTATTCAAGAACAAATATATTGATAGTTTAAGTTTCAATGACAAGAAACCCATGCCTCCATAGTAACCAGCAACAGTCCTCATGTCCTCTTGTAGATCTCTTTAGAAAAACACCTCACCTGACAAATTTAACTCTATTTCTTACATCTTTTCATACACGGAGTAACATAGGAAAAATCCCACACTAATACAACAGACATCAGCCTAAAATTCTCTCATGGTGAGGTCTTTGGGAGGACCCATAATTCTTTCATTGTGAAGTCTTTGGGAGGACCCATGGACTACTAACAGCTGCTGTTGGTCTTTGAGCTATTATTATCACAATGGTGGGAAATGTCAGAAAGTTCTTCAAAGGACTGGCATGGTCTAGAGCAGTGGTTCCCAACTGGTGTGCGGCAGCACCAAAGAGTGCCGTGAGATCAACTAAGGGTGCCACCAAAATTCAGGGCAAAAATAATTTTTGTATTACTGACTCTCTTTGTCATCTATTTTTGTTCATTAAAGCAGCATCAGTGCAAAGATGAGAATTTTCATATTATCCAGGGACAAAATGTTGTTACACTGATGTTGAATTGACAAAATACTGACAAACTAGAATATAGATTTTCTAATAAGGGTGCTGGCAACTTCTGAAAGGCTTGGCAAGGGGGCCTCAAGCCAGAAATGGTTGGAAACCACTGGTCTAGAGTGATATGGACTTGCTCAAGGAGGAGGGGAGTGAAAGAGAAAGTAAAAAAGAAAGAGTGAGAGAGGTCACTCCTTTACTTGTGATATAAGGAGCAAAGATGTATAGAATTTACTGTAATTAATGAAAATTGGGGTCTTTACCTTAAGTTCTAATTAAAAAATTTTTTTACCTTAAGTTGTAATTAAAACAATCTTGAATTTGTACCAAAAAAATCTACACAGAAAGTCATGGTACTCGAGGATAATGTGTGTAATATCTATAACTCAGAAAAAAGGCAGCAATGCTGAAAACTTACACATTCCTTCAATATTTCTAACACAATAATCATACATACATCATACACATTCCAAAGTTTTTTTTTCCTTATACGGGAAGTAGCCAAAAGACAAAGGCAAAGAAACCACTGGTACCTGATTCCATGGTGTCCAAGCTGTTCTCTTGGTTATTTTCCATTCCCTGTGGTCGGATTTCAGGGTCTTCTCTTTGATATGATGTATCAATACTCTCTAAAACTTCTTCATCATAATCTAGTGGAGCTGAATATTCAGTTTCTGCAACATAACAGTTTTCACACTGAGAAAATTACCCTCTACAAATACTCATTTTCAATATGGAGCAATTGACCAACAAAATTTTACATCCCTCCCCAGAGTAGGAGGGAGGAGAGAGGAGAGAGGAGGAGGAGGAGGAAGAGGAAGAGGAAGAGGAAGAGGAAGAAGAGGAAGAGGAAGAGGAAGAGGAAGAGGAAGAGGAAGAGGAAGAAGAAGAAGAAGAAGAAGAAGAAGAAGAAGAAGAAGAAGAAGAAGAAGAAGAAGAAGAAGAAGAAGAAGAAGAAGAAGAAGAAGAAGAAGAAGAAGAAAACTGAAGATGAAAATCCCATCAAGTTAGCTTAAAGATATAATAACGGTCTCCCCATCTGTATTCAATGAAAATATCAAATGATAAACAAGATCAACTTACCCTCTGGCACCACAGTTTTCTTATATCGAGGTATTCCACTTTTTTGACGTTTAGTGGTCTCGTTCTCATTTGACTTCTTGTCCTTGTTTGATTTTTCTTTATCTTTTGACCTTTCTTTGCCGCGCTCCTTTGATTTTTCTTTTCCTTTATCCCTGATTCTTTCTCTGTCCTTTTCTCTTGTCCTTCCTTTGTCCTTTTCTCTTGCCTTGTCCTGATCTTTCCCCCTTGTCCGCTCTCTGCTCTTCTCCACTGTCCTTTTGTTACTGTCCTTCACCGGTTCTCTTGTCCTTTCCCTGTCCCTCTCTCTGTCTTTTGGACGAGTCTTTTCCCTTTCTCTCAGGCGAGAGCGCTCCTTGTCTTTCTCTGTTGACTTCTCTTTCTCTCTTGAAGGATTTTTGACTTTAGCATTTTCCTTCTCTTTCTGTCTATCCTTCTCACTCCTGGATTTTGTGGAATCCTTATCTCTTGTCCTTTCCCCGCCATGCAGGCTCTTTTCTGGTTCTGGTTTGATGCTTCTTGAACGGATCTTGTCTCTGGCTATTTCAGAACTGCTTTTTGCAACTGAGGGTTTGGCATCTGGAGAGAATAATAAGAAAAAAAAAAAAAAAAAAAAAAAAAATTATATATACACATATACACACACACATATATAATTACAGACACTGAATGATCCCCAGTACACAGATTTATCTTATCAACCACAATAACTTTATCATTTTAATTTCATGTAAACATGATTGAGACTAATGGGAGTATGTACTTCGATGGAAAGATATTCATAAACTGAGACGTTGTCAGGCTGAGGCCTTGAACCTAACCCACATGTCACAAATGGACAGTGACTTTACCAATAAGCTATCAAGACAACATTTCAATTTCTGAACAGGCTTCCAGTGAGGCACATACTCCTGTTAGTTCTTGATTGTGTTTGCAAGGATTTAAAATGAAAAAGTTTTTGTGGTTGATAAGATGATATATTATAAATATATATACAAAAGACACAAATAAAAGGCAGAGTTTACAGAAAAAAAAAAAAAAAAAAAAAATAAGCAAATAAAATAATAAAAATAGACAATAGATAACTAGTCATTTAATCTGTGTAGCTTATGGACAGCATTGCCATTATACTATATCATCTGCTATGTGCACTTAAATAGCGCATGAAGCCTGAATCACACCCTGTGTGTTAACAGTTCATGTGGGCATGAACTAAAAGATTACACTTTTCTTTCTCTAAATAATAAAAAGATATAATCAATATTACCTTTTCAGGGTAAAAAGTATGTGTTGGATAAATATTTGTCCCTTGTATAAAATAATATAACATTCCTACTCATATAAAGAGGTGATTTGAGGTAAAGGTGGGACTGTGTAAGGGAGGTGCCATGTTGCCATAGCTGTTTAATGTGTACATGTATGGGGTGGTGTGGGAGGTAAAGGCAAGGGTAATGGGCCGGGGACTGGAGATGGTTAAAGAAAGTGGAGAAAAGTGGGAGGTGAGCCAGCTGCTGTTTGCTGATGACACTGTGCTTGTGATAGGATCAGAGGAAGGATCAAGGGAATTTGTGATGGAGTCTGGGAAGATGTGCAATAGGAGAAAGTTGAAGGTAAACATGGGTAAAAGTAAGGTGATGAGATGTACAAGGGCAGAGGATGGCAGTAAGATGGAAGTAAGTCTAAAAGGGGAGAGGCTGGAAATGGATTGTTTATGGTATTTGAGGTCACATGTAGCAGGAAAGGGAGGAGTGGAGGTGGAGGTAAATTGTAGATTGAGAGAAGCAAGTAAATGTGTAGAGGTATTAAAAAGCATTATGAGAAATAGGCACCTGAGAATGAATGCAAAGAGGAGATTGTATGAAGGGGTGATTGTGCTGAAACATTATATGGTGCAGAATTGGAATTTAAAAGAGGCAGAGAATAAAAGTTTAAATGTGTTTGGGATGAAATATCTGAGAATTATGGTAGAGGTTACAAGATTGGATAGAGTGAGAAATGAGGAGGTGAGGGGGAGAGTGGGAGTGGAAAAGGAGATAGTAGATAGGGCTGATAAAAGATTATTGGGATGGTTTGGATACATGGAAAAAGTGATGAAAGATTAGTAAAAGAGGTGTGGAAGGTAGAGGTGGAGGGAGTGAATGTGAGGGGACAACCGAGGATGAGATGGATGGATGGGGTGAAGGGGGCATTGAGAAACAGGGGAATGTCTATTGAGCAAGAAAGGGAAAAGTTATGTAATATGGATGAGTGGAGAGTAACTGTGTATAGATGATACTATTATGTAAGGAAGGGAAGGCTGGGGGATGGGGGTGCTTAGGTGTGCATGATATTTTGATGCAGCCCGAAGGGATTTCTCTCTGTCTTCTCTTTTTCTGCATGAGTGGACACTGAGGGGGGAATCGCCAATAAAGTGAAGTGGCCTTGTTGTGGATGTACTGTGTCTTGCTACATTGCTTCTGACCCAGGGCAGTGGGCAGGATACAGGAATGACCCATCATCCATGAGGAGCTAATATGAGAAGGGGAGGGGGAGGAAGCTCTTGGCTATAAAGATTGATAAAGATTTTTTATTAATACAGCAAGCTACTGCCACTGGTTAGTTGCCCATTTAATTTTAATATTTTCTATTGTTAGTATTACAAGTAACAAGAGAATGTGAACATCATCTGCAAAGAGTGAAGCAAGTGGTTATGCTGTCCCAGGATGCAAACAGGACTTATCAACTCAGGTAGGCATTACTAATCAATACCTAAATTTAATATGCATGAAGGAGATGAAATATACATTTGCCAATGCTGTTTCACAGTATGAGTGCTGTGTTCCACACACATTTGATCTATTTACCTTCTTATGTCTAAATTAACTATATATCACATTTTTCAAACTAATACACTAATATAATAATTTTCTACTAAAGAACCATGGGTTATGTGATAGCCAATTAACTAGATCTTTCACATGAATGTGAAATATTACCTTTCTTTGGATCACTTTTCTTCTCTGAATCCTTCTGGGGTCTCTCCCTTGTTGTTTTGTCCTTGCTACTGGAGGTTGAAGACCTACTGGACACCCTCCTGGTGTCATCCTTACTACGGGTACTGGAGGGACCACTTGGCTTTGTAGACGAGGATGAGGTTTTGGACGACTGAGATGAAGTTTTTGATGTTTTTGAGGAGGTGGAGCCCCTGCTGCTTGTACTTGACTTAGTCTTTGTACTAGATGCATCTTTTGCCTGAATAAAGTACACATAAATTTTACCTAATTTTCACAATACAGGGCCCCAGATGTAATCACCACACATAAAACACAGAACTAGATCACAAGTCCAACATGTGATCCAAGACCATGGTGAATCACACTGCCCTACTCTAGCCTTACCCAATGACACAACATCTCCCTTGCATGACTTGTGGGCCAATCCATTGGCTGTGGCCAGAGTTGTGGGTCTCCTGCAAGAGACTTAGGACAATGGATTGATTGATTTGTGATTCAAAGCATACGAGTACACCCAACCAACACTCGTCCAAAACCCGTCCATTGCCCCTCCATAGCAGGGACCAACAGTTGGAGCTGGTTTACTGCAACTTCTTCTCCCAAGCAATAGAGGAGGAGATGTGTAGGTGGTCACTGGAGGTGAGTGCGGTGTAATCGGTAAGTATGCCTACCTGGCAAATGTCACCCAGAGTTTAATCCCTGGACAGTGACATCTTTTCATTGATGCTCAATATCACATGTTCCTTAGATGTTGTATTAGTTAATACCCCACATCCAAATGGCTTACTTCAAAACAAAAGGTCATGATTCAGTAAAATGCAATTCAGCCCAATCTCGATCTTTCAGCAAAATAAAATTGTGTTGCATGATCAAAAACAAAACCTTAACAAGAACGTCACCGAGTTTCTGAGGCTAACTTGGACATAAAATATTCAATAAAATAAAGATAAGCCTATATACCACAGGCCTTTTCCCTCTTAAGCCAAGTCGAAAGATATGCACCTACTCCCACCCATTCCACTCCTAATCACCACCCTTTCATCTTAGCTCCTTGTGGATGAGGGGTCATGCCTGTCTCCTACCCACTGTCCTGGGTAAGAAGCAATGCAGCAAGACACAGTTCACATCCATAGCAAGGCTGCTTCACTTATTTAGTGACCCACCCCTCTTTGTCTCATGCAGAAAATAGAGAAGATGGGGGCAAAATTCCTTTGGGATGTGTCGAAATACCATTCACACATAACCATTCCCTACTTCCCCACCTCCCTTCCTTGCATCACAGTATAATCTATACACAGACACTCTCCACTCACCCCTATCTCCATCCATCTCCCTTCCTTGCTCAACAGACATTCCCCTCTTGCTCAAAGTCCCTTTCACCCCATCCATCCATCTCATCCTTGGTCATCCCCTCAAGTTCATTCCATTCACCTCTGTCTTCTACACCTCTTTTACTAATCTTTCTTCACTCATCCTTTCCATGTGTCCAAACCATCCCAATACTTTCATCAGCCCTATCTGCCATCTCCTTTTCCACCTCATTATCCTCCTTGTTTCCTTGCTTTTCACTTTATCTAACCTTGCAACCTCTGCCTGTTTCGGACATTTCATCACAAATATATTTAAACTTTTCTCTGCCTCTCTTAAATTCCAAGTCTCTGTCCCATACAGTGTCACTGGCACAATCACCCCTTCATATAATCTCTTTGCATCAATTCCTAGATGCCTATTTCTCATGACACTTAATACCCCAAGACATTTACTTACTTCTCTCAATCTATAATTTACCTCCACCTCCACTCCTCCCTTTCCTGCCACATGCAACCCCAATTACCTAAACTATCCACTTCCTCCAGCCTCTCTCCTTTAAGATTTGCTTTACACTTTCTGCTATCCTCTCCATTTGTACATGTCACCACCTTACTTTTACCCATATTTACCTTTAACTTTCTCCTCTTGCATACCTTCCTAAACTTTGTCACTGACTTCCTTAATTCTCCCTCTGACCCTGCCACAAGTGCAGTATCATCAGTAAACAACAACTGGCAACCTCCCACTTTTCTCCATTCCTTTAACAGACCTCCAGTCCCTGTCCATTACCCCCACATTTACCTCTTACACCATCCCATCTAAGTACACACTGAACAGCAATGGCAGCATGACACAGCCCCATCTTTATTTCAAACCACTCCATTCCCAATTCATAAAAACTTGACTCCTATTAAGTTTTCCCCCAATCCAATATATCTGCAATACCTCCCACAGTGCTTTCCTGTCTACTCTGTGAAGTCTTTTCCTAATTCATAAAGGCTCAAAAAAACATCCTTATCTTTTGCTAAAGCTTTTTCACAGATCTGCCTTACCGCAAAAATCTGATCCACACAACCCTACCTTTCCTAAATCCATGCTCCTCCTCACCAATTACTCCCTCTATTCCTCTCAATCAAAAGCCTCCCACAAGCCTTCCCAACTATTCAACAAACCGATCATTCTAAAACTACTACAATCACCTTTGTCCCCATCTCCTTTGTAAAGCTGAACTATACATGCACTCCTTATGTCCTCCAGCACTCTACCCTCCCTTAGACACAAATAAAGATAAATAAATAAAATAAATCATAAAATATAACACTTACTGTTCTCCTTTTAGAGGGATCTTGGCCGGTTCTTCCGTCTGGCTTTTTGGTCCTTGATTGCTGTTCAGAAGAAAAACATCAGAAATCACAAAAATTTTCTTACCTACCTTAACAATTATATAGTAAATCCAACTCAATGTGAATTGAATTTCTATGTTAATCAAAATATGTTCAAGACTGAGGCATGTTAGCTGAATACCAGAGGGGGTGGGGTGGGAGGCACTAGGAAACTATGTTTACCATGCTACCAGAGTCACAATGGTTTTTCTAGACTTCACTTAAAACCGTCACAATTAAGAAAGAAATACACCAATATCAGGTCTACACTGTGGAGTTCACGTCATTTCAATCACGATATTTCAAATGGGGAGAATGGTGATACAATGAGTCCTCCTTATACGGTAATTCTTTATCCGTTAAATTCACAGTTACGGTATTTGGTAATTACTACCCTTGATTCTATCTATGGTAAGAAAAATTCACAGATACAGTATCCGCTTGTGTTTAGAAGACGAAAGAGCAGGGAGAATGTATGTCTGCCATATCCTATTATATGTTATAATAGGTAATTTCTAACTTCTATTATTCCTCCTTTCTGCTGCCCTCCTTGAATCTCAAATTCACCACCTCTTCAGTGATATTATCTCCAAGGATAGAAGCACTGGGTATTAGCAACAATGCAAATTCAATACAAAGGCTAGGATAATGCCAAAAAATTAATGCCCCCATCACTTCGAACAAACACATTCTAATAATGTCATGGCAGAGTAAAGTGAGTGTTTACCCATGATGCTTAGTGATCTCACTTATAGAATCTCATAGAAAAATACAAATAAACGAAAATAATAATTCCTGGCCTTACACCTTGGTGATGTACTTTAAACATGCTCATAGTTAAAACAGATTTACACTTCAATAGGTTACAAATATTCTTATTACATATTCTCTCAATTCTAGGAGAAAAATTAAATTAAAATGGTGTGTACACTATAATCTGTTTTACTTTCATCATGTAAAACTATAAAGCAAATGACCAAATGTAGTTTACTGATGTAGGAAGAATGAATAAAGGTAATCAAATCAACAAAAACAAAAATATATGCATTTCATAATGTGCAAGACCCATGTAAAATGGAAAAACTATCAGTTGGATATGGGTGAGCCAGCCTAAGGACCACAGGGGTGAGTGAATAATAAAATTTTACATCCATAATAAGTATGCCTATTATGTAAGAGACAGATTGAACAAATAAAAACACACAGGCACTTTTTAATACAGAATGTTTCAGGTTAGTTTAGGTAAGTGTAGGTCTAATTCCACATCAGATAAAAAACTCACATTTTCTTGGTCATGACATACCAATTCTATAAATTCAGAAATTAGTGATATCTATCTTCTATGGGGGAAAAGTCTTTTTGGTACATACGTCTTATTTTTTTGACGATCTGTTATTGAAAATATCTTAGACGGCAAAAATGATTGCAGCCCAAAATCCCACATTTGCAACTTTAAGTACAAATGGTAGAAATGCTAAACTACATTCCAAGAGAAATTGGAAGGATAACAAATTGCTCTATGGTACACTATGCAACAGTTAAACAGGTTCCTATAAAAATTTTACATCACCATACTGTATATGCAGAAGGGCAGAACTCACTGGTGAAGACACTTATAAATACAGATGTGGTGTCAACCTTGCATGCACATCTATTTTAGTATTGAATTCTAGATTTAAACTATAAACTAGACCCCATCCAGGAACACTATTTGCTCCCCAACTCCTTATATATTAAAACTGCAAAATAAAATACCAACAATCTATTCTATTACTAAAAATTGAGGTTACCTTAGAATGACCATACAAGGGATTATTGGTAATTGTTGTTCATAGCTGTGATTAATGGATTATTAGAGGAGTGGGATGATACACAAGGTGAAGGCGGTCAAGCAGTGGAAATTCAGAATTGACCAGTTAGAGTAAAGCCCTCTGGCAAACTCAACCAATTAAACCAAGTAAGTAAAATTCTGATTAATTAGAAATGGGAACAAAATTGACTAACTAAATGCAGGTTATAATAGATTAATTAATTTAACACAAAATTATTGCTGCTCTAATGTAATCAATGTGCAATGTTTGGCTGCTATAGCACATTATAGTAGAGAATTCACCACATTATAACATGTTACAGTAGCCAGTAAAATTTCAGAATCATACACAGATGTTTAACACGAAACTGATGTTGTCCAATAGCTCCTATCCTAACATAATCTATCTTAACCATGCCAATGAAAAAGTAGGTATTTCAAATGCAAAAGATAAAGAATTGAGAAACATGTTTGCGCGATAATGGAACAGAACCATTTCTTCTTGCCTCCTTACATATGACATTTCACGACATTTAAAAAAACTAAAAAATTCAAACCTAACCCAACAACTTAATAAAAATCCCCAAAACAAAGACACCACTCATTAAATAAAATTGAGCATGGTGATAACATGTGACCTATTTACTGCCAAAAGCACTGGCAGACATATTTCTGTGAACACTGAAAACGACCAAATCCTACTTTGGGTAAATCTAAAGAAGTGCACACCTAAACAATATAGCAATAGAAAATGAAATATTAATTTTGTAAATTATAATACATCAACAGAATATGTTTTTTATTGGTGGAAATCAATAACAAAAGAAGTTGCTAAAAGCGATAACTAGGACATCAGCAAGCTTTGAGATGCCATGTTTCTTTTTGTTTGTTGTAGAAGACGAATTACCAGAAGTCTAATAAATCAGTCTAGTAAAACCTAATCTAATCTCCTATTGAGCATGTATTTAAGCATTGCTAAAAGTCATCTGGGTCATCATAGGCAGGGTATGCTATGACTGTTCAGGACTGGAGTCTGGACAAATGCCACAAAGACGGCATCTTGAAGCTCATGTTGCAGTAGCATTCAGTAGTGTATTGCTTTTAGCACTTTTTTAACTGATTTCTGCCAAGAAAAACAGTCATGTTGATGTACTTTGATTTAATAAATTCATATTTTGGATTGATATATTGCATAGGTGTGCACTTCCTTAGTAATACCCTAATTTGGGTAAATTTTTAGAAGCGACTTATGAGATATAGCAATCGAGAAATTAATATAAATTTTGTAAATCATAATACATTATTGTAATATACATTTTTCTTGGCAGAAATCAATAAAAGAAAAAATTTGCTAAAAGCAATACAAACAAACATAGCTGCTGCGACTGCTTGAGACACCATCTTTGTTTTAGTAGATGTGGAGGTTGAAGAAATTAAAGTATGATAAATTTCTCTATTCTAACCTAACCTGCATTTAGTGATGCAGTACCTATAGTCCTAGAAATCATCAGGATTGCAGTCATTCTCTTCGAATCTATCAAAACAAAGATGGCATCTCAAGGAGTTGCCACAACTTTGTTCATTTGTGTATTGCTTTTAATAACATTTTTGGTAGATTTTTAGAAGTGTGCACCTATGCAATATAGCAACAGAAAATCAAATAATTTTTTAAATTAAGATACATCAACATTGTTATTCCTGGTGGAAATCAATAACAGAAATAGTTGCTAAAAGCTATACACAAACAAATGTAGCTGCTGTGAATACTTGAGATGCCATCTTTATTTTGGTAGATGTAGAGATCAAAGAAATCAAAGTATATATATGTTTACTCTAACCATGCCTACTTAACCTAACCTGTTTTTAGCAATGTAGTACCTATAATTCTAGAAGTCATTAGGGTCATTGTCATCTTTGACCTCTGAATCTATTAAAATAAAGATAGCGTCTGAAGGAGTTCATGTGACTTCGTTAGTTTGTGCATTGCTTTTAGCAATGCTTTCTGTTATTGATTTCTGCCAAGAAAAATGTTTAATACACTGATGTATTATAATTCACAAAATTAATATTTAATTTTCTAATGCTATATTGTGTAGGAGTGAACTTAAAAAAATACCACACTTTCTGTTATTTATTGATTCCCGCCAAGAAAAATGTATATCATGTTGATGTACTATACATACATACATATACCAAGGCTTTTTCCCCCTTACAAGAGAGGTAGCCAAAAACGAAAAGGCATAAAATCACTCCCACCCATTCCATCCCTGAAAACACTCCACACCCCTCCACCCTCCCTCTTATCTTAGCACCTCCTGGATGACGGGCCATCCCTGCACCTTGTCCACTGCCCTGGGTCAGAAGCAGTGTACTATAATTTACAAAATTAATATTTAATTTTCTAATGCTATATTGTGTAGGTGTGCATTTCTTAACAAATACCATACTTTGTGGTGTATTTTATGTTCAACTGCAATTTAATTTAATCTTGCAGGAAACCACTTTCCATTGTTTGAAACTGATGTGCTGATAAATGTCAGGTAAATGGATTTTGTTAATATAAAGGTCACTTGAAGTCAAGAAATGAGGTGATACTCTCGTTTAAATTTAACCTAGTTCTACCCAGCCAATAACCTTAGTGAATTTTTAATTCACACGAGACCTTTAGCAAATATTTATTTTACTTTAAAGCTTTGAAAATGGCCTCAAGCTATCCTATAATAATCATAATGAGTCCACGCTCATGACGATGACATCAGGAATATAATACGTGAAATTAGAAAAAAATGCCTAAGATTCATTTCACGGTTTTAATAATATGAATTGCGGGCAAGAAGAACGTGTCCTTGTGCCATATTGCTATCATGCAACAATCATGTACTCGGTACTTGAAATCAATACAGGTAATTGCCAACTATGACCAATAACTACCATATTTCACTATGTTATCAAGAGAACAAAACACTAATGAAACAGGCAAAATGATATAATAATACCTTTTCAGGTGGCATATCGGCCAGTCCTACATGCTACACAATGGCAGTTTTAATTTCACAAAACCATCTTCTTGTTCACCACCTTCGCACAGCCTGACAGCCAGCTGTCGTCTGTAACCAAAACAAACTAGGTATTTCCAACAATGCAACTCTATAGTAAAATGAAGTTCTTGAAGCGCAATTTCGTTACTTTGACACTTGGAAATGAGTGACGAAAATACAATATATATTAGAATATATAAGAATGAAATAGAATGATTCAAAAGTTATATTTACACCAAGAATGCAAATATACAAAACCTAAGCCTAATTTTAACTTCACATTTAGATGGAAAACAAGATTATAGATAGAAATATTTGGTCTCGAATTACTGTCGTCTACACTGGTACTGTAATAAAATGAAAAAATAATGGTAAGAAATATAAATGCCAAAAGTTTTCTTAATATATATCTATCTTATTCCAACCCATCTCGCATATACAACGCAAATTGTTCACACATCAATACTTATACAGTAACAAATAAACAATGGGCAGCAATAATACAAAAAGACATCTTTATAAACATAGCCAATGAAGGTGTTAAATTCTACAATTCTACTTTCTAATGGCAGAAAGTGTTCGCTAAGCTGAGCGAAAGGTTTTAAAAGTGTGGACATTGACAGTGTCACATGTCTCACACCATCTTTCATTGTATATTCATTTTCTTTAAATTCTAGAATGTAAAAGAAAAAGTATTGAATAAGGAGTGACCTTTATTATATGTATTGGTGAAATACAACGTGTAGATCTATGCCTTTTATATACATTTTTTATACAACAATGATGCCCAGCAATGTAAAATATAGTATAACTGTATTCATAATAATAATAAAAAAAACATTTTTGACGCCAAGAGAATTACATTCGCTTTTCGTTGAACTATAAACATTTTTAAACTTGTACTGAATTACAAAAGAAGGAAGGATTTCTAGGAATGGTGGTAGGTGGAGGTTGGGATCTAAACGAATATATTATTTTCCATTCTAGGGTGGGTGAGTTTAAGATAAAATCCAAAACAGGAAATAACTGTAAAGATCATATGTATTCATTTACACAATCTAGTAAATTTAGTATGTGAATATATAATATATATTGTACAAGCCACACGGTGAGGAGTGCACGTTGTCTCGCCCACGCGACTAGACCTGACGCGCTAGCCACACATACCTGTCTTTGACAGTGCGATCCTGCTTGACCCAAGCAAAATCCAGTGCAGTTATGTAATTACGCACAACGGGTCTACCTACGCGGCATAAATATCTGCT
>NC_134796.1:45854018-45856518 GCF_046742065.1 Oratosquilla oratoria
CAAATAATTCACTGGTTTACTTAAATTAAAAGAATACTCACTGGCCGATCGGGTTAGAGCGTCGCTACATGTGGCGGAGGTCGAGGTGATGGCGGCTCGAACCCTGCCACCGGCGAGTTGGACCAAGGATATGGTTAATTAAATTCCACGGTACAAAGTCCTCTGTAAGGGGCACCGTCCTAGACTCCTAACAGGGGGAGTTCGCGACGTAAAAATCGAATAATTCAAAATAAAAAGGGATTTAATTTTTCTTACATTTCCTCTGTTCTGCAGCCACCTTCCCTGTGGTCCTTCTAGTTCTGTCTATCGACAGTCTTATCTGAGGAGGATTAACAGACTTATTGCTCAATAATTCTTCCGTTCCTTCCCAACGCCCTCTCTCACTTTGTTGCAAAGAGCCGCCAGACATGCTTTCTTCCAGTCGCCTGTGACCTTTTCTTCTTCTTCTTCTTCTTCTTCTTCTTCTTCTTCTTCTACTTCTTTTTCCTTCTCCTTATTTTTCTTCTTCTTCATATTCATCATCTTCTTCTTCTTCATTTTATTTTTCTTCTTCATATTCTTCTTTTTTTCTTTTTCTTTTTCTTCTTCTTCCTTTTCTTCTTCTTCTTTATTTTCTTCTTCTTTTTCCTTTATATTCCTTTCCTTCTTCTTCTTCTTCTTCTTCTTCTTCTTCTTCTTCTTCTACTTCTTCTTCCTTCTCCTTATTTTTCTTCTTCTTCATATTCATCATCTTCTTCTTCTTCATTTTATTTTTCTTGTTCATATTCTTCTTTTTTTCTTTTTCTTCTTCATCTTCTTCGTCTTTTTCTTCTTCTTCTTAATTCTATTTTTCTTCTTCTTCATATTCTTCTTTTTCTTATCCTTCTTTTTTCTTTTTCTTCTTCATCTATTTCCATCTCCCTCTCACTCCGTCCATCCCTGGAGTCTTTTCCTTCTTCAGTATTTCCGTCACTTTCGTAAGTTCTTCCTTCACCTTCAGTAATTCCCATTTTCCTCTTCCATTCCTCCATTTATAGTGAACCATAATTTTTTCTTATTTCTCCATGGGCCTTCGACAATAGGCCTTGTTTGTACATAAATACATATATAAATACATACATACATACATACATACATACATACATACATACATACATACATACATACATACGTACATACATACATACGTACATACATCACACACACACACACACACACACACACACACACACACACACACACACACACACACACACACACACACACACACACACGAGTATATTTAAGTACGTAAACAGGAAGTTGTTGCTTTCTCAGCGCCTATGTGCCGTTTAAGAGGTAGATGGGGGGAGGGGGGGCGCACGCCCATTGTCAATGGGCCGGGGCGTGATTACTCCCCGGGCGTTCATACCGTCAGCTGTCAAGAGCCCTCATGCAAATCGCCCGTGGGCGTCTGACGGGCGCGCGCGCGCAGGCAAGGGCGGTTTTGGCTTAACGAGCGCCTAACGAGACTCTAATTGAAAGCGCTGACTGACCATCCGTCACGGCTCACCGCTAATCAATCACGGCGGGTGGGACGGACGGCCGGGCGGTCGGAGGGGGGAGACGGGGGGAGAGGGGGAGAGAGGGAGGGGGAGGCGGCGCGAGGGGCGGGGCGTGAGGGGTATGGGGGAGAGGGAGAGAAGGGGAGGGAGGGAGGGGGAGGAGGAGGGGAGACGGGGGAGAGGGGAGGAGGGGCGGGTTGTGAGGGGGAGAGAGGGGGGAGAGGGAGAGGGAGGCGTGGAGTAGGGAAGAGAGGGGGAGAGGGGAAGAGGGGAGAAAGGGAGGGGGAGAGGGAGAAAAGGGGAGAGAGGGAGGAGAGGGAATGAGGGAGAGGGTTAAGGGTAAGGAGGGATAGAAGGTGGGGGAGGAGAAAGAGGGAGGGGAGAGGGTGGGAGAGGATAGAGGGGGGAGAGGGTTAGGGTGAAGGGTGATCATTGTGGATAGAAGGGTGATTAGGGAGTGTGACGAGAGAGGGGGGAAGGAAAGGTGGGAGGGGAGGAGGGTGGGGGAGCGGATGAAGGGCCTGGGGGGGATGGTGGGGGGAGTGGTGGATGAGGGGAGGGTGGATGAGATATGGATGTACTAAATGAAGAAGTTTTAGAGAGAGAGAGAGAGATAGGAAGGAGGGAGAGGAGGGAGGAAGAGGAGGAAGGAGGGAGGGAGGGAGGGAGGGAGGGAGGAAAGGAAGGGAGGGAAGGAGGGAGAGGAGGGAAGGAAGAAGGGAAGGAGGAAGGGAGGGAAGGAAGAAGGGAAGGAGGAAGGGAGGGAAGGGAGGGAAGGAAGAAGGGAAGGAGGGAGAGGAGGAGAGAGAGGAGGGAGAGGAGGGAGAGGAGGGAGAGGGGGGAGAGGAGGAGATGAAGGGAGGGAGGTTATGATGGAGGGACAGAAAACGGAGTAGGAAGTGGGAGGAGGTGGGAGAGGCGGATGAGGAAGAGGGGAAGAGGGGAGGAGAAGGAGGAGGAGGGGATGGAGTGACTGG
>NC_134796.1:45866518-45884018 GCF_046742065.1 Oratosquilla oratoria
GTGGGGGGTCACGGCGGGGGGGGGGCGAGATTATGGCATTTATAGGTTGCAAAGCACCTGCTACACAAGCATGACCATTTACGATAAGGAGGATAAAGAGAGGCTGGAAGAAAACAGATGGAAATGCATTTATAATGAATGAATAAATAAATGAATAAGTAAACAGATAATGCATGAATGCATGAACAAATAGAAAATAAATAAATAAATAGATAAGCTATGGCAAATGAATAAATAGATAAAGAGATAATGCATGAATGCATGAATAAATAGAAAATAAATAGATAAATATATAAGATATGGCAAGTAAATGAATAGATAAACGAATAATTATATACATGAACAAATACATAAATAAAATGAATCATAGATCAATAAATATTAGACAAACATATAGAAAAGCAAATAAATTAATAATAGACAAATAAAAGGTTATAAATAGATGAATAAATGAGATAGATAAACAAACAAAGGAAAATAAAAATAAAACACATTAGTAAATAAACAATAAAAGAGGAACTATTTAATCAACACATAAGAGACTCTATTTGTAAATATGAAGAAGTCGGTGTATTCATCAAAGATCGGTAAAAACGAAAATTATACAAATCCTTGGATGTGTCTACAGTTAATCCTTATTTTCTCCCCCACCCCGTGGTCATACAAAAGCCTGATGTGTGAATGACGTTCCAAGCCTTTTTATATCTGTTTGTAAAAAAAACGAAAAAAGAAAAGAAAATTGTATCTACTTGTAGTCACAATAATTTCGGTTCGTAGCAGTGTCCACTTCTTTATATATACATACATATATACTGTATATATATATATTTATATAATATAAATATGCATAGTACATACATATATATATATATGTATATGTATATATGTATATACATATATATGAATATATATATATTATATATATATTAATAACATATACGTGTAGGAGATTTTCTCTAATACATACTTCATTGAATGGGATTGCTAATTGTGCATCTATTATTTTTTACATGTATTTTCCATATGTATTACTATGAAATAATATTTCTTTGAAAGGAGGTTTATGACTTCACTGTAGGCGATATCGCAAACATGACCACCTACAGTGAAGTCATAAACCGGCTTTCAAAGTAACATAAATCCATAGTAAGACATAAGGAAAATACATTTGAAAAATAATTAATGCACAATTAGCCATCACTTTCAATGATATATATATATATATATATATTATATATATAATATATATATATATATGTATATATATATATGTTATATATATATATATATATATATATATATATGTATATATATATATATATATATATGTATATATATATATATATACATATATATATATATATTATATATATATATATATATATATATATATATACATGTATATGATTCATAATACCGGTTGATGATGGCTGGGCTTCTGGTTTCAAAGAGGTAATTTTATCAATCCCAGAATCGTAGTTTCTTTCTTTGAGGGAATAAAACGATGCTTAGTAACCACGTAGTAAGCGCTGAAACTATCAATTGTTTTAAAAAAACGATTAGACAACTTTATGGATGGGGACGACAGGTGGTGATGGATACGGAGCTGCCTAGTGTAGGCCTTATGGTCTTTTGCAGTCTCCTTTATTTCTTATGTTCTTATGTTCTTATGCTTAGGCGATTCAAAATCGTTATTGATGAGTACGCCAAGAACGTTTGGATTCACCACGTTTGTTCAAATTCCTTGGAATGACTTACACTTGCATTTAACATTATTTTTTCATCTATGTGCATAAATCTATATCTATTTAGGTTAAATTTCATCGGCCATTTAAGATTATTATTCTAATTTGTCTAAATGATCTTGATTTTCTAGATAGTTTGAGTGATCATTTGCTATTCTGACTAGATCAGTGTCATCAGTATAAATTGAATACATTAGATCTAACGGTGGTATTCTTAGAAAAAAATCTTTCCTTATATAAATCTTATATAAATACTTGGAAAGGAAATAATTTTTTTTAAGAATACCACCGTAAGATTCTTACGGTGGCATTAAAAGAAAAATCTTTCTTTATATAAATCTTTCACTTCCAAGGATTTATATAAGATTTATATAAGGAAAGTTTTTTTTTTTAAGAATATCATCGTAAGTCCAAAGTCTTATTGATATAAGCTGTGAGCAAAAGTGGCGTTTGAACGGAACCCTGAGGAACTCCACACGTAACGTCTTTCGTACTACAAGATTCACATTTAAGAACAAATCGCTATTTACGAGAAGTATAAGATAAAAACAGTAAGAATGCTGACAGAAAATGGGTGCGGAATGTACACAGAAGTTTTTAGTAATTTGAGAGGTGGGTTACTAATTTAATTCAATACAATTTAAGAAAACAAAATAAAGAAAACAACGTAGGAAGGACTTGTTTGCATTATTTGTAGATAAAGAAAAGCCATATCACATTCTAGGCAGGAAAGCCTTATGGGAAGTTGCTTAGAGTATCTATGAAGTGCCATGGTTTGTATATACGAGTACAAATGTGGTGGGCCAGAAACAGGGAGGTGTGATGTCTCCGTAGTTGTTTAATAATGCCATGGGTAGGATTACGAAACAAATACTGGGGTAAGGAAGGGCGGAAATGAGGAAGTGAGGGAGTGAGGGAGTGAGGGAGTGAGGGAGTGAGACTCGTAGAAGCTTGTGCTATTCGAAGATGATGTAGCATTGGGAAGTGCAGTCAAAAGAAGCTTCAGATATATGTGTTATCATTCAAGAAGGTTTGTAATAAACTAGTTAAAACTCGATATGTGGAGGAAAGATTATTGGAACAGGAAGAAGAAAAAGTTGGTTGGGGCTGTAAGCGCAGCTGAAGAAGAAAATGGAAGATAGTTGAGGGTTTCGATACTTGAATGTGGATATGACAACAGAGGGGAGGATGGAATGAAGAATTGAATACTGAATGATAAGGAAAAAGAAAGTTGTTGGATTACAAAAAAAGATTCCAGAAAGGGAATGAATATAACAAGAAATCGGATATTGAACTGACAGGGAGCGCTGGCAATGGCATTAATGTATGGAAGTGAAATATGGAAATGGTACTGAAATGGAACAACGAGGCAAAACAGGTGAAGATGCACAAAACAAAATTCTACATATCCTGAGAGAAAGAGTGAGAGAAAAAGGAGAAGTTATCTAAAATGGAGACTAGAGGTGTAAGAAAAACGGAAACGAGTGAAAGAAAACGGAAGAGGGGGAGGAAAGTGTGGGAGGAGGGGGAATGGGGGGAAAGGGGGGAAGGAGGACAACGTTGAGACGACGTTGTACATGGAAAAGGGAAGGAAATGGAGAGATCGGAGGAAAGAATGTCTGAGTGGGGGAGAGGAAGAAGAAGAAGAAGAAGAAGGAGAAGGAGAAAAGATGCGGAGGGATGGTCCAACAAGGTGGAGGAATAGCGTGAAAGAAAACGGGAGAAAGAAAACGGGTTGAGCACTGCAGTCATACAGGAATTAATGTTTGGAAAAGAGCTGTCATGTGTGTTGTGTTATTCAAAAAGGAGAGGTGAGAGGAAAAGAAGAGGAGGAGGAGGAGGAAGTGTTGGGGATTAGTTCTGAGAGGAGAGGAGAGGATACAAGTCAACACGCAAAATCTGAGGTCGTTTGTCAAGGGAATTCGTCTGTCAAACTATCTTCATTCATATGTTTGGGTAAAAAGCATATGTAAAACACACACACACACACACACACACACACACACACACACACACACACACACACACACACACACACACACACACACGCACACACACACGAGACTCGGTGGCGCGGTTGATAGAGTTCCAGACTGTCACTACGGCGGTCCAGGTTCGAATCCTGCCCAGGGCTGAAATAATTTCAGTATCGCTGCACTGTGGGTTGTTACTCCAACTCTCGTGGGCGGGTAGTTGGGGGTGTGTTAGCGTGTAAGGTCACAGCATGACCACTAGATCGGTCATATATATGAGCTCCGAGCTCTTTTCCGGGAGGGAAATAGCTGTCGATCACGAGTCCAACACGTGATCCAAGACCATGGTGAGTCACACAAGCGCGCGAACATGCACACACATACGCGCGCGCGCGCATATGCACACACACACACGTACACACACTTACACACACATACACACACACACACACACACACACACGCACACACACACACACACGCACGCACACACACACACACACACGCACGCACACACGTAATCGGAACATCCCGTTTTCTAACTGTCGAGGCCCGACGACCCGAAGGTGCTGTGCGACCTTAGGTCCTCCGCTGAAGGTTCTCGCGTCAAGGGGCAGCGGTTACACTCGTGGGGGTCTTGTCTGCTCGAGGGGGAGATAAGACTCGAGCCTTTGTGTCGTTCTCGAACTCCCCCTCCCCTTCCCTCCCCCTCTCTCCTCCACCTCCCCCTCTACCCCTTTTCCCCTCTCCCTCCTCCTCGTGTCCCCCTACCTCCACTCTCCCTTTCCAACGTTCTCCCCCTCTCCCCTCTCCCTCCTCCTCCTCTCCCCCTACCTTCCAGTCTCCCTTTCCAGCGTTCTCCCCCTCTACCCTCTCCCTCCTCCTCCTCTCCCCCCTACCTCCAGTCTCCCCCTCAATGGTTCTCTTCCTCCCCCTCTCCCCCTCCCTTCCAGTCTCCCTTTCCAGCATTCTCTCCCTCTCCCCCTCTCCCCTCTCCCTCCTCCTCCTCCTCTCCCCCTACCTCCAGTCTCCCCCTCAATGCTTCTCTTCGTCCCCCTTCTCCCCCTCCCTTCCAGTCTCCCTTTCCAACGTTCTCCCCTCTTCCTCCTCCTCCTCCTCCTCTCCCCTCTTCCTCCTCCTCCTCCTCCTCTCCCCCTCTCCCTCCAGTCTTCCCTTTTCATTGGTTCTCTTCCAACGCCTTACTCTTCCTCCCTCCTCTTTTCCTCTCCTCTTCTAACCTCCTCCTCTTCTTCCTCCTCTCTTCCTCTCCCTCCCTTTTCCTTATCCCTCATATTTCTGTTCTTTGTTTTCCTTCTTCTCTTCCTTCAACGTTCCCCTTCTCCTCCTCCTCCTCCTCCTCTTCAACCTCCTCAATTTCCTCCATTATATAGTCTATCGCACCCTCTCTCTTCCACCTCCCTTCTCCCTCTTCCTCTTCTTCCTCTTCCTTCTCAGTTACCTAACCATTGAATGTCCCACTCTTCCTCCTCTTCCTCTGTTACCTATTCTTTTATTGCCTCCTCTTCCTTAAAATCCTCCATCCTTCCTCTCCTCCACTCTTCCTCTACCTTACTTTCCTCCCTCCTTCTCCTCCTCCACCTTTTGTCTCCACCTCTGTCGTTCTTCTTCCCTTCCACCTCCTCCTCTTCATTTCCAAACTCTCTTTTGCTCTTTATTGAGCTTCTTTTACTTTTTCTTCACCACCACCACCACCACCACCACCACCACCACCACCACCACCACAACCACCACCACCACCACCACCACCACCACCACCACCACCACCACCACCACCACCACCACCACCACCACCATCCCTCCTCCTCCTCTTCTTCCTCCTCCTCCTCCATTCAGCCCATAGACCCTACCCTCTTCCCTCCATCAACCCTCCATATCCATCCTTCATCCACCTCATCCACTATTCAATCCTCGTCCCCATCTCGAGACATTGGTCTTCCACCCGTCATCCATCCATCACTCCACCCGATCCACATCCGTCATCCACTCAAGCTTAAGTTGAAGGGGCTTGGGTCTTCCTGCGCTTTGCCATCCATCTATCTCAACTCCGTTTGAGTTAACTTGATGTGTAGACTCCCCCCCCCTCTCCACCTCTCCCCGCTCTCCACCTCCCCCCTACCCCCCTCCACACCGACTCACGTGATTGGTTGGTGATAGTGGTGGAAGTAGAGGGACATTTCAGATCCAGCTCTACCTTAGGAAAAAAAATAATGATAAATAAATAAATAAGTAAAAAAAGATTAAATAAGATAAGAGAAAATAAATAAATAAATAAATATATATAAAAAAGTAAAATAAAATAAACTAATAAATAAAATAAAATAAAATAAAGTAAAACAAATAAAACAAACAAAATAAAACAAAACAAAAATAAAATCACACAACGGCAGATATAATAAAATCAAGTGTCAGACCGTCGCTATTCCCTTAATAAAATCGTCTGTAGACACTGGGTTGATCAGAGCCTGTACAGTTGAGTTCAGAAGACTGGCCGATCATTGCATCCTACAGAGCCTCCATTGACGGATTCTTTGATCCTCCTGCAAAAGTGTCTGAGATCCTTCATATATATATATGTATATATATATATATATATATATATATATATATATATATGTATATATATATATATATATATATATATATATACAGTATATATATATATATACAGTATATATATATATATACATATATATATATATATATATATATACTTATATAGTATGTATATGGGAATTAGCTCCACCGCAAGGACTTGAACCTTTGCCTTAGCGACTGCTTATTATGAAGCAAAGACGATAGCTTTGAGCCAGCCAGACCGTTCAAAAGAACACGCACACACACACGCGCACACACACACGCACGCACACACACACACACACACACACACACACACACACACACACACACACATATATATATATATATATATATATGAAATAAAAATAAAAATCAGATAATATTTCATTGTCCAGCATGTTAACATGAGAGCTATTGGGAACAATCTTACCCTTTATTCTGAGCTCCAGCCAATTGAATAAAATAGCTTTGAGTCAGCCAGAACAAAATATGTAAAGAGCGCCAACGTAGTTTACATGTTTACAGTCTATAAGAGTGATGTACCAATTAATTGTTCATGAAAACAGATAAAGAAAACTCTTTTCGAATGAATACAGAAAACAGATTGCGTCAGAATATGCCGTGATGCGGCCGGAGCCGTCACCTTTGCCCTGTGAGCTCGGATAGCTGCCGGGGGCCGTTGGGAAAGGAACCCAGGCCTACAGAAGAACGTAAGGAGGGAGTATGTTTGTGGGGGGAAAGGTGAATTTCGAAAATTGGGGGTTGGTTTTTGGGGGGTGGGAGTTTTAGGGTCTTCACTGGGGATTAATTCCGGGGATTAATTCCGGGTAAACCGGATCTTCCTTAACGTAAGAACCGGTTTGTTTACGTACGACGTCATCCCGGGGCCGCCACCGAATTGAACAGGTTGACGCCTCATCTCAGGCCGTGTCACCGAAATGAAGATGACATTTTATTTATTTCGTCTCTTTATTCATATGTCGTTTCCTTTAGTTCTTCGGGGTTAATATACGTTCTTTGGTGTTTAATATATTCACATGGTGGCTTTCTAATCTCTATGGATTTTTTTTTTGGTCTAAATCGTGGGTTTGGATTTTTCATCAGCATAGAGGTGTTCCAACGGGAGCACCACTTAGTACGGTGACTGCTAGCATCCTCATCTCGGTCACTGCAGCAACGCGGCGAGATCAATGAAATGTGTGAAATATATAGGAAGAGAAGAAAAGAGGAGGAAGAGGAGGAGGATGAGGAGGATGAGGAAGAGGAAGAGGTAGAGGGGCAGGAAGACAAGGGGGAGGAGGAGGAGGAAGAGGAGGACAGCATAAAATGTGTTAAATATATAATAGGAAAAGAAAGGAAGAGTAAAAGAAAAGAGGAGGAAGAGGAGGAAGAAGAGGAGAAAGAAGAAGAGGGGGAAGTAGAGGAAAAGGGGAGGTAGAGGAGAGGAAGACAAGGGGAAGAGAAGGAGGAAGAAGAGGACAACATAAAATGTGTTGAACGTATAATAGGAAAAGAAAGGAAGAAGAAGAGGAGAAAGAAGAGGAGGAGGAGGAGGAAGAAGAAGAGGAGGAGGAAGAAGAAAAGGACGAGGAGGAAAAAGGAGAAAGAACAGGATAATAAAAAGAAAAGGTGAGAGAGAATGAAAGAAACGAGGAGGAAAAGAAAAAAAGAGGATAAAAAATAAGATAAAAAGAGAAGAGAGGTACGTGAGGCTAAAGATAATGGGGAGGAGAGGAGGAGAAAAAAAACGAGAGAAGAGGACAAGAAAGAGACATATTTGGGAGAGAAAATGGAGGGGATGAGGGATAGGAGAGTTAGGAGGAGGGGTAAGTGGAGGAGGAGGAGAAAGAAGATAAAGGAGAAGTGAAGGAGAGGAGGAGGATGGGGAGGAGATGGAATAGAACAAGTAGAAAGCCAATATAGATGGAGAAGAAAACACCCAGAGCAGTAGAGAGAAAGAGAGAGAGAGAGAGAGAGAGAGAGAGAGAGAGAGAGAGAGAGAGAGAGAGAGTGAGAGAGAGAGAGAGAGGTGAGAGAGAGAGAGAGAGAGAGAGAGAGAGAGAGAGAGAGAGAGAGAGAGAGAGAGAGGAGAGAAAGACAGAGAGAGTGTGTGTGTGTGTGTGTGTGTGTGTCTGTGTGTGTGAGTGTGTGGGAGAGAGAGAGGAAGGAGAGAAGGAAATGAGTTAAAGAGAGAGGAGAGAGGTTGGAAGAGAGAAAGGAAAGAGGTGAAGGAGGAGAGGGGAGAGAGGGAGAGAGAGAGAGACAGAGAAGGTGGTGAGAGAGAGAAAGGTGGAGAGGGAATGATGGAGGTGGAAGAGGAGAAGGAGGTGGAGGGAAGGAAGGAAATGAGTTAAAGAGGAAAGAGGTTAGAAGAGAGAAGGGAAAGAGGAGAAGGAGGGGAGAGAGGGAGGAAGGGAAAGAGGAGAAGGTGGTGGAAGAGGGGAAGGAGGTGGAAGAGAGGAAGGAGGTGGAAGAGGGGAAGGAGGTAAAGAGGGGAAGGAGGTGGAAGAGGGGAAGAGGGGAAGGAGGTGGAAGAGGGGAAGGAGGTGGAAGAGAGGAAGGAGGTGGAAGAGGGGAAGGAGGTGGAAGAGGGGAAGGAGGTGGAAGAGGGGAAGGAGGTGGAAGAGGAGAAGGAGGTGGAAGAGGGGAAGGAGGTGAAAGCGGGGAAGGAGGTGGAAGAGAGGAAGGAGGTGGAAGAGGAGAAGGAGGTGGAAGAGGGGAAGGAGGTGGAAGAGGGGAAAAGAGGAGAAGGAGAGCCCAGGACAGATATTTTGACACTAAATATTTCCCCATCCTCTTCCACCCCTGCGCACTGCTCTCGTCATAATGCTTAATTTTGCGGTGGTGCTCCGCGGTGTTAAGTGGTGTTGCACGCCGTTGCACGGTGTTGCACGGTGTTGCAAAAGTTCATCCGGGAGTTCCGGTACCTGCGAGTCGAGTCCCGGTTTCTCCGGACGTCGCCCGGTCTTCCCCGGATCCGGAAACGTCCTCATAGGTTGTGTCCGGGTTTCGATTTTTTTCAGTGATTTTTTTTTATTCAAAATTTTATCTATTTATTTATTTATTTATTTATTTATTCATTTATTTATTTTGTGTTCTTTTTTGTTATGTCCTAAGGGTTGATGCGGTGATGCGTGTTAATGTACCGTGCGAATATAATAAATTAGTGTTACGAAAAATTAAAAATGGTAAATAAATAAATACATACATAAATAGATAAATGAATAGGCAAATAAGTAAGTAAATAAAATATAAAAATAAAAATTAAATAGCTAAATAGACGAATAAATAGATAATTAAATAAAGAAGTTACTTTCTTTTCTTTAGTGATTTTTTCCCTGTAAAAGATAACTTATTTGTAAACAATATTATCGTCTTCGCATAATTCCCTAACACCAAGGAGGGGTCGGGTGGGAGGCGGAGGAGGAGGTGGAGGAGGAGCCTGGGGGGGGGACATTTTAACACCGCAACACGGGAAGCTAACACCCACGACAAGCCAAGGCTATGATGGAGAAGCGAGTCCTTCTGTTTTGATTCTAAACACTCTCCCACTTGTTCTCTAAGGGTTGGGGGGGAGGGGGGGAAGGCGGGGGGGGGAGATAAAGGGAGGAGGAGGAAGAGGAAGAAGGGGAGAAAAGTGATGAGGAGGGGGAGAGGAGAGGGGAAGAAGGTGAGGGAAGAATGGGGAGGGTATAAGATGGGAACTGGAGGGAGAAGGGGGAGGAGGGGGGAAATTGAGAGGAGAGGGGAGAGGAGAATGAGGAAGAAGGTGGGAGGAAGATGAGTAAGGTGGGGAGGAAGAGAGAGGAGGAGAGAGGAGGAGGAAGAGGAGGGAGGAGGAGGGTTGGGAGGGGGAGGTGGATGGAGGAAAGGGGAAATGGGGAGAAATGAGGAAATGAGGGGAGGGTGAGGGGAAGAGGGAGAAAAGGGAGGAGGATGGTGAGGGAGGAAAGAGGTAGGATTATGAAAGGAGAAAAGACGAGGAGAAAAGGAGGAGAGAAGAGGGAATGGAGAGACAGTGGGAAATTAGAATAGGGGAAGAAGAGAGAAGTCAAGAAGGAAATAGAATTTTTTACATCGGGTCTCTTGTCTCGATATTTTATACTTCAGGTCCCTTCTAAATGTACTCCCTCTGACGTCATGTTTTTCTTCAATGATATTTTGATTAAGTTAAGTTAGCATAGGTTGGGTTAGGTTAAATTAGTGCAGTAGTTCAGGAATTTGAAAAATAATACAAAATCGGGGAAGGCTCCAGTTGTGACGTCATGTCGACTGGCTTGTATTCTGCGTACTGTGACAATAGCTTTAGCTTACTCTAAACAAATTATAATTTGCTCTCGATTGCACAGATATTTTTGCAATAAAGTAAAATAAGATATTTAATGATTAGAAATAATGCTAAAATGTATATTGCAGTACTATAAGCAACCTTGCAATTAGAGAACTTTGATTACTGTTCTTGATGCAGTCGTTCAAACACATCTATCTATTCTTGAAATAACGTCAGATTTTCACAGTGAATATCCATCTTGTTATTCTTTAAATAATGGCTAAGTTAAATGAAACAATATAATTGTTTTTCTGAAATACTCGAATTTACATGTAAACAAACTCTAAGATGATCGTATGAAATGACAATCCATTTTTTTTTTACTTTGTCAAAAGATATTGCTATTCAATTACCTTATTTTGAAATTTAACTTTTTTTTATCTAGATACAACAAGGAATAAAAGGAATATTTAAAGAAAACGAATATAGAGACTTATTTTCTTAATATAATAGGGAGGGATAGAAATGTCAAATGAAAATGAATATAGATATTGTTCTTTAAGATGAGGGCTTTGAGAACGCAGACAAACTCTACATTTTGATTCAGTCTACACCAGACTGAAGTGTTTTGGCTTTAAACCAACATAAAGGAAAACTGACCTTCCGAAAGGAAATCTTTAACACAATCCTTGTGAGAGACAGGCCATAGATCCTACACTCCCTTGCGTAAGATAGTTTCTTTCACGTCACAATTATTCATCAATGAAATCCTTCCAAGGAACTCTTACTTCAGGCTTCGCTGTGACCTTTCTTCCTTCCTTCCTTTCTTTCTTATTTCCTTCCTTCCATTCTTCCTTTCTTCCCTTCTTCCTTCCTTCCTCCCTTCCTTTCCTCCTTCCTTCCTCCCTTCTTTCCTTCCTTCCTCCCTTCCTTCCCTCGGTCCTCCTATTCTTCCTCTTCCATCTCTAAGGTCGATTTTCCCTCTTTTCTTGTCTTACACTTCAGCCTTATGGCCGCCTCCTCCTCCTCCTCTCTCTCTCTCTCTGTCCTTTCTCGTTTCTCATCTCCCATCATTACCCCAAACTCTCCTCCTCTCTCTCCCTCTTCCTCCCCCTCTTTATATCTCTCTCTTTCTCCTTCTCCCCAACCTCTGCTCTCTCTCTTCTCACCTCTCTCTCTCTCTCTCTCTCTTTCTCTCTCTCTCTCTCCATCTCTCTCTCTTTCCCCCCTCCCCCTCTCTCTCTCTCCTCACCTCTCTCTCTCTCTCCCTCCTCACCCCTCTTTCTCCCCCACTTCTCTCTCTCTCTCTCTTTCTCTTTCTCTCTCTCTCCTCTCTCTCTCTCTCTCTCTCTCTCTCCTCTCTCTCCAATTCAGTCCATTTGCATTCAGGGTCTATACTCTCCCATTAACGCCAAGACTAATCCACCTGTTCCTCCCCTCCCCTCCCCTCCTCCCACCCCTTTCACCCCACCCTCCTCCTCCCCTCCCCCTCTCCTTTCCTTCCCTAATCTCCGCACCTACCTTGTCTACTCTCCTCTCTCTCTATCTATCTATCTCGCTCTCTCTCTCCCATCTACCCCACTCTCTCTCTCTCCCTCTCTCTCTATCTCCCTCCCCTTCTATCTCTCTCTCTTTCTCTCCCCCTCTCTATCTCTCTTTCTCTCTCTCTCTACTATTTTCTTCACTCTCTTCGTTTTCTCTTCCACTTCTCCTCTCCCTCCATTTTCTCTTTCTCTTCTTCCGCTCTCTCTTTCTTTTCTATTTCCAATTTTCCTCTCTCTCATTCATCCTCTTTTCCATTCCGCTCTTTTTCATCTTCATTCCTCTCACACACTTCTCTCTTTCTCTCTCTCTCCTCTCCTTTCCTTCCCCTCTCTCCTTTTCCACATTATTCACATTTTTCTTCTTTTCATTCTTCTTCTTCTTTTTCCTTTCCATCTTTCTTTCATGTCACATTCTTACGGTGGTATTCTTAAAAAAATCTTTCCTTATATAAATCTTACATAAATCCTTGGAAGGGAAAGATTTATGCAAGGAAAGAATTTCTTTAAGAATACCACCGTAAGATTCTTACGATGGTATTCTTAAGAAATTATTTCCTTATACAAATCTTCTACTTTCAAGGATCTATATACCACCTTAGAAGGGAAATATTTATATAAGGAAAACAATTAAGAATACCACCGTAAGATTCTTACGGTGGTATTCTTAGAAAATATATTTCCTTACATAAATCTTATATAAATCCTTGGAAGGGAAAGATTTATATAAGGAAAGATTTTTTTTTAAGAATACCACCGTAAGAATCTTACGGTGGTATTCTTAAAAAAATCTTTCCTTATATAAATCTTTTTCTTCCGAGGTGGTATTCTTAAAAAATCTTTCCTTGTATAAATATTTCCCTTCCATGGATTTATATAAGATTTATTCAAGGAAATATTTTTTCTAGGAATACTACCGTAAGAATCTTACGGTGGTATTCTTAATTGTTTTCCTTATATAAATATTTCCCTTCTAAGGTGGTATTCTTAAAAAAATATTTCCTTATATAAATCTTTCCCTTCCAAGGATTTATATACAATTTATATAAGGAAATAATTTTTTTGCCTATTCCACAGTCTTACCTTTCTTCCTTCCTTCCTTAACTCCCCTCTTCTTCTTTTCTTCATTATTATTCTCCCCATCGCTATCTTGCTCTTTTTCCTCTCTTTTATATCTTCTCTTATCCTCCTCTTTATCTTTCCATTTCCTCCCTCCTCTCTTCCTCTTTCTCTCTCTCTACTCTCCATTCTTTTTTCATTCTCTTTCTTTCCACATTTATCTTCCTCTTCCTCTTCTTCCACTTTCCCTCCTCTGCCTCTTCTCTTTTACTTACTCTCGCTTCCCGTTTTCTATACTCTTTTTCTCTTCTATTCTCTTTCCTTTTCCTCTCCATTTATTAAATTTTCTTTATTTTCTTCTTTTTATTATTTTCTTTCTCTTTATCACTTTTTTCCCTAAGTCTTCCTACTTCACTTCCTCCTCCTCCTCCTCCTCTTTCGCCTTCCTAGTCCCTCTCTCCGTTTTCTACGGAAACCTTTCCTAACCCTGCACCGTTTTCTCTCTTAGCAAAACGTGTTTTCTTTCATATTAATAGCTTAAGCACTTTCCTCCCCTCTTCCCACTTTCTTATTCTTTTTTCTTTGTAGAAACCTTGTCTCTTTACGCACGCGCACACACACACACACACACACACACACACACACACACACACACACACACACACACACACACACACACACACACACATAACTCCCCGCCCGCGAGAGTTGGAGTAACGGCTCGCAGCGCAGCGAGACTTAAATTATTTCAGCCCTGGGCGGGATTCGAACTCGGACAGCTGAGATAGCAGTTCCGAACACTACCACTGCGCCGTCGAGCCGTGTATATGTGTGTGTGTGTGTGTGTGTGTGTGTGTGTGTGTGTGTGTGTGTGTGTGTGTGTGTATGTGTGTGTGTGTGTGTGTGTGCACATGTGCACCAGAGCATAAATCTAATCAGGCAATGGATTCTAGAGGAACTTCTCTAAACTCCACGGCAGAGTTTCCTTCGCCCTCGTGATGTCACGGACTTGTGACGTCATTGTCGCGTGACGTCACTCATGATGACGTCACTCATCCGTGATGTCACTGAAAAATTGACGCGACCTAGTTTATGAAAGGTGTGATGGACACAAATAGAGCTGTTCAAGGATTTAGAAAAGTAAATGGAGGAAAAATAGTTCTTAGAAGGAATCGTCAATCTTTCCCTGATTGGCGTCAGTCTCCGGTCCAAATATACAAAACCATCGACTGCTCTTTTAGCTGAATATGATAAATTAGCGCCAGCTGAAACAAAACATGTAAAGGGGATTCACTGGGCAGTCCTATCAACTGGCGTTAGTCAGAATAAGATATATAAGAGTTCACCTTATCATATTTACGTTGGGGGGAGAGTGATGGGAGCAGAGGTGGATGGGAAGAAAGGACTACGAAGACCGAGAAGAAGAAGAAGAAGAAGAAGAAGAAGAAGAAGAAGAAGAAGAAGAAGAAGAAGAAGAAGAAGAAGAAGAAGAAGAAGAAGAAGAAGAACTACAACAATAATAACAACAATAATGTAATAATAACAATAATAATAATAGTAATAATAATAATAATAATAGTAATAATAATAATAATAATAATAATAATAATAATAGTAATAATAATAATAATAATAATAATAATAATAATAATAATAATAATAATAATAATAATAATGATAACAATAATAATAATAATAATAATAATAATAATAATAATAATAATAATAATAATAATAATAATAATAATAATAATAATAATAATAATAATAATAATAATAATAATAATAATAATAAATCAACTCACGGGGTCACAATGCCCCAGGAAATAAGATAATCTAGAGCAGTACTATCTAAGGATAGATTTGAGTATTTGAAATAGGAGTTATAGAAATGTCTTTATAAGTTGAAAAATACTAAGTTATTAATTTCGTTACCAAGAATACATTGCTCATGTTTTTGAAAAAAATAGAGATTTTTGTGCAGTTCTTTGAGTGAAAAAGAAAGTGTTTATTGGGAAAATAGAAAAAAATATATATCACCAAAATTATGTAATGATCAATCACGATTTTTAGAATTATTCGAATTTTGTAAACATATTTGAGTAATGAAATTTCTTATAAGGTGAAATACAAACAATAAGTTTTATTGTCAAAAATATATTTCTAATCATGGTTTCCAAAAGGATTTGAGTTTTGTAAACATGTTTGAGTGATGAAAAATATTTCATAAATTAAAATACAAACAATAAACTTTGTCAAAAATATACTCTTAATCATGGTTTTCAGAAGAACTTGAATTTTGTAAAAATATACATTTAATCATGTTTTTCAAAAGAAATTGAATTTTGTAAATTTGTTTGAGAGAGGATCGAATCTCCAAAAAGTTTGAAAATCAGTTTTCCAGAGACTGTACAAGTTCAAGACCGACTGACGACACAGAAAGAAAGACGTTCCAAAGACATTGAAGTCTCCATCTGCTTAGCTGAAGACTTAGAGACTACTGAGTACATATCCAACTCCCCTTTCCCTCCTTCCCCCCTTCTCCGGGGGAAGAGGAGAAGGGGGGGGGAGAGGGGGGATTCAAAAAGTTTCTGTACAGACTCTCCTTCCTCCTTCCTCTTCCCCATTCCTCTTCCCCACTCCTCTTCCCTTCCCCCCACCCTCCCCACCACCCTTCCTTCCACGTCAATTCTCCGTGTCACAAGTTTATCCGGACTCTGAGACCGGATCCGGGAATTTGACCTAATCAGAGTGAGTAAGCCCGGTCTAACCGGGAACCCGGAACCATAAGATGTATCCAGACTGACGCCAGGCGATTTTATTCAGCGTGATGGGTTACTGGGGAGGTGTTTATTAATGGATAGGCTTGTATAGGGTGGCTTACAGTGCAAGTCACAGACCATTCCTTGACCACCAAATTCTTTCATGAATTTCACGTATTCATAAAGAAATAAAAAACAAATGCAAATTAATTTTCATTATCTACCCTATGATATATAAAAATGCCATACTCGTATTTGAAACAATAAGGTAGTTATGAAAAGACTATAAAAAATCTCAGTGGCTTTTGGGTCATCCTGCAATGGATATTCGAGACGAGTTCTTATTCATTGAATGAGAAAGACGATCATTTTAAAATTTCTATTTTTACCTGCTGTTGCTGCTGGCCTTAAGATTCGGCTAGATAGATAGTGTCTTCCTGGATAGAAACGCTGGTTATGATCAAGAAAGAAAATAGAAAGAAAAATAAAAAATAAAGGAAAAGAAAAGAAGAAAAGAAGAAAAGAAGAAGAGGAAGAAGAAGAGGAAGAAGAGGAAGGAGAAGAAGAGGAAGAAGAAGAAGAAGAAGAAGAAGAAGAAGAAGAAGAAGAAGAAGAAGAAGAAGAAGAAGAAGAAGAAGAAGAAGAAGAAGAAGTATTAGGTAATTTTTTGCCTCGTTTCACATTCCGACCTGAACAGACACCATTGTTTGTTGATGTCTGTTCTTCGCAGGCTAAAACGACTACAACCTCTGGTCAGAATGTAATTATATTTATGTATGATAATCACAACTAGGGGTTGCGTGTGTGAAGATGGTTGATAAATCTGGTCCTCGCCTGGAATAGCCTGTTGCAGCATGGGAAGGAGACTGTCAATAATCAGGTTGGAAGGATGTACAGACTCTACCTTTTCTCCATTATTTTGTCTGCTGTTCCTCGTCCACACGCCTAGTTTCGTAGCCTGAGAACCTAGTAAGGCGCACTAGTCAGGTCGTTCTCGTGATGATTCCTCCTCCATGGACTCGATGCTGATGCTGAAGCGTTTTAGGTAGTCCTTCAGTGTAGGTTGTCCTCGAAGCTGTCGTGAGAGCGATCGCCTGAAAGTCTTCGGGAAACTCTCATAAAGTTTGTGACACACGTGTCCAGAGCCCATACAGCTCTTGGAACGACGAACAACACACTTATGTCACAACCTGTACCTGTGTTCTATGTTGTGAACGCAAAACCCGTGGACTACCGACACATAAGTCTAAAGTTCGGATCCCATGACGGGGTACAAAGCGTTCGTTTGACTTACAAAGGATTATAAAGGCGGAGCATGCCGACAGGAGACCTTTTGGTCCATAACTAGGTCGGATGCGGAAAAATCATGATAATGATAAATAGATAAAAAGGAATAAAAATTATAATAATATCTATACGGATCCACTGTCACCCTTGTGGGCGTGGGAGTGGGGATGTGGAAGGGGGGGAAGTTGTGGGAATTGGAGGATGGGGGGTAATTTAGGGGAGGACTGGGGGAAAATGACGATGAATTACTCTCAACACCCGACTTA
>NC_134796.1:45899018-45904018 GCF_046742065.1 Oratosquilla oratoria
ACGTTATGGAAACGCTGCTGGGAAGGCATTATGAGATGTGGGTTGCCCGCTCGCTCTCGCTCTCTCTCTCTCATCTCTCATCTCTCGACCCGCCCAAGATATTAATGTTTCATTCATATCGCCGAGGAGGAAAGAAGATGTTTCTAGAAGAATCTGGAGAGAGAGAGAGAGAGAGAGAGAGAGAGAGAGAGAGAGAGAGAGAGAGAGAGAGAGAGAGAGAGAGAGAGAGAGAGAGAGAGAGAGAGAGAGAGAGAGAGAGAGAGAGAGAGAGAGAGAGAGGAGAGAGAGAGAGAGAGAGAGAGAGAGAGAGAGAGAGAGAGAGAGAGAGAGAGAGAGAGAGAGAGAGAGAGAGAGAGAGAGAGAGAGAGAGAGAGAGAGAGAGAGAGAGAGAGAGAGAGAGAGAGAGAGAGAGAGAGAGAGAGAGAGAGAGAGAGAGAGAGAGAGAGAGAGAGAGAGAAACGTAAGCAAACACACACACGATTGAATGGAGATAACTAGGTAGATATACAAAGAGATAAATACAGAGGTAGACATATAAAGATGGAGAAAGTTATATATAGATAAATAAAAGATAAATGAATAGATACTCTAAAATTAGAAATAGACATAGACAGACATATAGATAGATAGATAGGTAGATAGAGAGAGAGATGACTTGATAGATATTTGTTGATAGATAGATAGATAGATATATAGATAGATACGAGTAAATAGATAGATAGATAGATAGATATATGGATAGAGAAGCCGATAGGTAGATAGATAGGAAGAGAGAGAGAGAGAAGGGAAGATGGGAAAGGCTGGAGAGGGGGAGAGGGGGAGATGCCGGAGAGTGTGAGAGGGGTGAGAGGGGGAGATCCTGGAGAGGGGGAGAGGGGGAGAGGGGGAGATCCTGGAGAGGGGGAGAAGGGGGGAGAGGGGGAGAAGGGGGGAGAGGGGTAGAGGGGAAAAGGGGGAGATGCTGGAGGGGGGGACAGTAGGAGAGGGGGAGAGGGGGAAGGGGGAAAGGGGGGGATATAAGTCTCCACCACAAAGCAGGCTTGGCCGATGGTGCTTTTCGCCAAAAACATAACAATGTTGTGCCTCTGGCAATATATATACTCTTCCCCTCCTCCTCCTCCTCCTCCTCCTATTCTTCCTCCTCCTCCTCCTCCTCCTTCTCCTCTTCCGCCCCCTCTCCACACCCTTCCCCTAACGTCAAGTCCTGACTTCCAAACACTCTTCTTCCCCTTCCCCTTCTCCTCCTCTTCCTCCTCCTCTTCCTCCTCCTCCACCTTCTCCTCTTCCTCCTCCTCCTTCTACTCATCCTCCTCTTCCTCCTCCTCCTTCTACTCTTCCTACTCTTCCTCCTCCTCCTTCTACTGTTCCTCCTCTCCCTCCTCCTTCTCCTCCTTTCCCTCCTCCTCCTCCTTCTCCTCCTCCTTTAGTCATGAACCTTGACTTTGGTCCATCTTCAGCTTCCTCCCTCCTCTACCTCTCTCCATCACTCATACCACCACCACCACCACCACCACCACCACCACCACCACCACCACCACCACCACCACCACCACCACCACCACCACCACCACCACCACCACCACCACCACCACCACCACCACCACCACCACCACCAGCACCACTGCCACCACTTATACTATCACCCATACCACCACCACCACTAATGAAATACGTAAAGTCCACCATATTAGTCATAGAGAGGAAACACAAACTAAGTTCATTCTGGCTGAGCGGGAAGGGGGCGGGGCTTAGGTGTGACGTCACAACACCGGAAGTGACGTCATGTCGACTCCGCTATTTGAGGACAATCATTTGCACACGTTTTCTCTTACTAGGTGATAGAATTTGACTAACTTCATTTATACACTTAAGGAATTTACTACTAGATCTTATAGATAAGGGAGTAAATTGGATATTTATCATTAGAGAAAAAAATATTTTCTAGCCTCTTACAGCACACAGACGATACAAGAATGAAAATATATAAAAAATGCATGACAGGTTGAAAATACACAAAATTAAAATCCTTTACACAAAGGGTGAAAAATGTATAATGAAAACCATTACACACGAATACATATACAAAAAAATCACACAAAGGGTTGAAAATGTAAAATAGAAGCTTTTACACAAACCATTGAAATTGTATAACAAAATCTTTTACACAAAGGGTTGAAAATGTATAATAAGTGCTTTTACACAAAGAGGTTTTCTTACACAACACGCCAGCTTACACAATGTCCAATCCACCAAGGCTTACCCCAGTTGATGTATTCAGCACATTCTCGTTTTCACAGCCTCAAGCTAACTGCGTTCGTAGCGGGGGGAGGCTTCTGGGGGCTGGAAGGGGGCTGGGAGGGGCTGGCTGAAGAGGGCTGGGGGCTGGAAGGGGGATGGGAGGGGGCTGGAAGGGGGCTGGAAGTGGGCTGGGGGCTGGAAGGGGGCTGGAAAGGGGCTGGGGACTGAAAGGGGGCTGAAAGGGGGCTGAAAGGGGGCTGGAAAGGGGCTAGAACGGGCTGGCTGAAGGGGGCTGGGGCTGAAAGGGGGCTGGAAAGGGGCTAGAACGGGCTGGCTGAAGGTGGCTGAGGGCTGGAAGGGGGCTGGAAGGGGGCTGGCTGAAGAGGGATGGGGGCTGGAAGGGGGCTGGGTGAGGAGGGCTAGTGGCGATGTAAAGATGGCTTTTGGAGGCTGGGAAGGGGCTGGGAAGGGGGCTTATGGTGACTCATGACAGATGGTTTGTGTAAGACTCATTCTCTCCTCTGAGGTGGAAAAGATGGTTTATGGCAGATGGAAAAAAGGAAAATAATCGTAAGCTAACTTAATCTAATCGTTACCTAACCTAAACTAACCTAATCCAATCTAACCCAACCAAACCTAACCTAACTTAACCTCACTTAACCTAACCTGACCTAACCTAACCTGACCTAACTTAACCTGACCTAGCCTATTCTAACCTAACCTAACCCATCCCAGCCACACCTAACCTAACCTAACCCAACCTAATCTAACCTAACCTCACCTAACCCAACCTAACCTAACCCAATCTAACCTAACCTAACCCAACCTAGCGTCGCCTAACCTAACCTAACCCAACCTAACCTATCCTAACCTTATTTAACATACACTCAAAAAAACAAAAACAAAAACAAAAAACACCATTGCACGAGGAAAGGGACCCACCAAGAAACAATTCCATGTTTCTCGAGTTATCGAATAACATCACAGAGATGGGCGACCTTAGGGTACTGAGAGGAGACACAGGGGCACTGTGGGTGTATGCGTGTACGTGTTTGTACGTAAAGTTATTTGTGTGTACGTTAATATGTGTGTGCGTGCGATGTTGCAAATAATCCCGTTTATGTTGGTGTGTGTGTGTGTGTGTGTGTGTGTGTGTGTGTGTGTGTGTGTGTGTGTGTGTGTGTGTGTGTGTGTGTGTGTGTGTGTGTGTGTGTGCGTGCGTTTGTGTGTGCGTGTGTGTACACACGTATGTACATGTGACTTTAATTACTTACCTTGGAGCTGTGCTCATGAGGTCCCGTTTATGTTGGTGTGTGTGTGTGTGTGTGTGTGTGTGTGTGTGTGTGTGTGTGTGTGTGTGTGTGTGTGTGTGTGTGTGTGTGTGTGTGTGTGTGTGTGTGTGTGTGTGTGTGTGTGCGTGTGTATGTGTGTGTGTGTGTGTATGTGTGTGTGTGTGTGTGTGTGTGTGTGTACACATAACAAAACAAATATACAAAAATACACAAGACAGTCCATCGAGTTCTCTCAATGTCAGTGAGATGAAGTAGACGAAAGAAAAGGATGATAAAAGTGAGGGGAAGGGGAAAGGGGATAGGGGGAAAGGGGAAAGGGGGAAAGGGGGAAGGCGGAGAAGGTGGTGAAGGGAAAGGGAACAGGAAAGTAGATTTGGGGAAAAGGGAGGATGGGGAAAGAGGGAGCGAATGCCCAGTGAAGTGTGGACGGGGAAAAGGGAAGAGGAAGAGGAAGGGGAAAGGAAAGGGAAAGGGGAAGGGAAGGAGAAGGGGAAGGGGGAAGGGGGAAGGGGAAGGGAAACGGGAAAGGGAAGGGGAAGGAGGAGGAGAAGAGGAAGGGGAGAGGGAAGAGGAAGAGGAAAGGGAAGGGGAAGGGGGAAAGGGAAGGAGAAGGGGAAGGGGGAAAGGGAAGGAGAAGGGGAAGGTTAAAGGGAAGGGGAAAGGGAAGAGGAAAGGGAAGGGGAAAGGGAAGGGGAAGGGGGTGGGGTTGTGTGAGGTGTAGACGCGGGGGGTGGGGGTTGGGGAGCCGTCCCGGCCATGGCCTGTTCCTGGGTTGGCCGGGGCCATATTTTACTGCGCTAATTATTGGCCCGAGCTCTTCCGGCGGCCCTCGTGGTCATTCCTCTTGGCCCAATGGCCCTCGGCCTCTCAGGTTTTGTCTTCATAAATAATGGAGCCGTTCGAAGAGGCCCTCCTCCTCCTCCTCCTCCTCCTCCTCCTCCTCTCCTCTTTCTCCTCCTCCTCCTCCTCCCGCTTAGTGTGAAGTCTTCATTCTTTTGCCACCACGGCAAGGTCATCCGGCGTTTGACCTGAGGCGCACGCATGTATGTACGTATTGTTACGGTCGGGAGGTACACACAAACGTACACACGTACACACGTGTACACACACACACACACACACACACACACACACACACACACACACACACACACACACACACACACACACACAAGCACACACACACACACACACTCAATACACACGCACACACACACACACACACACACACACACACACACACACACACACACACACACACACACACACACACACACGCACACGCACTCGACGGCGCAGTGGATAAAGTTCTCGCCTGCCACTACAATCCGGGTTCTAATCCCGCCCAGGGATGAAATAATTCCAGTATCGCTGTGGTGCGAGTCGCTACTCCAACTCTTGTGGGCGGGGAGTAAAGTGTTTGTGTGCGTGTAAGATTACAGCATTACCCATAGATCGGTCATACATATG
>NC_134796.1:45909018-45919018 GCF_046742065.1 Oratosquilla oratoria
CACATACTTTCAACTTTACGCCTCGGAAGGATTCCACATACAATAGGTACCACATTCTAATCCCAAATCTCGTCTAACGCATCCCGGAACCGCGCAAACAATTCCTCACTCCCCCACTCTTCTACGCCGTTTCTTCCTGCGCTCAGGCAGGCAATGGGCCTAGCACATTCTCCGACCATACAGTCTCACCTGAGTCCTATATTTCCTGTCTTTGCAGTAAACCCACAAAGCTGCACATTTCCAAATTCCCAAATAAAGTGTAAGATAACGTGTGTCAGCGGCGTAAAATTGACCACAAGGATAGAAGCGCTGGTAAGCTAGAGTCCACAAAATACGACAAACAACAAGAAACTATAACAAGGGACACAAATGACAACAAACAACAGCAAACAATTAGAAATATGAAAAACAAGAAACACGAACAATATCAAACAACAACATTGTGTTTAGCTCAGGTTTAGGTAGATAGATAGATAGATAGGGACATAGGTAGGTAGATAAATAGATAGACAGGTAGATATACATACATACATATATATATGTATTCCCCTAAAGATGTGAATTATACGAAAGCGCTTGGGAATTACTGTTTTCTTCCGATTTTCTTAGTGGCTACCAGCAAAATTTGTGGATCACGTGTTGTTTTTAGTGATCTTTCTGCATATATATATATATATATATATATATATATATATATATATATATATATATATATACAGTATATATATATAGATGAATTATACTACCAGGAAGTACAGACATTAATGTATATGTTTTTAGATTCCATTTGGACTGAGCTTAATGTGTTTGGAGCCATAGAGCATTAAGCAACCACACTATTTGTGGTTTATTAAGTGGGCCTCCCCCCTCTCTCTCTCTCTCTCTCTCTCTTTCTCTATTACTCTCTCATCTAATCAATTTCTACTTTTCCTTTTTGTGTCTTCCTCTGTAATTGTTATCTCCTTATCTTCATTTTTACGCTACCTCATCTCTCTGTTCTCCCTCCCCTCTCTCTATCTCTTTCTCTCTCTCTCTCTAAATATAATGACTTTCTCCTTTTATTTGAGTGTTATTATCTTTCATTATTGTCTCCCTATATTTACTCTTTCTCTCCACAAACTCTCTCCCTCCCTCCCTCTTTCCCTTCTTCTCCCATCCTCTTTCTCTCTTCCTCTCTCTCTCTCTCTCTCTCTCTCTCTCTCTCTCTCTCTCTCTCTCTCTCTCTCTCTCTCAGCGACCAGTCTAATGACTATCGAAGGAGCTAAATTGAAACTACTTTCGTCTAATTGCCAGCCCTCCCACCTGGGCCGATTTCGCTTCCTGTTTTTGTTTTCTTTTGTACACATAATGAAGTGAAGACAAAGGTACAGGCAGAATACTCTAATTGTGGGCAGCGTAGTGTATAAACACACACACACACACACACACACACACACACACACACACACACACACGCACCCGCACACACACACACACACACACACACACACACACACACACACACACACACACACACACACACACACACACACACACACACATATATATGTATATATATATATATATATATATATATGTATATATATATACATACATATATATGTGTGTGTGTGTGTGTGTGTGTGTGTGTGTGTGTATAAAAGAGGGTAGTTCCAAAAGTAATGCCTTCTTATTTTTTCACTCGTGCTTCAAAAAGATGAAGAGTTGAAGACTTACGTAGACGGTAGTGGCAGTATTAACACGAGCGGATATTTTTGCTTTAGATCTTATTTCTCCACGTAATCACCACCCTTCTCAATGCACTTTCACCAGCGACGAGTAAGGGCCTAGGCACAGCCGTCCGGATCGCGATTTGTCACTCATATCTCTGTCGCCACTCCAGAACCTCCTAACTGTGCTGACATTAACTGACTCGGCTCCGTAAACATTTACCAAGCGCCGATGAATGTCGATTGGTTCTATTTTTTCTGCGTGGAGGGATTTAATGACGCATCTCTACTTCTAATGCACGTTCATGACAGGAGTTACTTTATTAGATTGTTACAGCGTCAATATCTGCAACAGAGGGATGAACTTTTCAAGTTATGAACACAAAGGCTCAGTAATTAGAAAAAAAAAATACATAAACATTACTTCTGGAACTACCCTCGTATATATGTGTATCATATATGTATATATATATGAATATATATATATGTATATATATATATATATATATATATATATATATATATATTATATATAATTATACAAAAAAGAGATGAAAAAAAACAACGAAATGAGAATCAGAGAATAATTCAACTAAACAAATAAATGAATCCACAAAGAATATGTAAATGAATTAAAGGGAGAGTAGAACCGATTATAGAAAACTAAATATATAGATGAACTAAATAGGTAATGTTTAAACGCACGAATATGCAAACATGTATAAACATAAATGAAATATAAGTAAATAAATGAATAGACATACAAATGAGTAGACAATTAGATCAACAAATAGAACGCCGATGAAGAAATAAAAAGAGAAGGTATAGAAATTATTAAAAATGTAGACAAAAATGTAGAATTATAGATGAATGAATATAAATCAACGAGTAAATAAATGAGGTAAATGAATACGTAAATGAACACTAAAAGTAATGGACTTCCATCACGTGAGTAAATAGATAAATGAATAATTAGATGAATAAATGAATAAATAAATTGATAAAAAAATGAAGAACGAAAACAGTTGTCTCCCCAAACACTCCTTGATCTTTCCCCTCACTCCCCTTTCTGTTATGGCAACAACTCCTCAACTCCCCTCCCGCACTCCACCATACTCCCTCCAGCACACTCCCAGCACTCCACACAACTCTTTAATCCCCCTCCTCTCTTTCCTCTCCGCCTCCATGCCCTTATCTCCCCTCTTTTCCCCTCTTTTATTTCGTAATAATCTATTTACAATTTACCAAGGCTTCTCTACTATTCTCTCAGCTCGTGGTCGTACTATTACCTATTCACTATCACTATTCCTTCCTCCTATCCACTTCAGCCATATGTCAGGGACCGTACCAATGACAACGCCCGAACCTGCTACACGCCAGGGACCAGCTGGCGATACATGGCAACTCCGTCAAAGGTTACAAGAATCTACATATTCCTTTTCATGCATATATACGTGCATACATACGTACATACGCCCATGCATATATACATACATATAAGCACTTACATACATACATAAAGACATACTTATACGCTTATACATACATACATACATACATACATACATACATACATACATACACACATGCATACATACATACATGCTTACATACATACATACATACATATATACATACATACATTCATACATACATTTATACATACATACATGAATACATATATACATAAATGCATATACAAACATACATACATACATACGTACATACATACATACATACATACATACATACATACACACATACATACCAAAGGGCTTTTTCCACATTATAAGGGGAATAGCCTCCCTATAAATACTTATAATACTCTTATGTACACCAACTATCAAATCTGCTCCCAGAATTCAATGTATTCTGTATGGAGTAGTAGTTCCCTTTTTATTATGCCTTTCGTCAGGTGATTTAAATCACATCAGTGGCGATCTTCTCCCCCTCGTGTACTCCCCCCCCTCTTCTGGTACTAATGCATCCCCCTCCACCGCTTCTCCTCCCCCTCCCCCGCTCTCTCTCCCCCTCCCCCCGGTCCCCCTCCCCTTCCCCCCCTCCCCCCCAAATCCTCTACTTCATATAGGGTATTGACAACATAAACTTAGTCCATATTTTAACGGGGTTGGGGGGGGGAGCTTTAGTGAAACCCCTACGGACCAGAGGCACGTAGTGTTTATTGGTAACTGAAGATTAATGCTGATTACTTTTATTCCCTCCCCACAAGGATAGAAGTTCTGGTGCTTTCCAACAAACTACTTAATCTCCCCCCCATCCCTTATCATTCTCCCCCCACATCAATGTCCCCCCCCCTCCAAACTTACTGACACCCCCCGTTGCGATACTTCCTACCCAAATCTTTATCACCCGTATCTCCCCCTCACCCACTTCCTCCCCACTCTCCTCTCCCCAAAACAGTCGCCCCTCTTCGTCTTCCCTCCCTCTCTGGCCACTTCTCTCCCCCTCTCCCCTCCCCCCTCCTGGCTCCCCTACGCGTACTAATCTCCTCTCTACCTCTTAATCTATTCTTTCCGTCTTCCCCCCTATCCCCCCTCCCCTCTCCCCCCCTCTCCCCCGTTTTTTTATTTTTCGTTTTTTTTTTTTCATTCTTGATGTTTTGAACGCGGGTCGGTTGCACTGAGCAGGTGGCCCTCTGCAGAGGGGAGCGGATGTGGGGCGGAGGTTCCCCCCTTCCCCCCTTTCCACCTCCCCCCTGCTGGGACAGGTAAGTGGCAATGTACATAAGAACAGAGGAGTTGTACATTGTACAGGGAACGCTGTGCACATGTACATCTACACATCATGTACAGAACGTGTCAGGTACGCTGTAGCCTCTGACTTTGAACAAATAAATATAACATCGTCTCGTTCGAAATGGGGAAATAAGTCGTTAAGGAAATCAGATCAAGATGTGGTTGACTACTGACGCCCCTACGGACCAGGGTCTCTCAGGATACTTTTGTAATTAGACCTTAGTATTCTGTAGTCTATATCTAAATGGCCTTTGTGTTTATGTGCCATTATTTCTCCTTTCCTCTCCCTCCCTCAATTCTGTGTCTGATCTCTCTCCTTAAAATCTCTCTCTCTCTCTCCTTAAAATCTCTCTCTCTCTCTCTCTCTCTCTCCTTAAAATCTCTCTCTCTCTCTCTCCTTAAAATCTCTCTCTCTCTCTCCTTAAAATCTCTCTCTCTCTCTAAAATCTCTCTCTCTCTCTCTCTCTCCTTGACTCTCTCTCTCTCTCCTTAAAGTTTCTCTCTCTTTCCTTCACCACCTCTTCGATTCCATCTCTCCGGAGGGCGTTGTTGTCGCCGAAGGATAGAAACGCTGGTTACTGGTAAAAAAAAAATCTGGATGTACAAGGAATTCTGTTGTCCATTGCTCAACGTTGGGAGGTCGGGAGGTGGGGGGGTGGTGGTGGTGGTGGTAGCGGTAGTGGTGTAGCAAGGTAACGCCCTCAAGAATTCGTTTTCTGTAGAAATACGCGTACCATAATTAATTTCTTGTATTAATAATTGTCACCCCGCTGGAACTCATATCAAGGAAATATAACACTAATAAAACTTTTATGTTCCAAATATCTGTATGTAAATATCTATAAATGTTAGTATTATTATTTTATAAAATCCTAAATATGTATTATGTCCTTCTTGCATAAAGAATTATGTTCCACAGCCAAGACATCGGCTGAAATCGCCTATACTCCCATTTTAATTTCAATAAACAAGTCCCGAGAGAACTGGAGTTTATTTGATTCCATCCTTGCTCTTAGCGAAATATATACCCTTCACCAACTGTAGTAACATACCACTAAAGTGGTGGTGTTTGTGGTAGTGGTGGTGGTGTTAGTGGTAATGGCAGCAGTGACTGTTAACCACGTGACTACATACGGGTGACGCACTTTACATAATCTATTCTGTCTTACACCAGAATACTTTATTTAACAAAAGGAGAGGACGGGAATGTGGCAAAGGAGGTAGGAGGGCTTCATCGTCCTAGAAGGAAAATTTGTCCCGAGGTCTATCCCTCTGCCCTTGCCCCTTGCCCCTGCCCCCCTCTCACTTGCCCCCTCAGCTGAATAAAATCACCAGGCGCCAAAGACCAGAATAAAATCAGCTGTGGACGCCACAGACCTTCAGTGGAGCTTATGGTTCTTGAGTACGTGGCTGTGCCAATACGGACACTTGGGTCTGACCAAGAATATATTAGGGTCACTATACATACATACACACATGCATACATACGCACATACATACATACATACATATATACACACATGCATGCATACATACAGACATGCATATATACAGGCATACATACTTATAAACATACCTACATACAGACATACATAGTGTATATATATATATATATATATATATATATGTATATATATATATATATATATATATATATATACTGTATATATATATATAAATATGGACATTTTTGTTATACAAGCACCATTCGATATGGGAATATAATAGAAAAAATTGACAACAAATAATATGTGTTGGCTTAGTTGGCACAGCCCAAGTGTACAGTCGGATCGCAAAGTTCTTTCTTCGTTTCTAATTTCTCAGTATCTCGGTTTTGAGATAAAGTTCGCCAACAACTTGGCAGCAGCACTCTTTCAAGACTGACACTCTCAGATGGCACCTTATTATTCCCGTTTCTTTTTACATTTCAGTAAAAATAATATTGATCTTGTGTCAAGTTTGTTTCCATCATTGAAACTGATCTTCCTGTGCCACGGTGGAGGTGGAGGAGGAGAAGGAAGAGGAGGAGAAGGAGGAGAAGAAGGAGAAGGAGGAGAAATAATAGGAGGAGGAGGAGAATGAATAGGAGGAGGAGGAGGAGGAGAAGGAGAAGGAATAGGAGGAGGAGGAGGAGGAGGAGGAGGAGGAGAAGGAATAGGAGGAGAAAGAATAGGAGGAGGAGGAGGAGGAGGAGGAGGAGGAGGAATAGGAGGAGGAGGTGAAATAATAGAAGGAGGAGGAATAGGAGGAATAGGAGGAGGAGGAATAGGAGGAGGAGGAGAAATAGGAGGAGGAGGAGGAGGTGTTGGTTGGGGAGCGTGGGGGCGGGGGAGGTGGAAAGGTGGGAAGAGGGAGAGAGGGGGGAGGGGGGCAAAGGGGCAGTCCCGTGCATGTCCATACTGCACACGGGGGGATCGGGGGAGAGGAGGGGGAAGGGGGAAAGGGGGGGGAAAGGGGGGGAAAGGGAGGGGATGTTGTTTGTTCCATTCGTCCTCGCGTAGGATTGCTGTAGTGTTTAGAGTGGATTTAGAGGTGTTAGAGGGGATGTTAGGAGGAGTGTTAGAAGATAGCTCCTGGGGAGGGGGAGGGGGAAGGGGGAAGGGGAAGGGGGAAGGGGGAAGGGGGAGGTGAGAGGCCTTCGGGGGGATGGGGGGAAGCATCCTTTTGTCATAAAACATTAAAAGTTAAAAGTGATCAATCATAGAGTCATACGTGGCGCTGGTCCATAGGGGTTTTACTAGTCTTAAGAATGTTGGGGCTTACGTGTTAGGAGGTAACAAGTAAAACGTTCGTTGTATGCATAACGGTCATCACATGAAAAACGTTCATCACATACAAAATGTTCGCTATATGCAAATCGTTCATCACATGAAAAACGTTCACAGCGTGAAAAATGTTCATCACATGCAAAACGTTCGCTACATGCAAAAAATTCATCACACGAAAAACGTTCACCACATGAAAAACTTTCATCACATACAAAACGTTCGCTTCATGCAAAACGTTCACTGCATGCAGAACGTTCGATACATATAAAACGTTCGCTACACGCCAAACGTTCATCATATGGAGAATGTTCATCACACGCAAAACGTTCAGAATATGCAAAACGTTTGTTACATGGAAAACGTTCACTGCATATGAAATGTTCGTTAAAAGGAAAACGTTTGCCACATGTAAAATATTCCAACCAAAACGTTCACTTCATTAAAAAAGAAGAAAAAAAATCAAGAACGCATGAGCATCGCATTTGCTGAAGAATTCTTGGAGATGAAAGATGAAATTTTCAAGAAATATAAAACATTACTAAAATAAAACAATGAAAATAACAACAAAGGGGAGAGAGAGAGAGAGAGAGAGAGAGAGAGAGAGAGAGAGAGAGAGAGAGAGAGAGAGAGAGAGAGAGAGAGAGAGAGAGAGAGAAAGAGAGAGAGATTAAACTCATTGTTTCACCTTCCTTAATTTATTATTATTATTGTCCGCTTTTTGCAGAAGTACATGTATGTAGCCTATGTATGTATATATATATATATATATATATATATATATATAATATATATATATATATGTATATATATATATATATGTATATATATAATATATATACATATATATATATAAGTATATATATATATATGTATATATATAATATATATATACATATATATATATATATACATTTATACATATATATATATATATATATATATATATATATATATATATACATTGCATATATTCATTAATTAAAAGCAGTTATTACACAAAAGATTATACTCGTAGTAAACAGTGACCCCGAGTTTTTTCTTCTTTTTATTTTAATTTACTCTTAATCAAATGCTTCCATTGTTTTCTCCTGAGGCGGCCAACCTTCCCCAACTTCTAAGAGAATCAAAAATACACTTTGGGTCTCGACAATAAAACACAACCAAGCGTGCGGAATTAAACATCAAAGATGTCGCTGAAAAGTTGATGACGAAAGCGCTGAAAAGCGCTTTCGTAATATTTCAGGCCACTGCTGTTGCCTATGCAAGAATGAAGCCTTTTCTTCTTTCTTTTTTACTAAAAGAAAAAAAAAATTAACTCAAAAGCCCAATAACCTTGAATTCCCCCGAGGAGTTATACGACGTTTCCTTTAGTGATACCCCTACGGACCAGCATTCTTTATCCCTAGAGAGAATGCTGGGCGTTTATTGTGACAACTGTACAACGGATCAATTACTGATTAATATTATTATTTTCTCTACTATAGAAATGATGATACAGTCAGCTCCGTCGAGTTGGCGAGAGAACGCGAGGAATGACGTCATACTATCCGAATATGACGTTATGTCGTCAGAAGCGAGGGATGACGTCATACCACCTGGATATGACGTCATGTCGACAGAATATTTGTCGCCATACTGTCTGTTGCCTTCCATTCTCTCACGTAAACATGATAAATAAATAAATGTGTGTGTGTGATTCACCATGGTCTTGGATCACGTGTTTGGAATCGTGATCGACAGTTACTAACCTCCCGGATGAGAGCTCAGAGCTCGTATGACTGATCTATGGGTAATACTGTGACCTTATACGCACAGACACACCCAACTCCCCGTCCACGCAGCGCAGCGATACTGAAATTATTTCAGCCCTGGGCGGGAATCGAACCCGGACCACCGTAATGGCAGGCGAGAACTCTAACTACAGCGCCACGAGGTGTGTGTGTGTGTGTGTGTGTGTGTGTGTATGTGACGATTCCTAATGGGATTCGAACCCTAGGCTCTGTAGTTACGATGCCCATATAGTACCATTTTGTCACGACGGACGTCTAAAAGGAGCGTGTCCCCAAGGTCCAACTACAAGAGAAGACAGGTTCCTCTAAGATGAATTAAATCGTTTGCAAGGAGCGTGGAATTTAATGAACTGTGTTTTTTGGGTCAACTTCACCGGTGGCAGGGTTCGAACTGCCATCCCCTCGACCTTCGCCGCAAGTTACGACGCTCTAACTCGCTAGGAAGGACGTTTGAAGCATTTCCAATAAATTTTGGTTTTATTAATTTATTTTTTATTTTTATTTTTATTTTTGTCGTCTTCGTCGTCAACAAAGGAAGTGATTTTTCTTAATTAACTTTTTTTTTAATTGTTTTATATCATTTGTTTTTCAGTAGACACGTTTCAGTTCTTCAGTTTTACTCTCAAATGTTTTATTTATGTTTTTATGTTTTTTGCCACTTTGAGGTTTCAGAAATATTCTGTTAACTGAGTTAACACGTATGTTTGCATTTTTCGTTTCAATTATTTTTTTTCGTAATTTTTTCTTTTCCGTAAATCTCTGTTGCTGTAGGTACTTGTTTCGTTTTTTCAAAATCTATTTCTTTTTATCCAAAAGGGATATCCTTTTTTCCTTTTCTTTTTCAATAATTTTTTTTCGACTTAAAAAAAAAAAAAAAAAGATTCAGCGATTGGCTTGATCCTGTATTACTTTACATATTCTTTTAAATCTCTAAATTTATTTTCTATGTACTTAGTATTTTTTTATTTTTTCTCAAT
>NC_134796.1:45924018-45926518 GCF_046742065.1 Oratosquilla oratoria
TCCATTTCGTGTTTGATAAGTTTTGAATGATCGAAAACAACAACAACAACAACGAAACGGACGTTAGCAAATGCGTCAGTGACGTAGCAACCAAGCGGCATGACGTCACGCTCCCTTCAGCATCGCCATCACCGCCCTCGGCCTAGGAACGCCATATTTCCTTGGCGTCGGCTAAGGTGATTGGTCAAGTAAAGTGGCCATTTGATGGGGTCTTGGCTGATTGGATAGTCGTAGTGGTCAGGTGATTAGTTCCCCTCCTTCCTCCCCCCCCTTTCAGTCCAGGGCCGCTCTCTCGTCCCTGACTAAAGTCCTAAGTTGTCTACGAAGACAGTGTCTTGAATGGTGTTATCAGGGTGATGGGGCTTAAGATGACTTAGAAGACGACTTAGAAGATGTCTTAGGAGATGACTTGGAATATGACTTGGATGGTGACCTAGAAGATGACTTGGAAGACGACTTAGAAGATGTCTTAGGAGATGACTTGGAAGATAACTTGGATGATGACCTAGAATATGACTTAGAAAACGACTTAGAAGATGTCTTATGAGATGACTTGGAAGATGACTTGGATGATGACCTAGAAGATGACTTGGAAGATGACTTAGAAGGTGTCTTATGAGATGACTTGGAAGATGACTTGGATGATGACCTAGAAGATGTCTTGGAAGACGACTTAGAAGATGTCTTAGGAGATGACTTGGAATATGACTTGGATGATGACCTAGAAGATGTCTTGGAAGACGATTTAGAAGATGTCTTAGGAGATGATTTGTAAGATGACTTGGATGATGACCTAGAAGATGACTTGGAAGATGACTTAGAAGATGTCTTAGGAGGTGACTTGGAAGATGACTTGGATGGTGATCTAGAAGATGACTTGGAAGATGGTTTGGAAGATGACTTCCAAGATTATCTTGATCGCTTGGCTTTGTTTTTCTAAACTGGTAATCAGACACGGGAAGACTGTCCTAATCATGGCCAGAGAGGTCAAGGAAAACAAAAACAGAAAACTCAATCGATAACCGATGTATAATGTCAGGAACATAGAAATATTCTTCCCTCATGGATTTTATATATATATTACACCCAGTGCAAAAAGTACTTTTTGCACTGAAGATGTAATATACGAAAGCGCTCTGCTTCGTCACTTTCTTTTTTCCAAGTGGTCTACTTTGCATAAGTGAACACACGTACCCGTGTTTTTATTAGCGCATATATATAAATATATGTATATATATATATATATGTATATATGTATATGTATACAGTATATATATATATATATATATATATATATATATATATATATATATATATATATATATATTGTATGCATACACGTGATTTACTGAACTTGCTTATGTCTCACGTGGTTATTTCCACGCTCAGTCTGTTGGGGACATCATCTTTGTCCCCGTGTTAGTCCGAGTTCTTCATCTTCTTCCCTGTATCCTTCCTCTCAGAGTCAATCTCAACCCTTTCATCCATCCAGCCCACGTGTCCGCACCATTTCCTCCGGAGTAGACGGATCCGGGGATGGGTCGTGTGGCTGGATGACCCGGATGATGAAGATGATGATGATGTGGATGATGGTGGCGTGGATGTCCAAAAGGTGTTAGGAGAGGTCTAGATAAGAGGCTAGATGTTGGGTAGAGTCTGGGTCTCAAAGAACTCCCACGTTTGGAGTTCGACAAGGTCATTGGACTTGTTATGAGACTCTTCATGGAGAAAGTAAGAACGGGTGGAGTGTTTGTCCTTACAGATCAGTAATTACTTCTAAGAATATATTAAATGAAGAGACCTTTGCCATTATCAACAGGGGCCAGGTGTGTGTGTGTGTGTGTGTGTGTGTGTGTGTGTGTGTGTGTGTGTGTGTGTGTGTGTGTGTGTGTGTGTGTGTGTGTGTGTGTGTGTGTGTGTGTGTGTGTGTGTGTGTGTGTGTGTGTGTGTGTATGATTCACCATGGTCTTTGGATTACGTGTTGGACTCGAGATCGACAGCTATTTCCCCTCCCGGAGGAGAGCTCAGAGGTCATATATATCACCGATCTATGGGTAATGCTGTGACCTTACACGCACACACACACACATCCAACTCCCCACCCAGAAGAGTTGGAGTAACGGCTAGCAGTGTGCAGCGATACTGAAATTATTTCAACCCTGGGCGGGATTCGAACACGGACCGCCGTAGTGGTGGCCGAGAACTCCACCAACTGCTCCATCGAGTCGTGTGTGTGTGTGTGTGTGTGTGTGTGTGTGTTCTCTGAAGCCCGATTGATATGAGAATATTAAGAAATAATTGAACGATTTTACAAAACTGTGATTAGGCCGTAAGACTGTTTGGATACGAGACGTGGATTCTCACGGTGGAGTGAAAGAGAAAACTCGAAGGTTTTTGAAAACAGTCTAAAGATCTTGAAACTTTTTTGTGAAAAAGAATGAGAATGAGAATGAAAATAAGAATAAAAGTAAGAACAAGAATGAGAATAAGAATGAGAATG
>NC_134796.1:45934018-45936518 GCF_046742065.1 Oratosquilla oratoria
AGAGAGAGAGAGAGAGAGGAGTATCTAGGAGGGACCGACTTGTTTTGTCTTATGAAAATCGGCATATTATGTCCGTAGATTTATTATTACTATAATTATTATGATTTTTATTATTATTATTGCAATTATTATTATTATTATTATTATTATTATTATTACTATTATTATTATTATTATTATTATTATTTATTTATCTTTTTTCTTATTTATTTATTTTTACAAAACGAGGTTCTGCTAATATAATACCTGTCCTAAGTACCATTGAAATATTTTTTTAAAATTCATGGCTAACACCTTCACCACATAAACACCTATGATAGCGAAGGCTACATCAATTATTCCCTTCTTTACCGGCTGTCAATCTCCATTTGAATCTTGCTGACGTCAAACAATTTCATTCACCCAAACCATCTACTTCCTTCGTTTGATGAACTAAACACGAAATAAAGCAAATTCGCTTATTGAATATTTTTTCATTTGAATGAATTATTTACTTATTATATATTCTTTATAATTATTCTAAACTGGAAGATATATTGACCGAGGTCTCAGGTTCGCTAGGATTAAAAAAAAAAAAAAAAAAAAAAAAAAAAAAAAAAAATATATATATATATATATATATATATATAGATATATATATATATATATATATATATTGATAAGCATTTTAGACAAATTATTTGGATGATGGAGAACATAAAAGCACATAGGACATCTAATTCTTTAGTAGTTCCTGCGGAAAAAATGGATCATTTACCAAACTGGAGAGAAGCTGAATTGCTACATAAAGGTTTTGATAAATTCACTAGAAGAATTGTTGAATCAGCATATATTTCAACTAATAATTCATCGAATCATCGAGGAGGGTTTATCAATTTAGCTAAACAAACTAGTATTTTAATTCTAAAACACGCCAGAAAAACGACCTTTCCCAAGTGTCCGGAAAGGTAATTAGATTTAGTACATAAACTTCAATTGCAGTTCTACATACACTCTGAAAAAGTTCTACGCGAACGAAACGTTAGAGTGTTTAGGGTTCCGAGCCTTTCCCTGTGTTTATGTTCTCCATCATCCAAATATATATATATATATATATATATATATATTATATATATATATATATATACATATAAATACATATATATATATATATATATATATATACATATATTTGTATATATGTAAATGAAGAGATAGATATTTAAATGGATAAATAAACGGATAGATAAATAAATAAATGCATTTATAAATAGATCTTCATATAGATTAATAGGTACGTTAAATGAAAGGACGAAGATCAGTGACTCCTGGCGTCAGCCCGTACTACTCTACTCAAATGTTCCTCTTTAATTTTTCTCTTTTCTTTTTCTCTTTTTTTGTCTTCGTTTTTTTCTCCTTTGTCTTTTGTGCTCTGCCGGGGAATCTGTTTGTACCATGGAACATTGTGGACCTCATAGTGAAAGATCTCACTACAAGTCGTGAGAGCGTGCATCTCACGCTGGTCTACCTAACGGGAGTCTTTCTCAGTGAGAGTTCGTCTTTTCTCACTTCTTCCCTTTACCGTGAGTACCTCACGTCACTCTTTCTCGGTGAGACTTCTCCTTTTATCAACTTCTTTGAAAAAAAGGCATTTGTCATTCTGTGAGTTCTCACGACCGAAGACATAATTGCCTTGTTGGAGTTAACTCGTCCATCCCAGGAACTGAGGCATTGCATGACGAAGGTCAATGACTTATGAAGTTCTGTTGACCAAAATCTTCAGTTTTTGCTTTGACAGTCGGCTCTACGATTGAATAAAAACTGTCTACAAGTGAGGAAATTAAAATTTTCAAAGAAAAATCTCCTTTTCATGCCATGACGCATTGTATAGATTCTGTGCTGTGAAGCGTCATGTGATTTTATTCACCGTCAATAAGTCCATCATGCCTTAATTGAATGATGAAATCGTTTGTGCTTTTGACCAAAATGAACTATATCTAATCCAGTATATAGTTGGTCAAGACGCTAAAGTTGCCGTCAGACGATTCTATTTAAATGATTGCTATTCCTGAGAGGGGCAAAATGAGACATTATGTCGGGTTCATGTCTTTATTCTGGTTGTCAACAGTTTGTCTTACTCTTACTTGAACTGAACAACGTTGTTTGGCATTAACTAGATCTAAAATAATTTCGATTTCAGGTCACTTCAATCAACGAGTGCCCCTCGACTTGACGACTCTAAGGAGGACCCAAGGGGACCACCTCAGTCACATCTTGAGGTCGATCTCTCGCCACTCTAAAGTCTTTATTCTGGTTGAGCGTAAGTTCGCGTGCGTCCGTGGAGCTATTAAGTGCCGTGACATACGTCATAGATCAGGAGTTAACGCCCATAGTTATGGATTGCTATTCCCGAATGTCGCGGATGTACCACTTCAACACTGAATTGTATCACTAAACATCCACTAATTCTCACTACCTTTTGGGTTGTGGACCAGTTAAGAGACTCCTTGATCCACTAGGA
>NC_134796.1:45941518-45946518 GCF_046742065.1 Oratosquilla oratoria
TAGAGGAGGAGAGGAGAAGAGGAGGAAGATGAAAAGGAAGAAGAGGATGAGAAAGAGAAGGAAAAAATAATAATGAAAAGAAGAAACAGGAGAAAGAGGACGGGGAGAGAGGAAAAGGGGAGGAGGATGGGGAGGAATAATAGAATGAGAAAAAGAAGGAAGGAAAGAAGAAGGAGAAGAGAAAAAACGGGAGAAAAAGGAGGAGAAGGAAGAGTACAAGAAGAAGAAGAACAGGAGGATGAGGAGGATGAGAAAGAGAAAAAGGAGAAAAAGTAGAAGAAGAAGAAGAAGAAGAAGAAGAAGAAGAAGAAGAAGAAGAAGAAGAAGAAGAAGAAGAAGAAGAAGAAGAAGAAGAAGAAGAAGAAGAAGAAGAAGAAGAAGAAGAAGAAGAAGAAGAAGAAGAAGAAGAAGAAGAAGAAGGAGGAGGAGGAGGAGAAGAAGAAGAGGAAGAAGAAGAGGAAGAAGAAGAAGAAGAAGAAGAAGAAGAAGAGGAAGAGGAAGAAGAAGAAGAGAAGAAGAAGAAGAAGAGAAGAAGAAGAAGAAGAGGAAGAAGAAGAAGAGGAAGAAGAAAAAGAAGAGGAAGAAGAAGAAGATGAAGAAGAAGAAGAAGGAGAAGAAGAAGAGGAAAAAGAAGAAGAAGAAGAAATATGAAGAAGAAAAAATCAGGAGGAGGAGGAGGAGGAGGAGGAGGGGGACAAGAAGGGAGAGGAGAAGAGGAGGAGCAGGAGGAATGGGAAGAGAAGGAAGAGAGGGGCGTGAGGGTGGGGGGGGGAGACGAGGACCCAGGTTACAGCTCTGTGGGGGGGAGGGATGACCTGAAGTGTTGTTGACGCGGGTGTGAGGGCGTGCGGGCGTGAGGGCGTGAGGGCGTGTGGGCAAAGAGTCCGTTCCCTTGGCTCCATGACGACTTCCTGTCCCTCCACTCGATGAAGGTTTTGAGTTTTGGCGACATCAGTCTTCTGACAAACGGCCACGTCTCTCCCCTTCCCTCCTCTCTCCCTCCCTCCCCTGCCCTCCTCTCCTCTCCCCTCCCCTCCCCTCCCCGCCCCATCTCTCCCCTCCCCTCCTCTCCCCCTCCCTCCCCTCCCCTTCTCTCCCCTCCCCTACCCCGCCCTCCCCTCCCCTCCCCCTCTCCCCCCTTTTCCCCCTACCCCCTCTCCCACTCCCCTCCCCTCCTCTCCTCCTCCTCTCCCCCTTACCTTCCCTTCCCTCCATTATGCTCCACAAAAGATCAGATGAACAAGTACAATAAGTAAATGAACGTTTTAAATAAATGAATGAATTATTTAACTAATAAATAATAAATAAATAAATAAATAGATAAATAAATAAATAAATAAATAAATAAATCAATGAATAAATAAATATTGACCAGTCTTTTGACAAACGGCTTCTCCTCTCCCCTTTCTATTTCCTTCATTATACTCCAAAAAAGATCAAATGAAAAAGCTCAATAAATAAATGAATATCTTAAATAAATGAATGAATGAATTAATAAACAAATAAATGGATAAATGAATAAGTAAATATATGAATACTTGAAATGAATGAATTAATTAATCAATTAATAAACAAATAAATGAATAAATACATAAATGTAAATAGATAATTTAATTAATAGAAGTAAATAAATAGATAGATAAATAGATGAATAAGTATATAAATATATAAATGAAAAAATTAATAAATAAAACAAAATCAAATGAATGAACAAATAAAAAAACAAATACAGGTATGACAAATCGAGATAAATAAACGAAATGATATAAATAGATAAAATAAGATTAATAAGACAGTTACCAAAATAAATAAAAAAGAAATCAACAAAGAAATAAAATCAATCATTCAAGCGAGTAAAATGAAAATAGGTATAGATAGAAAAATAATGAATAAATTACTAAAGAAAATAAAAGAATAGATGAAACAAACATATAAATGCAATGAAATCTAATGAGTAGACATAGAAATAAAACAAAAGAAGAATGAATTGAACACAACACGAAAGTATGTGCCAATGGCAAATACTCGAATGGAATAAAAAATATACGGTAGTAGATAAATAAAAAATAGCCATACATAAACAGTAACCATAATAATAGATAGATAAATGAATAGGAAATAAATAAACAGATAAATAAATAGAAATATGATTAGATTGATAAACGAATGAATAAACAAATAAACAAATAAATAAATTAAACATATTGAAAACATATGGACATATCATAGTCTGTTTATCAAAACATAATGTACAGTAAAGTCACGAACTTTTCTCTCATTCCCCAGAATCTATCTTACGAAAAAAAAAAAAAAAAAAAAAATATATATATATATATATAATAAAATAAAATAAACGAATGAAATAGATAAATAAATAAATAAATAAAAATAAAATAGAATAGAAAATGAAATAAAATAAAAATAAATAAAAATAAAGAAAGAAAATAAAATAAAGAAAGAAATGAATAAATTACTCGAACGCTCTCACCAACATCGTGATGGGGCCTTCTGAAGCGACTGAAATCGTCCGTCACCATTTGCAATTAACTCTTCGAGAAGAGTGATTGACATCACCGCTGCGGAGATGTTAATTTTAATCCTCTAACCTCCGTTTGGAACGTCTAAGACCCTCCCAACTAAGTTAAAAATCGTCTGATTTTAACCTGAACAAAACATGTAAAGATGTTCGGCGTGTCAAAGCGAGCAGATAGACCCTAAAAAAAAAAAAAAAAAAAAGAGCCCTCCGGATGCGTCAACATGGGGGAGCAGTTGGGGGGGACAGGAGGGGTTATAGAAGATTAGAGAGGAGAAAAGAGGGGAGAGGAGATGGGAGAAAAGAGAAGTGGGGAGAGAAGGTGGGAGAAGAGAGAAGAGCGGAGGTAGGAACAGGGAGGAGTGTGTGATAGGAAGAGCAGAGATGAGAGGAGAGAAGAGAGGAGTGAGGGAAAGAGGTGGGGGGATAGGGAAGGGGGAGAAGGGGGAAGAGGGGGCGGTGTGAGGGGCGGAGACACACCCAAGGGTCATTCTTGGTAGTTTCCACCTTCAGTATTCTTTTGCAGTGCCAACAGTCTCGCCTTCTATGATCACTGCACTACACTGGCGGTATTTATGAATTCAATTCTGGCTAGTTTCAGATGATTGATAGTCGTGCCCCTGTAGGTAGACTACGAAGGCATGAAAGAAGTTACGGTGAAAGGACAGAAACTTGTGGGTGATTTTTAGGCGAGTAGTGTCAATACACGTATTTGGGAGCACCAATCCATAGCTCTGCCAACCCAACTCCTGTGCCTTATCAGTGGCAGAGAAGATTCAATACTAACGAGTGTAGAATGTGGTGAAAAAAGAAAGAATAAAGGGGATAGATGTAATCTAAGTATCGAGTGCCTAACAATACATTGCATAAATGAGCATCTATGGGCGACCATCCACAGTAAACCCAGAGAGGAGGACGCGAGAATACTAATCATAACCGGACGCGTTGGATCAATACTTGAATATGCGGCGGTAATGCGGATCCGTAGGCAGTCGAATGATAATAATAATATCGACCCACGGTAGAGCGAAGTTCCGCCCACTGACGAAACTCAAGGAGGAAGCAAACAAATCGAAGGGGTGGAAAGGCGGCCGGCGTCTGCAACGTCAATGCAGATTTCCTGAAAGCCAAAGGAGAGGCCATGACCCGTGGGTTGTATGGGGTGCTCTCTGTCCTTTAGCAGCCCTGATCAAGGGCCTCATCGTCCGTATCTGCAAGGGGAAAGGGGACGCAGAAGGAATACAGCAAGTATCATGGTATTACACTGATCCTTGTGCCAGGCCAACCGTAGATAAGATGCAACATAAAACCACATTAGGAAGGTAGGGAGGAGGTGCGAGAAAGCTTATCTTGGAGAGAAAATCTATTTAAGGCTAGAAACGCTGGAGGAACGAAGGTTAAGGAGATGATCATATGTATTATATGATAACGATTATGTATTGATGATTATCCGTATGTTTTTATTTATGGATGTATGATTATAATGTATGTATTATATGACATGATTATATGTATCAAAAAATAATAAACTCTGAAGAGAAGGACATCTACATGCAATGATCAATGCTTATAAAAAAGGACCACAAACATATAAAAGATAAATAAAAATTAATGAACAATTGATGAATAAAAATATTAAAAAACAAATAGATAATCAAGTATATATATATTACAAAAAATCATATATAGATGAAACTTAATGAAGAATAAAGAAATAAAAATATTACAAAAACAAATAGATAAATAATCAAGTAGATGATAAAAAAGAAAACTAGGTAGAGAGATCAATAAGTAAGTATATGAATAACAAATATATATATATATTAAAAACATCAGAAAACCACGTGATTCAATAAATTGCTGATAACCACAAAGGAAACCGGAAAAAAACTATAATTCCCAAGCGCTTTCGTGAAATATCACAAAAGCGCTTGGGAAATATAGTTTCCTTTCCGGTTGCCTTTGTGGTTATCAGCAATATAAATATATATGTATATATTCATATATATAAGTGTATATGTATATATACATATATGTATATATATATATATATATACAATATATACACACACACACATATATATATATATATATATATATATATATGTATATGTATATATATTGATGAGTAAGACGACTATATCCAACCTAAGAATGACAATTGTCATGAAACAGGCGAATAAAAAATCAATTAATTTTTAGAAAAAGAAAAACACGAATACAAACTGGCGAGTACAGAACGCGCACACAACCCTAATCTCCTGAGGATCAAACTAGAGAAGAGAGGTCTAAAAAAAAAAAAAAAAAAACTTGGAGTTCACCAACACATGACTCTCAGGTGAACAACTCCATACCACTCCCCACCCCAACCCCAATTCCCCCGGACTCCCAGCCACTCCATAGAGGGAAGTACAATTATATCTGGAGGTAAAGGGACACAGGATGGAAGGTTCACTCCTAGTTTACC
>NC_134796.1:45951518-45956518 GCF_046742065.1 Oratosquilla oratoria
TACATACATACATATATATATATATTATATATATATCTATATATATCTATATCTATATATATACATATATATATGTATGTGTGTGTGTGTGGGTGTGTGTGTGTGTGTGTGTGTATGAGAAATCACATGAACTCGTGATTCTAAATATGCAGAAAAACCACCAAGGAAAATAATAAAATGATGACCGAGCGATTTCGTTTATTCAGACATTCTTAGGATAAACACACACATACACACACACACACACACACACACACACACACACACACACACACACACACACACACACACACACACACACACACACACACACACACACACACACACACACACACACACACACACACACACACACACGCACATGTACCCTGAGAATGGTTGATTATTTTCTTGGGTTATCTATTTGTGTCTTACTTCTTTTTCATCTTTGTTTTTCTTGCATACGATGCCCATACTCAAGGGCTTTACCAGTTTGTTGATGTGTGTCTTAATTAAAAAAAAAAAAATTGTTTGTACACGATGCCAATGGTCAATAGTTTTCTTGATTTTTTTTTTATCTCTATGATCTGTTGCTCTGCAACACTTGTGCTGTGTTTTATCTTTCCTCGTCGAATTATCTTCATCCCACGATAAAAACCATGGATTCTGGGAAGTTCCTTTGTACGATAAAAACGGATTGATGTAATATTAATTATAACAGTTTAGCTTGTGAAGTCAACATATCACGTCTTAATTGAAGAGGCACCTTTGTAGTTGCAATAGGATTCTGAGACGATGCAGAATAAAGATTGTAAAACGCCTTTCCTATATCTTTCCTTGTTTTTTTTTTTCTAAGTTTTATGTGAGATTTAATTTGGAGGTATTTAATCTTGATTAATTTTTCACTCTAAAAAAAGAACTAGTATATTTTTTCGATACATTTATGAAAAAGTATTAACCTATATTTTTCTTAACAACTTTATGTAATTTGGCTATCAAAGGGTATTTTGACAAAACGTTTACGTCACAGAATAAAAAGAAAATAATAATAAAATAGATAAATAAATATAAACTTAGTTGACTATTCCGGTGGCGCAGTCGGAAAAATTCGACTTGCGGGTTCGAGTCCCGCACTCCCATCTCTCTGCAGTTCTTCCCACCAGAGATTGCTTTTTACCTACTGATCTTCTCCAAGGGAAGTCCCTAAAGCGCGTACGTAGGGCAAAGGTGGTGATGGCTTCGGTCGAGACTACTCAGTGCCTCGTGGCGTATGATCCTCACCTTTGCTTAGCATCTTAGACACACACACACACACACACACACACACACACACACACACACACACACACACACACACACACACACACACACACGCATTCTTGGCAGGGAAGACTTATTAAAATGGGATCAAAGAAAAACAAGGGGACAAGAAAATAAACTCAAAAAGAATAGTTATAGAAGAGATCTGAAAAAAAAAGTTTCCCACACAGAATGGTGGGTGTCTGGAACAAATTGGACAAAAGAATAGTGTGTGCAAAAACCATACAAGAATTTAAGAACAACTAGATGCTGAGAGATAATACAACTAGGTAAACACACACACACACACACACACACACACACACACACACACACACACACACACACACACACACACACACACACACACACACAATGGGTCACAAAATTCAACTTACTGTACCATGTAACGAGTAACTAAATATAATATTTGGTATACGTAAGGGGCGGGATAGGTCAAGACAGGTCACACTAAAGACTGATGTGGATCGAGGCTCAGTTCTTAGTTTTGGGTGCTTTTTTCGGGCGTGAAAATATCAAATCATAACAAGTAATCAAATTAAAAAAAATTCTTCGGGAATTAGATCAACTCCAAGTTGGAGACTTTTGAAGCTCCATTAGCTCAGTCGGTAGAGCTTTGGCCTAGGGTCAAGCAAGGCCCAGGTTCGAGTCCCGGGGTGACTGTCGGGAATTATTCGTGATGACGTACGCCGTTACTGGCGATTCTCTACAGATATTTACAACGACGAAAACCCATCAAGGATTCGTACCAGCTTCACCACTGGCTATGTGTTGAGCTCGGGTCTCTGTGAAAGCTGAGTAAGGACGGCAGTTATCAATCGAGTTAGATTCTTCGCGGAGTTAGGTCAATTCCAAGTTAGAGACTTTTGAAGCTCCATTAGCTCAGTCGATAGAGTTTTGACCTAGCGTCAAGGAAGGCCCAGGTTCGAGTCCTGGCGATTATGTTCAAGTAATCAAATGTAAAGACAAATGGTTGGAGAGAGTGTTGTAGAGAAATTCCAGGAAGGAAGAGATGGATTTATTTTCTAACGTTTTGACAGAATCTCCTTCAGACTCTATCGAAATGTAAAAGAATAAAGAGCATCTGCTCCATTCTGGAATTTCTCTACACCGTTCTCTCCAGACAATAACAATTGAAATACTTAATAAATCCAATCCAATGTCGGTTTCAGATCATTGAAAATTATTTGTAAGATCCATATTTATCCTTTTCACTTTCTTCTTCACAGGTAGTTTATTATTTCTACTTTTTTGATAAAATGCTTAGTCTGTTTTCAGATTTAGACTGTTGCTGAATACTCGCAATCGCAATTCTATTTTCCCATATATCCAGGATTCTTTTTTATACCGGGAATAATTAATAAAATCTTGGTCTGATGTATTACCATTTCTTTATTTGATAGAATTATTTTACATCTATATTTCTTTAGAGAATAAATATTTGACTGGTCAAAAATCTGACAAATCATCAATCTGTCAGTCTCACAGCAAAATCTAGCAAGATAATTTTACTGCTAAAATTCTGATTTATTAGTTGCATTACACATTCTAATCTAATTATTTCTTTTGCTCGAAATTGTCGGATTTTTAGAAGTATTTAGCGTTCCAGGAACAGTCGGTCATATGAGGTCAACAACTTTAACTATCGCCAATTCGGGATTTTTTTTAAAATGGTGATCCTGCTTATGCCTCGACTTAGATTTCCAAAAATAATTTGGTACCCAGAAAGTTGTGACGTGGTCCAATAATTTTTTAAATTGTCTTAAAAAAAAAAAAAAAAAAAAAAGAAAGAAAAAAAAATCTTGGTGTCTATGAAATGTCACTGAATTATTTTGATATAGTTTTCAAGTCCTGTATAAAGAACACGTCATTCCAGTTGGGTAGATGTCCGTGTGTATCTATGTGTACCACCAGAGAGTTTGATGTTCTGTGGCGGCGTAGATCATTCTTGTGTTCGTACATACATATGCCAAGGCTTTTTCCCCCTTACAAGGGAGGTAGCCAAAAAGGAAAAGGCATAAAATCATTCCCACCCATTCCATCCCTGAATACACTCCACACCCCTCCACCCTCCCTCTTATCTTAGTATATATATATATATATATATATTATATATATATATATATATATATATATATACTATATATATATATATATACACACATTTTTTTCGATGCCACGCGATGACTCTCCGTAGTACGTGGCAGGACAACCTCCATATGCAGTCTTGTACACAATACTGTTCTGTTTTATGACATCCTTGTTCTCACTCTTACTCACTATGTCTCTGAGGAAGATATCCGTCGAAACGTTAGAGAAAATACTCCTGCCTTATCCTGCGCCTTCTTACCACCTTCCACTCATCTATCTCTACTTTCTTCTACAACACAGACACACACACACACACACACACACACACACACATATATATGTATATATATATATATATATATATATATATATTATTGGTATATATGGGAAGGAGATTTTCTCTTAAACATAACTCATTGAAAGTGATGGCTAGTTTTGCGATTATTGTTTTCTTATTAGTATTTTCCATTTGTCTTACTGTGAACTTGATATCTTTTGAAAGGAGGTTTATGACTTCACGATGGGTAATCATTATAGTTAGATTGCGATTTCGGGCACAATATCCTTTTTTAATAACTTGGGATACTCGATTTTTTCCCAAAGCACAGCCGACATAATTTTTGGGAGAATCTCTCTCGTGTTCGGCATATCTAGGTGGCTTTTCAGTTCCCCAAATACGGCACTTATTCCTATTGACCTTTCTATTAATACGGAATGTTGCTTCATCAGATAATATTAGATTAGTCAAAAAAGTTATGATCAATATTATGCCTTTCATTGAACTAATTACATAAAGAAGCTCGTGTGTGGTAGTCCTCTTTCAACAACATTTGGTACGTTTGGACTTTGTACGCTTTCGTTTTATCTTTTTTTTTTCCAAAATCTTATGCACATTAGATTTTGAAACCCTCATCTCCTAAGATGCTCGTCTTAGCCTCTTTCCTGGGTTTATTACAAATCTCTGATGCGAAAGTTCCTTCATCTCCACAAGGTCTACCAGAACGAAGCTGATCAACAACAAAATCTGTTTCCTTAAACGTCTTCCTCCCTTTGTCTATGCAATTCCTGTGTGGTGTTTCTTTGTTGGTCTGGGTTCTAAACCTTCTTTAGACAGCCACAGGACACTTCGGCTCTGCCAACCAAAGAACACAATCCATCTTTTAGTGAAGCTATGGGTCAATATTAATTCTGAAAAAGATGCCATCTTAAAGTGTCAAAAAATTGGAGAAAATTGTTTTGGTAGAGTAAACAAAGAAAAATCAATATAATTTCGGCAGAAAAAAATAGATACATCAAGATTTTTTGTTCTTTTTACTAATTAATTCTCTCATATTTAGTTACGAAACTACAAGTACTTCAAATGGCCCCAAGACTTTATGGACACCCTGTATATACGAGTATATATATATATATATATATATATATATATATGTATATATATATATTTATGTATATATACATGTGTATATATAAATATATGTATATATATAGATATATATATATATGTGTGTGTGTGTGTGTGTGTGTTTATATATACATTAATGAGTTTTTTATATTAAAAAACCTGGGTTATTTAGGTACACCTTTGCACTTTTTCAACTACGAGTAAC
>NC_134796.1:45966518-45974018 GCF_046742065.1 Oratosquilla oratoria
TGTTAAGATCTTTAGGTTGCATATTTAAGTTTGGTGACTTGTCCTTATTAAGAAGGGTCTCAGGAGTTCGTAAGAGTTTGATATCCTGTGTTTGTCCAATGATGTTTGTGTTTTCCACCAACTTTTCCTTTGTTAGAGTGGTGTTGTAACATGTGATGGTGTGACTTTTTGTTGTACCATTTTGGAGTTCGAGAGTAACACTTCTACTTGATGGTGTTGTTGTGTATCCTATGTATGAGGAGGGTAGGGACGCACAGTTTCCTATTTTGCACAATTATTCATAAACGATTCGGTGGCGCAGTTGGTAGAGTCCCCGACTGTCACTACGGCGGTCCGAGTTCGAATCCTGCCCAGGGATGAAATAATTTCAGTATCGCTGAGCTTCGAGTCGTTACTCCAACTCTCGTGGGCGGGGAGTTGGGTGTGTGTGTGCGTGTAAGGTCACAGCATTACCCATAGGTCGGTCATACGAGCTCTGAGCTCTCTTCCGGGAGAGAAATAGCTGTCGATCACGAGTCCAGCACGTGATCCAAAGACCAAGGTGAATACAAGATGACTTCTTTGTAGGTCTCGAGTTTTCATGGAAAGGTTATTTTTCGTGAACATTGATTAGGTTCTCCTGTTTATGTAATAAACGACAACATCGAGGAAATTATGGGGCCGGGCGGGTTTGACAAATTTCTCGATTGTTTTAATTTGCGTTCATCAGTACTGTCATCCAAGTGCATAAAGGCCTTGTAGAAGATTTTGTTGCGTTCACCATCTTTGCTGATCGCTTTATATTCATCTTTTAAATGTATAAGGTTTTCTTTGTATTCGACTTTAACAAAGATGTCGTCGATGTATCCTGTATCAATGGAAGGCTTTTCAAACCATGAAATACCTCTTTTTCAACTATCTCCATGAAAAAAAGAAACGCGAAGCGAACACCAAATGGGAATCCTATAGCGACACCATTAATCTATCTGTACATATTACCTCGAGGGCAACAGACAAACGGGGCTTCCATTGTAAATATTTCTAACAGATCTTTGAGGGCCACTTTTGGTATATCAAGCTTGGGAACGGCATTTTCCGGGTAGGCCTCTTTCAGGATGTAGTCTATAATACGGGAAATTGGTACATTGGTGAATAGAGTTTCGGCATCCAATGAGGTAGGGGTGTGCCGATTAATCGGCATCGGCATCAGCATCGGCAAGAATCGGCGTCGTCATCGGCAATATTTTCCCGATGACGATGTCGATTCTCAAAAAAAGCAGATTCTCGCCGATGCCGATTTACCAAAAAAGTGCCGATTATTGCTGATGCCGATGCCGATTAATCGGCATACCCCTACAATGAGGTAATAACACCATTGGTATCGGAGTGACTGAGCAAGTGTGAAAAGTCAGCGGGTGACGGAAAGCTAAACATAGAAGGAACAAAGTGTGCAAGTAACTCATTAAAATCTTTTAGCATTAACACAAAACGGAATCTCCTCTCAGGCCCATAATCAGTCAAATTCTTACCCCCAGCTTACGTTATTGCTAAAAAGATGGTTCCGTGGATTTTCTTCTTATATTCACCCTATGGATGAGACCATTGACATAATTTATAGAAGGATTCATCACACCAAAGAATCAGAGGACACCTCCTTAACGGTACCTGAAGACACGTTACATTGCCTAATTCGTGAGTGTACTAAGGAAGCGCCAATTTTTGAACCCGATGGCAGTATGTATATTTAAGTAGATGCTGTTGCCATGGGACCTTCCATTGGGCGTCTTCTTTACTTATTTCTACATGGGCACATCAGAAAAGAGGTTATTTTTGCAACATCCTGAACTCCAGACATCTATGTATGCCAGATACATTGATAATGTCTTTATTAGCGCCCAGAATGAAGACAGCATTTTACAAATTATGAACGCCTTTAAACACAATTCTTCCCTTGAAGGTAACAGTAAACTCCCATTTCTGGATATTTTATTCCGTCGTGGTACTCACTCTTTTACCACTGAAGTTGATGGGAAGGCCACATACCTGGGTTTCTGCCTCAACAGTGCTAGTGAGTGCCCAGAGAAATACTGTAGGAGTGAGATGAATTCTTTTGTTAAGAGAGCCCTCGCTCATTCACCGACTTAGACTGCCACTAAAGAGGAATTGCACAGACTCTCACAACTCTGCCAAAAATGGCTATCCCGAGAAGTTAGTAGATGAGACAATACAAAGATATTTGGACAATTTTATGACATAAGATCACTCACCGAAAGAAACACCTGGTAACTTTGTCCTCTACAAGAACGTCACGTCCTCCGCTGACAAGAAAGACAAAAAGGCAATGAAAAGATCATCTACAATAGTGTAATCCCTGCAGACCCAAACACCACCCTAAAACTTTTTTTTTTTTTTTTTTTTATACAAAACTAAAAGGACATCCAGCCTGGTCACAAAAAATATCTGCCTCCCACAGACAATCCTCTTCCAAGAAGTGAGCTTTATATACCAATATGACTGTAACTTTCCTGACTGCGGTCGCCTTAATTCTCAGTATATAGGTTCAGCCACTACCACCTTGTCTAAGAGGAAGACAGCACATTCACAGGACGGGGCTATCCTTCGCCACACCAACAACATCCATGGAAACCCCCTCACCAGACAACGATTGGAAACACAAACATCAATTCTTTACCACGAACAAGATAGGAAGAGATTAAAAGTGGCTGAATCAGTTTTTATTCGTTTACATAAACCTTCCATCATGATACAACTACAACCAGAAGCTTCACTCCCATCTATGAGAGGATCTCACCAACAACCTACGGGAAACTCGATGGCGCTCCGTGGGTAGCTACGACCGAAATCCTCTCCCAGGGGTTCTTCGTGGGTACAAAATCCCACCCGTCACTCTCCATGTATCATTACAGTTCTCGTACTCGCGTTATCATAACTTGTGTAACTCCTGAGGATGACCCCAGTTTGGGTCGTAAAACGTCTCGAGTAGAGCAACATCATGTACATACATATGCCAAAGGCTTTTTCCCCCTTACAAGGGAGGTAGCCAAAAAGAAAAAGGCATAAAAACCATTCCCACCCACTCCATCCCTAATACACTCCACTCCCCTCCACCCTCCACCCTCCCTTTTATCTTGGCACCTCCTGGATGACGGGTCATCCCTGCATCTTGTCCACTGCAACATCATGTACCTTGGAGAATCTATCAATACCTTCGCTACCTCAGACGACGTATTGAGAGTCCTTCATACAAATTGAAAAATGCTACCACTGCTGTAGAATTCAACAATGCCTGCATTAAAAAATGGCCTCCTCCCAATATATATATATATACATATACATATACATATACATATATATATATATATATATATATATATATATATATATACATGGAGATATGGGAGAGAGGGTTGATGAAAGAGTATTAGGATGGTTCGGACACATGGAAAAAATGAGTGAAGAAAGATTACTAAAAGAGGTGTGGAAGGCAGAGGCGGAAGGAGTGAATTTGAGGGGCGTCCTAGGATGAGATGGGTGGATGGGGTGAAAGGGGCATTACAAAAGAGAGGAATGTCCGTTGAGGAAGGACAGAAGATAGGGGTTAATGGAGAAGGGTTGTGTATGGATGATGGTGTGATGCATGAAGGGGATTGGGTGGGGGATGGGGGGTGAGGAAGTATGTACGAAAAAAAAAAAAAAAAAACGCAGCCCGGAGGGATTTCTCCCAGTCTTCTCCTTTTCTGCATGAGGGGACGGAGAGGGGGGGGGGTCGCCAAATTTATGAAGCGGCCTTGCTGTGGATGTGCTGTGTCTTGCAACACTGCTTCTGACCCAGGGCAATGTACAGGATGTAGGGATGACCCGTCATCCAGGAGGTGCTAAGATAAGAGGGAGGAAGTAGAATATGTAGGGAATGGAATGGGTGGGAGTGGTTTCTATGTCTTTTTTCTTTTTTGGCTCCCCCTCGTGTAAGGTGGAAAAAGCCTTTGGTATATGTATGCATATATGTACACACACACACACACACACACACACACACACACACACACACACACACACACACACACACACACATATATATATATATATATATATATATGTATATATATATATATATTCATGTATATACATATATATGTATATATATATATTTATATTTATACTTATATATATATATATAAATATGTATATACATATACACATATATATATATATATATATATTATATATATTTGTTTATACTTATATATATGTATATATATATATATATATATATATATATATATATATATAATATATGTGTCTGTGCGTGTGTGTGTGTGAGTGCGTGTGTGTACATGTGTGTGTGTGTGTATTCACCTCGGATCTGCTGCAGCCTCTTTTCGAGACAGCCAGACACCACCCTACGGCAGTGAGCTCAGAGCTCATTATTAGCAGATCTCTGGGTAGGTCTGAGACCACTCACACTCCACACACCGGGAATGCAAGGTCACAACTACTTGACTAACGTCCCGTACCTACTCGCTGCTAGGTGAACAGGGGCTACACGTGAAAGGAGACAAACCCAACTTGTCTCCGCCCGGCCGGGGAATCGAACCCCGGTTCTCCGGCTTGTGTGTGTGTGTGTGTGTGTGTGCGTGTGTGTGTGTGTGCACGCGTGTGTGTGTAGACACACAAACACACACACACACACACACACACACACACACACACACACACACACACACATACACAACACACACACACATATATATATATATATATATGTATGTGTGTGTATGTATGTGTGTGTGTGTGTGTGTATGTACAACACTGAATGGATCCTCACGTGCTAGCACAGGCTCGAGTCCTTGGCTATACCACGTTTTAATTTTTGCATGTATGCCTCCTCGAGTTTCTCGATGTTGATGACTTAGAATTAAAGTGAATTGTGGTTGGTAAATGTATATATATATATATATATATATATATATATATATATATATATATATATATATATATATGTATATATATATATATATATATATATATATATATATATGTGTGTGTGTGTGTGTGTGTGTGTGTGTATGTGTGTGTGTGTGTGTATGCAATCCACAGCAAGGTTACTTCATTTAATCGGTGACAACCCCTCTCCGTCCCCTCATGCAGAAAAAGAAAAGACGCGGAGAAATCCCTTCGGGCTGCTTTAAAATATCATTCACACATACTCCCTTACCTCCCATCCCCCACCCACTCCCTTTCATGCATCACAGCATCATCCATACACAACCATTCTTCACTCATCCCTATCTTCCGTCTTTTCCCTTCCTTTCTTCACAGACGTTCCCCTCTTTCCCAGTACCCCTTTTATCCCCTCCATTCATCTCATCCTCGGTCGTCCCCTCATATTCACTCCTTTCACCTCTGCCTTCCACACCTCTTTTACTAATCTTTCTTCACTCATTCTTTCTATGTGACCAAATCATCCCAATACTCTAACATCAACCCTATCTCCCAACTCCCTTTCCATCCCCAGTCTCCTCTTTACCTCTTCGTTTCACACTCTATCCAACCTAGTACCCCTGTCATACTTCTCAGGCATTTCATCACAAACACATTCAAACTCCTCTCTTCCTCTCTGATGTTCCATATTTCTGCCCCATACATTGCTGTCGGCACAATCACTCCTTCGTAGAATCTCCTTTTTGCATCTATTCCAAAATGTCTATTTCTCATTACACTTTCTAATCCCCCATGGCATTTATTTGCTTCTCTCAATCTACATTCTACCTCCACCTCCATTCCTCCCTTTCCTGCCACATTCTTAACTAAGTATCTAAAACTATCCACTTCCCCCAATCTCTCTCCCTTAATACCTCCAACTTGCTGCCACATTCTCCCCTTGTATATCTCATCACCTTACTTTTATCCACATATATCTTCTACTTCCTTCTTCCACACACCTTCCCAAACTCTGTCACTAACTTCCTTAATCCTCTTTCTGATCCTGCCACAAGCGTAGTGTCGTCAGCAAGCAACAAATGGTTTATCTCCTATCATTCTCCATTTTCTTTAACTATCTCCAATCCCCGACCCATTACCCCTGCGTTTACCTATCGCACCACTCCATCTATGTATTAATTGAACAGCAAAGGTGACATAACACATCCCTGGCGAAATCCCATATTTACCTCAAACCACTCACTCTCTCCATTTCTAATTCTAACACAGGTTCTACTACCCTCGTAAAAACTCTTGACTGCTCTTAAAAGTTTTCCTCCTATTGCATATATATGCAATAACTCCCACAATACCTTCCCGTCTATCCTGTCGTAAGCCTTTTCCAAATCCATAAAGACCCCCCCACAAAAAAAGAAAGAAAAAAATGCAGAGATGACCCGTCATCCAGGAGGAGCCAAGATAAGAGGGAGGGAGGGAGGGAGGGGTGAGTGGGAATGGAATGTGTAGGGATGGAATGGGTGGGAGTGGATTTTATGCCTTTGTTCTTTGGTTATCTCCCTTGTAAAGGGGAAAAAGGAAAAAAGCCGTTGGTATACATATATATATATATATATATACACACACACACACACACACACACACACACACACACACACACACACACACACACACACACACACACACACACACACACAGTATATATATATTATATAAATATATATATATATATATATATATATATATATATACATATATATATATATATACAGTAATTCTCCATATATGAACTTCCATTATATAAACCGCCATTTTCCAAACATGATTTATATATTGCGTACATACCCCCTTTGTGCCTTCAGAACTGAGCATTTAGCAGTGAAGTGGCAGATTATCGGAGTGGACGATGGGAGAAGGAAGATAATAATTTTATCTCGTTATCTGAACACTACTCCCCAAATCCGAACAGACCGTGGGTCCAGTTTGTTCGGATACGGGAGGGATTCGTAAGAAGACCCTCTAGATAAGAGACATCGAGTTCGTATTTTGTGTTCTTTGTTGCTTCGACAGGAACTGAAGGCCAAGGAGGAAGTCTTTAATAGTGGGAATGAGTTATTTTTTTTTTAAAGAACTTTGGTTCTTATTCTCTGTATGCATAAGGAAGATACTTCTGTGCTCTCGTTACCTGAAATTGTGTTTAAATATTGGCTGCGAAGCGGTAGCAGGTCCTTCACGTTACTTCAGAAAAAAAGTGAGGAACTATCTGATACGAAACGATACCGTGTGAAAACGATAACGATGACCGATAAGTTCTGGGACGGTGGCTTTTCGTTCATTGATCAAACGAAATGAATTCACAATCAATGATACGCCGGTCGATACGGAACTACGAGAAGTCGCGTGTTATTTGTCGAGCCTGGAGAAGTCTCTCGTCTTTAAGGCAAGATCCGTGCTTATGCCACGTAAATACTGACATCATAAAGAACGATTACTTATTTTTTTTTAGTCCACATTATGCCAGAGAGTTTGGCGTAGGTCGTAGTAAAGTAAAAATGTACAATA
>NC_134796.1:45979018-45984018 GCF_046742065.1 Oratosquilla oratoria
CGAAATAATTTATTTATTTCCATTGAGCTGCAATTTGTATATTAAGTGTCCACACGTATATCCTTGCTTGTTTCATGTTATCTACAAACTTTCTAAAAAAAAATCCTTCATTTCTGTTATTCTCGTTTTAGGCTTCTCATTCATACTTTTTACATTTTATTTTAACATATTTTTGTAGTTCATTTCAATATTTTAAAATATTTTTGTAGTTCATTTCAATATTTTAAAATATTTTTGTAGTTCAATTCAATGTTGAACACCCTGATTCTACTTCGCAACGTCACCAATGTTTACCTTTTATCGTACAACCGCCTCATTTGCATTTCCATTATTGAATACATTTTTTTCTTTCGCAATATTTTTCCACATCTCACACTCCACACGTCCGAGATTATTTCATAAGCCTAAATCTATAATTACAATCAGTATCTTTTCCTCCAACGCCGATAACTGCTTTGCTTTCTTCTAAAAGAGAGAAATATGTGTGCGTGCGGTTGTGTGTGTCCGTGTGTGTGTGTATCTATTTATCTAGTTGTATTTACCTAGCTGTATCTTCCTGGAAGGGGGACTATGTTCGTGGTGTCTCGTCTTTGTATCTCGCAGTGTCTAGTTTGCTCTTAAATTCGTGTATGCTTTTGCACATAGTATTGTTTTGTTCGATTTTTCCAGATCTCCACCGCTCTGTGCGGATTTTTTTTTTCAGGTCTCTTCTATAATCATCCTTTTCGAGTTCTATCGTGTCCTCTTATGTGTGTGTGTGTGTGTGTGTGTGTGTGTATGAGAGAGAGAGAGAGAGAGAGAGAGAGAGAGAGAGAGAGAGAGAGAGAGAGAGAGAGAGAGAGAGAGAGAGAGAGAGAGAGAGAGAGAGAGAGAGAGAGAGAGAGAGAGAGAGAGAGAGAGAGAGAGAGAGAGAGAGAGAGAGAGAGAGAGAGAGAGAGAGAGAGAGAAAGAGGTGAAGGTGACAAAGAAAGTTCCAAATTCATCACTGAATTAGGGGGGACCCGTCCCCTCCCCTTTTCCCGGTTTATAAAAATCCTTTCTTACCCAACTGCCGTCGGGGGAACTACCGGGCCGTAGTCCAGGTCGTTACTTTTGTACGGTCTGGGGTAACTCAACGCTATCGTCTTTGCTTCATAATAAGCACTTGCTAATGCAAAGGTTCTAGTCCTTGCGGTGGACCTTGTTTCTATTTGTTACAATATATATATATATATATATATATATATATATATATATATATATATGTATATATATATATATATATATATACAATATATATATATATATATATATATATATGTATATATATACATATACTTATAAATATATACATATATACATATATGTACAATATATATATATGTATATATATATGTATATATATATTGTATATATACATATATACAGTATATATATATATATATATACTTTATATATATTATATATATACATATATATATACATATATATATATACATATATATATTTATATATACATATATATATGTATACATATATATATATACATATATATACATATATATATGTATATATATTTATATATGGTGGGGGACTCTTTTATCCCTTAGAAATTGCAATATCATCCCCCCACCATTAGGAGATAATTAAGCCCCCCGGTTTGGGTGAGAGCCAACATGTTGATGGGAGACAGTGCTACGGGTGTCACAGTCATTAGTGGAAGCTTTAGGGTCGAGATGAGAAAAGAAGAAAGCGAGAAATTGAGTCTTAACGACTTCACGCATGAGCGAATGGATGCGCGGTGCCTTTCAGACTGAGATTCATAGAATTCGTTTTCAAAGAAAAATAGATAAATAGATAGACAAATAGATAAACAAAGATATAGACAAACAAACAGAAATGGATAAAACAATCCGTCAATAAATAAATACAAAATAAATAAATAGATAAATGGATAAGTCACTAAATGAATTAACAAAAATAAATAAATTAGTCATTGCGAGTCGGGGGGGGGCGTTGGGGGGGATTATAGGAAAATGGGGGTGTGAATTGGGCTTTTTTAGTTCGGAGGGGAGGGGAGGGGAGGGAAAGGAAACAAAGGTGGGGGTGGGGCGAAGTTAACTCCCCCCCCAAAAAAAAAAGATAAATCAAATATAATAAATAGATACTTTGAACAGATAAAGTAAAAGTGCCGTTTAAGCAGCGTCGCTCCGGGCCACGTGGCGACATTGGGGATGTTAATGCGAGCAGAGGACTCCTAAGGTCTCCTTCCTCCTCCTCCCCCTCCTCCTCCTCCTCCTCTCGTCCTCCACCTCCTCCGTCGCCATCGCGTTCGATTCCTCCCCGCCTGACTTCCGCGTCAGGTGTGTCCTCCGTCCCCGAGGGAGAGGGGGGAGGGGGCGATTTGACTCGTCTCATCTCTGTGCCAAGGTGGATCCTCTGCCCCGGGGGAGGGGGGAAGAGGGGAAGAGGGGGGAGGTGGATTGGGAGGGGAGGGGTATGTTGGGGAGGGGGTGGGGGAGAGGTGGATGGGGAGAGAGGGAGGGGGAGGGAGACGTGGAGGGAAGGGGGAAGCTGGGGGAGGGGAGGTTAGGGTCGAGAAGAGGAGGGGGAGGGGGAGGGGGAGGGGGAGGGGGAGGTGAGGAGGTTCCTTGAAGAGACTACCGCTGACCACCGTTTTTTTTATTTGAATTTCTTCTTTTATTATTTGCTAATTTATTCGTTTATTTGCTTATTTGGTTATCAGTATGAAGGGACGTTTGTATCTTAGTAAGAGGAAGACATAGAACAAGAAAAAGAAGAAGAACAAATAAAAAGAAGAATAGAAGAACAAGGACAAAGAACAGGGGGAGGAAAAAAGAAAAAATGAAAAAATGAAGAATAATAAGGAAAAGACGAAGACGAGGACGAAGAATAAGAAGTGGAAGAAAGTAAAGAAGGGAAAAACAAAGAAGACTGAGAAAAAGAAAACGAGGAATAGAGAGATGAAGTGGAAGAAGAGGAAGAGGGTGACGAAGAGGATGAAACAATAAATAAATGAAGAGGAAGAGGAGAGGAAAAAACGGGAAAGTGGACGAGGAATAGGAAGAGAAAGAGAAGGAGGATGGAGGAGAAGAAGAGGAAAAAGAAAAAGGAGGAGGAGGATGGGGAGGAGGAGGAGGAAGAGGAGGAGGAAGAGGAAGAGGAGGAGGAGGAGGTTGAGGAGGAGGAGGAGGAGGTTGAGGAGGAGGAGGAGGAGGTTGAGGAGGAGGAGGTTGAGGAGGAGGAGGAGGAGGAGGAGGAGGAAGAGGAGGAGGAAGAGGAGGAGGAGGAGGAGGAGGAAGAGGAGGAGGAAGAAGAGGAAGAGGGAGGAGGAGGAGGTTGAGGAGGAGGAGGAGGCGGAGGAAGAGGAGGAAGAAGAGGATGAGAATGAGGAAGAGGAGGAGGAGGTTGAGGAGGAGGAGGTTGAGGAGGAGGAGGAGGAGGTTGAGGAGGGGGAGGAGGAGGAAGAAGAGGATGAGAATGATGAAGAGGAGGAGGAAAATATCTTCCTTGATCTCCTCCTGCTCGGGTGGTTCCTCGTATGTCCTTGTTCCACGGAAGTCCCCACTACTATTTCTATCTGAACCCGTCCAGAGGGCCTACTACCCACCCACCCTCGCTCCGTTTTCTTCCTGATGCGAATCCCGTTTTCTTCGTCTCGCTTTCGTTTCCTCCCCATTTTTTATTTTGTCATTTCGTTTCTTATGATTTTTTTTACCCAAATTTTCTACAAAAACAACACTAACCTCGATCAACAAAAATGGAGGAATGGATATATAAATAAATAAATAAATAAATAAATAAATAAATAAATAAATGGGTAAATAAGAATCAATACAAAGGATTAATCTCTGCAAAAAAGACGAATAAATGCATAAAGATAAAAAAATGAATAAATTGAATAGAAATAATAAAAACTAAAATACAATTAGTGAATATATAAGTAATGAATGAATAATGAAATAGATAAATACATAAATGAATAAGATAAAGAGAATAATTAAAAAGAACGAAGAAATACCAAATTAGAAATGAGTGAAAGCTTAAACAATATAAGCAAAGAAACGACTTGACAAACAAATAGATAAACAAATACATAAAAGAATAAGTGAACAAATAAAAGTATTGATGTTTTAATCCTTTCCCCCATCCCCCTTTCCTTTCTATTTCCCCTTTCCCCTCTCCCCTTCCTCCTTCCCCTTTTCCTTCCCCCTTCCCCTTTTCCCCCTCCCCCCCACTCCCTCTTCCCCACTCCCTCTTCCCCCTCCCCTTCCCCTTTTCCTCTTTCCCCCTTTCTCCTTCCCCTTTCCCCCCTTCCTATTTCTCCCCTTCCTCCTTTCCCCACTCCCCCGTTCACCTGTCCCCCTCTCTTCCCCCCCCCCCCCGGTCAGCTCGATCCTTCCCCCCCCCCCGTCCCCCCGCACTCTCCATCAAGGTCCACCTAATCCTTCGTCGACCCTCTCCTTCTCTATTGACCTTGACCACCCCTCTTAGGCAACTCTTCTGTCGTCAGAAGGCTGTATGTAATTAATAATAATAATAGATAATGATAATAATGATTGATAATAATGATAATAATGAGAATAATAATAATAATAATGATAATAATAATAATAATAATAATGATAATAATAATAATAATAATAATAATAATAATAATAATAATAATAATAATAATAATAATAATGATAAATAAATGAATAAATAAAATGAATAATTAGAAAATAGAATAAACAAACAAACAAATAAAATAGAAGAAAATTAATGGAAGTTAGAAAAAGAACAAGACAAATCAAAATAGAATTAAACTATATATACCGTTATATATATATATATATATATATATATGTATATATATATATATATATATATATATATATATATTTATATAGTTATATATATATATATATTTTATATATATATATATATATATATATATATATATATATATATTGCTATGTCAACTATTGGCTCAAATTTTCGTTTCTGTCTTTCCATTT
>NC_134796.1:45989018-46006518 GCF_046742065.1 Oratosquilla oratoria
TAGAGGTACATTTTAACAACCACAATGCACTTTAATTCTAAGCCATCAACATCGGGAGAACCAATGGGGCCACATGCAAAAATTGAAATGCGGTCCTGCCGAAAACTCGGACTTAGCGATCACATGACAAGTGCCGTAGTAACTATATATATAGATATATATATATATATATATATATATACATATATATACATATATATACACATATACATATATATATATAATATACATACATATATATACACATATACATATATATATATAATATATATACATATATGTATACATATATATATACATATATGTATATATATATGTATATATGTATATATGTATATATATATATATATGTGTGTGTGTGTGTGTGTATGCGTGTGTGTGTATGTGTGTGCGTGTGTGTGTGTGTATGTATGTGTGTGTGTGTGTGTGTGTATCAAAACCCTTTTAGGGGGATTGATTCGTGTGCTCCAAGATCTCACAAATAAATGAATCTATAGGTAGATAAATGAATAGACACACAGACCAAAAGAAAGAAGAAAAAATTCCCGCGTACCGTTGCCATGGGAACAGCAAATGCTGCATTCAACGATGCAAAGATCTCTTCAATTTGCTGAAAACCTTTACATATTTTATTTCTGTAAGGAGAAAAATAGGTGAATAAATAAAAATAAACAAATGTGTGAACGAATAATTTGATAAAAAATGATCAATCAAGATACAGTATGTATACACAAATCTACGAGTGCATGTTCGTATGTACGTGCAACAGAATACGTACACGTGAATAGGAACGTACATACTCGTATGAACGCAGTAAAGCAGAATTTTCTCACATTTCTCCATCTTACAAGCCCATTAACAAACGAAAAAATCCAACCAATTACAAACTACAGCAAAACCGAGCTTAACAATGTATTTTTGTATTGTATTAAAGAACAATAAGATCACCTTTACTGCTTCAGACCAAACGGATGCAATGCAAATATTCTGATCCATCCGATTTAAAGAGAAGTTATTTTGAAAAAACGAGTTATTTCTTGAATCGATTACAGAATAATAGAAATACATAAACTGCTACATCCCCGTTTAAAAAATTCGCTCCAGCCTTTTACACCTCAGTATTCTTTTCCCCCACCACAGGGTTCGACGGAAAAGAAAAGCAAAAAGCAAAAAGAAAAAAGAAAATAAATATTCAGAGAAGTGTTACAGGACAGTACTAGGAGCGGGGGGACAGTATAACGGAGGGACAGTCGCAGTATAATAAAGTATCATCATTTCTCTATGAACAGAGATTTCCTCTACCACAGACAAAATGATGTGTGGCTCTGGTCCGTAGGGGCGTCCAATATAGACGCTAAAGTATCAGGTACATGCTATTGAGCAGTTTTTAACTCCACAATAACATACAACTAATAACCCAGACGGGGTATTGTATGTATGTATATGTATATATATATATATATATATATATATATATATATATATATATATATATATCTATATTCCTCGCAAAAATGGGCAGGGGATTCTCTCTCAAACATATTTCATTGAATGATACAGCAAGCTTGTTGTGACCAAGCTTCCTGTCAACCTTCTCTCTCTTTTCGTAAAGCGACTTTGCCTTCCATAGGCAGGAGTCCAAGTAATTCGCCGTATGCCATTAGGTAGAATTATAGCCAAAACGCGTTTCACACCTCCTGGTGCTTCTTCAGTGGCAGATGAAGGAATGAACTATAGACTACCTAGGAAAGATCACCCGCTCGCGCGGGATCGGTAGTTGTAGGAGGGGAAGAGATGTCTGTATGAAATTGAAAAGATAGTTGTGTATAAAAGAGGGCCTTTACCACCGGGCTATTATGGGGATATTTATTTCGTGGGGTCGTGGCTTTGGAGGGGTGGACAGGAGACTTGGAGTTGGAAGCTGGAATCAATGCATGTAACCGTGAGATTACTTTAGGGATATCTATTCATCTTGACCTCAACCAACAAAGTTAGAAAGGGAGTAGGAGGCTTAGTCGTAGGGAAAAAATGGAAATAATTTTAGTGGTAGGTAAACTGAAAATGAGAAGATACAGTAGGAAAGTTAGAAATGAAAATAATTTCAGTAGAAGGAAAAGTTTATGTAGATGTTTGTGCATGTAGTCGTGTTTTTGTTTGCGATGTGCTTGTGTGTGTATGCTACGCATAGAGGGTTGTTGCCTCTAAGCGGGTGTACATACAGCTTGATAATTAATTAAAGGGCGAGACATCATCATCATCATTATTATTATTATTATTATTATTATTATTATTATCATCATCATCATCATCATCATAACCAGCGAGCACTGAACCCTGATTCCGTGAAGAACAGAAACTTTTATACCCGGGGATGTGGGTTAGATGGGAAGAAGGTGGATGGTGATTGGCTGGATGGCTGCTGCTACGGGTTAGGCACAGTCTGTTCTCTCATTGGCTGAGAGTTGCGTGACGTCATTAATGTGCGCCCCAGCGCCGTAGTGGGAGGACCTTCTCACGTTGGGTAAGGCCTACAGACCTGTAGGGTTTTCCCAGCGATATTGGGGAAGAGAGGAGGGAGAAGGGGAGGGGGCGATGGATGAGGGGTAGGGGAGGAAGAGAGAAAAGGAATCAAGGGAGAGTGATGAGCGGAAGGCGAGGAGGAAGAGGAGGAGGAGGAGGAGGAGGAGGAGGAGGAGGAGGAGGAGGAGGAGGAGGAGGAGGAGGAGGAGGAGGGGGATCAGCTGACAAGAGACCCAACGCTCCCTAGCCCCTTTCCCTCTCCTCCTCCCCTCCCTCCCTTCCTCCTTCCCTACTCTCCCCTCCCATCCTTTCCCCTCACCTCCCTTCCCTCCCCTCCCTCCCTTCCTCCACCTCCCTTCCACTCACTCATTCTGTATTTTGAAAACATCGGGGAGATGTACATGTAGACAGTATAATATTTTTTATTTAATTTTATTTTCTATTTATCTGATTGATTGAATTGATTTACTTATTTATGTATCTGTTCATTTATTTACTTAATTGATTATTTGTTCACTTATTTGCTTGTTTAGCTATTGATCTTTTTCATATTGGTGTAGGGAAGCATCGGCCTAAATGCGCACATCGGTAGTATTTGTTTTTTTTTATCTTCGTTTACTATTTCTTTATTTTCTACTTTTTCATTGGTCCGATTATCGGCCTCGCGTGTTTGGTGTTTACGTTCTGCATTCAGAATTCGATCAGAGTAATTTTTGGAAGAGAAGGAAAAAAAAAAACAGGAATAAAAAAATCAATCGAAAATGACTTCAAGATTAGTGATTTTTTTTATTCAACATTTTTATTCCTGTGATTTATAATTATTTCGGATAATTTTCATATATCTTAGTAATATGTTTACGTATTTATTACTTTCTTTATTTACTATAACTTTTTTATTTATTTACTTATATTTATCTATTTATTCATTAATGCATTAATTTATTTATTAATCTATTAATTTATATACCGCCTCTCCCCTCCAGATTCTTCCTTCCTTCCCCTCCCCTCCCCTCCTCTCCCTCTCCACCTTCTTCCCCCTTTCCCCTCCCTCCCCTCCTTCATCTTCCCCATCTCCCCTCCACCTTCTTCCTCCTCTCCCTTTCCACCTTCTTCTTCTTCTTCTCTTGTCTTCACATTCTCCCATCTACCCCTCTTCTCCCTAACTATCCTTTCTTCCTCTCCTCCTCCCCCACTTCTCCTCCTCTCCTCTGTGTTTGCACGGCCCAGTCAGACAGCGGAGATGTTAAATCGCTCAGGAACAATGACTAATCAAGAGACAATCCTCGTTCCCAAGGTTAAATCCAGATCGAATTGACTCCTTCATGGTCGGACATCGTTTGGTATCTGATTAAAATCGTGTGGTATGACAGCCAAGCTAAAAATAAGTCACCATGGCAACCAACAACGAAAAAACTTGACTGTGCAACTTACCTTGTCAGAGAAACCCAACCCCCGCAACTGTCCCAGCCGACCAATGGCGTAACGTTATCCCGCCGACGTCACTCGACGACGCTCGCCTACCCACCAATTGTACGACTTAGTGGGCGGAGCTTCTGTGCAAAGATTCTTGGGCAGACCAGACCTTCCACCCGGATGGACCTTTTCCCGGAAGAGGAAGTGAGTAGCGAAGGAGCGTACAGTCGACAGCACTTCGACCGAATGCTTACGTTTGCGTTGCTACGCTCCATTAAGTCTTCCGAGGGAGGGTGAGGGTGAGCGTAGGAGGGGACATTCTACGATTTTTTTTCGGATACGATGAGTGACGGGAAATTGCAGACTAATTGTCGCTGTTATTAGTTTTGTTATTAGTACCGTTATTTTTATTTATTTTTCTGGGCTTTTGCGGATAAAACGGTTATTGTTATTAGTGCTGTTATTGTTATTGGACTGTTCTCGAGTAATTGTTATTGTTATTTGTGTTGCGGTTTGTGTATTGTTATTGTTAATACTAATTTTTTGTTATAACACTGTCGTGGTTTTTATCGAAGTTATTGTTGTTACTGTCGTTGTTATTGTACAGTAGTAACAATGATAGTGACAATAACAATAACATTAGAGATTATTACGATGTTTTGATAACAATAACAACAAACTTAATAACAACAAGAACAATGATAGTAACCGTTTCACAATAACGACAATAATAATGACGGTATATACAATAATAACGACAAAAATAACTTTATTGGTGATTTTACTTCATTTTGCTCACCCGTGCCCTAGGTACTCGGCAGCCTGTGGGAGAGGGACGGGTGGGATGTTGGTCATAAAGAGGTTCCCGGTGGCGACGTCGATTGGGCCAGCCAAGCGGGACGGGTTTGTACAAGCGAATCTATTAGGGACTCGTTGAAGCTTCACTAATTCCCCCCCCCCCCGCACGGGTGGTGGACCGAGGAAGGAGGGAGGGGGGAAGGAGGGAGGGGGAAGGAGGGAGGGGGGATGTCGACTAAATAATTCCGACAGTCGTCCCCGTAAGATTAACTTCCAGGTTGGAGAATTTTATAGGCCCGTTAGCTCAATTGGTAGAGCGTTGGATTTGTGTTATCGGAAGTCTCAGTTCGAATCCGGGGACGACTGTCGGAATTATTTGATATATATATATATATATATATATATATATATATATATATATATATATATATATATATGTATATACACACACATATATATATTATATATACATATATATATACATATATATATATATACATATATATATATATATATATATATACATATTGTCACGACCCACATATATCATATCATAAGAATATACACGTAAAAAGGTGAAACTTGATTTATTTGTGATGTGTGGTGTTCCGTAGCTTGGAAGTGATCGGGCGTAAGCAACGACGACATGACGTCATGACCGTTTCATAGAAATGTGTGAGGTCACGTCCTTAATTATTATAGAAAATATTATTTAATGTATATATTTTTATTGTAGTCTGATGTGCATGATCAAAATTTCATGTACATTTCATGACTATGCATGGTCTATTTTTGACCGAGGGCGCTGCCTAACCGTATAAGATGGAGAAAGAACACAACATCTTGGTTTCAAATCTTCTACCCAGTCACAAGATATATATATATATATATATATATATATATATATATATATATATATATATATTTATATATAAGATCTTTCTTCTATTGAATAGTAGTAAGACCTCCAAGTTATCCACAATCAACCAGAAACTTATTTTCAGTGATTTATAACAGAAACTTATTTTCAGTGATCTACAATACTCCCAAGTATTCCGGATTAAAGAAATTATCTTCAGTGATATAAGAAAAAGCTTAATCTCTTCGGATGAAGGAGAATCTTTGACATACAGTTCGTATACCATCAAGTATTCAAAAGCAATATATAGCTAATATCTATCGTACAAAATTTACTTAATCTGCTTAAAAGATAAATGATGTATCAATGGTGAATTTGACAAATACCAATCATATTGCATATATCATAAGGATTAGTTTGTGCGTTTAGGGAATATTTATGTTGTAATGTAGGAATTATATTATCAAGAAGATTCATATGAAGATAATAATTTTCCATTTTTTCCATCAATATCAGTCTAAATTTAAGTAAAATTAAATTACGTATCACATGTGTTTCAGCTGGATAATTTGCATCGATTATTCCCGCATCACGATCAAAATAAATATTTTTGTCACTGAAGACATATTAAACCACATTCTGATTGTGATGATATATATACCTGTCTGGGGGTACTGACTGCTTGTTATTGTGCGGTATGAACAGTGCAGTAACATACAATCGGTACTTTAGGGACTATATGGGGCGCCCCTACGGACCAGAGCCTCACATAATTTGTCTATGTTAGAGTAAATCTCTAACCATAGAGAAATGATGCTATTTTTTCTGTACTGCAACTGTAACTCCGTGATGCTGTCACACCCCCTCTAAATACTGTCCTGTACCACTTGTTTGAGTATACATTTCCATTTTCGCCCTCCCCCTGTGTTAGGGGGGAGAAAGAATACTGCCACCGAGTCTTCCCACCTGGGTCGTAAAAGAACAATCACGAACACTCCTCTTAAGATAAAAAAACACAAACGTTCCAGTGAAAGACCGTGCCTGTGTGAGCGAGGGCCAAGACTATGCTGGGAAGCCTTAAGCTCTTCAAAACCGCAATACTGTCCACCAAACGTCGATTGTACTTAGCCCTAGTCAGACCGATTCTGTGCCAGTACCCGAGATTGAGACAGTTTACACATCCCACAAACAACTCCGCCTATCAGAAGGCTCAGAATGCTGCCGTCATGTCCATCAAGGGGTCGCGATGGAGCGACTTCAGAACCGATGAGTCCCTACACTGAGATGCCAACATCCGCCCACTCAACCAATACAAACACAAACTTCACATGAAACGCCTAGAAAGACGGCACGCCGAACACAAACACCTGATACGACACATAACACCTCGACTTCACAGTACAGACTACATGTCACCTGCGCCTCTCCCTCGGGGGGTGTACATGATAAATCGTGTATAGCCGCGCGTATATACAACGAACCCTTTCACCAACTGTGATCGTGACCAGACGTGCCGCGATGTGCTGGGTTATGCCTAAGTACCACGGACATAAGTCCATCTGTATCCAACGGCAAGCGTGAGGAAAGGCAGCAGATTCTCAGATGACGTGCTGTGGCTGGCCGGGTTCAGTCCTTGCTGGGTATATTTATATTTGTATATATATATTCATATGTATATTCATTTGCAATTCCCTTTGAAAAACCGTGCAAATATTTAATATATATTCACATTTCAACCGAATATATATATATATATATATATATATATATGTATAATATATATATATATTATATATTATATATATATATATACTGTATATTATACATATATATATACACATACATACATACATACATACATACATATAATATTATCTCTTCTCTTCTCGCCGGCAAAATGGCTCCGTTATTTTAGGAAGTCTTTTGTCGGCCAGGAGCCAAGATATGAGTCGCACTTTATATATCCTGTTAAACGTACACTCACATAGAGGCCAAAACCCTCTGCGGTGCATACACACAGTAGCATATCGCAAACAAAAATACTACTTCAGGCACAAACATCTACGTAAGCCTTTTCTCCTACTGAAATTAATTTAATTTCTAATTTCCTCTCCTGCTGCATCTTCTCATTTCAGTTTACCTACCACTAAAACTCTTTCCAAATTTTTGCCTGTCCCTACGAGTTAGCCTCCTAAGCCTATTTTTTAACTTTGTTGGTTGAAGTTTTTGTTGAATATCCCAAACAGTCCCCTCACAGATATTGATGTCAGACTCCAGCTCCAAGTCCCCTGCCCATGCCTCCTGAACATTTCAAGCTTCGTGGACGTCTTACATTGACTTAAATATTCAAGTGACCCCTTGATATAATCAATTTATGTTTGTATGTTGGAATTGGTAACAAAAGGTTCTCCTTTTATGGGAATTGGTGTTTATTACTATGGGAAAAATTAGAAAATATATTAACATCTCGATTAAGACATATTGCGTAATCATGAGTTATAAAAAGAAAAAAAAAAAAAACTGAGCGAGGACAGAATTAGTTATATTATTTTGAATTCCCTGCTCGTGTGGTTTTCATCTTTGATTTTTATTTATATATTCATTTAACGTATCTTGTGTATTATGTATTTAGAATTAATCTTACTCAGTTAACGCTCTGTTGAATTAAGTAGATAAGTAAATAGATAACTAGTATCTCCAATATCTCACGGGTTCCATTTGATAGAGATTTTTACATTCTCTCCCTTTCTCTTTCTCTTTCTCCCCCCCCCTCTCTCTCTCTCTCTACCTCCATCTCCTTCTGTGTGCTGTATGTATACTCATTGCGGAGGACCGATTTGGCCAAGGTCCGTGCATTAGAACTTTCCTACTTTTCTTCATCATCTCTCGTGAGTTTCCACAAATCTTTGTTGATTTGCCGCTGTGCTCAGTGTTTGCCTCTTGGTATCGATTTTTTTTTTTTTTGCATCGACATTTCCTTTTTTTTATCGCGATTTTTTTTGTTTTGTTTTTTTGGTTTTCATTTTTTTCTTTTATTCTTTTCCGAGCGAAACACGATGTATGAATGTTGACTCTAAGTATTGATTCTTTCTGCAAAGTTCCTCGCTTACTTCTCCTCCTTTTCCTCCTCCTCCTCCTATTCCTTCTCCCCTTCTCATCTTCCTCCTCCTTCTCTTCCTCCTCCTCCTCCTCTTCCTCCTCCTGCTGCAGGTATCGCACCAAAGTAAAAAAGTCGGAATAATTTGTGTGTTTTTGTGATTCACCACGGTCTTGGACAATGTGGTGGATTCGTGATCGAAAGCTATTACTGTCCCGGATGAGAGTTCAAAGCTCATATCTGGTCCGCTCTATGGGTAATGCTATGGTCTTTGTGTGCGTGCGCGCGCGCGTGTGTGTGTATGTGTGTGTGTGTATGTGTGTGTGTGTGTGTGTGTGTGTGTGTGTGTGTGTGTGTGTGTGTGTGTGTATGTGTGTGTCAGATAATATGAATTAATTTATACTATAAAGGGAGATGATGCATAATTTACTTTTATTTCAATGGATGACAGGCAGGATGGGAGGGAGAGGATGAGAGAGAGAGAGAGAGAGAGAGAGAGAGAGAGAGAGAGAGAGAGAGAGAGAGAGAGAGAGAGAGAGAGAGAGAGAGAGAGAGAGAGAGAGAGAGAGAGAGAGAGAATGTCGCCAGGCGGTAGAACATCCCACGGACAGACTGTCCACATCGAGGATTTCATTTATCTTAAAAGAATGATTTTGTTGTCAAGCTAAATTCCTCTTTTTGTTAAACTTTTTGTTGAGATAACTGGAGGATTTAGTCTTATTCTGAAAAACGTTTGATTTTTTTTATTTAGTTATACGCGCACACACGCACGCACACACACACACACACACACACACACACACACACACACACACACACACACACACACACACACAAGTTAGATAAGAAAGTGGTGTGTGCAAAAACAATACACGAATTTAAAAACAGTCTAGATAAAACGAGATATGAAGACGGTACACTATGAGCATAGCTCCCCTTCCCGTAAAATACAACTATGTAAATACACACACACATTTTTCCTATCAGTCCATTAAGAACACGTTGACAACCTCACACCCGTCTTCCGTTTTCTATGCCAACACTCGTTTCCCATTTTCTATGCCAAGATTAAATGACACAAAGGAACTCGATTTACGACGAACCCCCTCTCCCCCGCGGATGAAGTGGGCGGGGGGGGGGGGGGTTGCCATACAGGAGGCAACTAGGACTCCGAACGTGGTACCCCATCAACTTTGCAGGCAATGACGCTAAATTTTGTACATTATATTCTGGTTGACACTGGGCGATTTTTAATCTGCTGGCTAACCTTAATCTCTCGTTTAAGCGTGAGCTGTGTTTGGGGTTAACGGGGTTCGTATGCTTAAAAGATATTGTAGTTTAAGCCCACAATTAACAAGAGTAGTATGTATATACGTATACATATATATATATACATATATATATATATATATATATATATATATATATATATATATATATCTTGATGGAGCAATTGGTTAAGTCACTACAGCACTTGTCACGTGCTAGCTGGGTTCGAATCCTTGGCCGTACCACGTTTCAATTTCTCCATGGATCTCCTGATGTTGATGGCTTAGAATTAAAGTCATTGTGTTTGATAAAAATGTATCTCTATTCACTGGAACCCATTCAGTGTTGTGCATGTATATATATATATATATATATATATATATATATATATATATATATATACATATACATACATATGTATATACACATATATATATAGAGTAAATATTAAGAGATTTAATTTTTCTTAACTAAATCTTTATTATTTTGAATAAAGGACTCAGAGATGGTACTTACTAAAGGAAAAAGCTGTGTCTGTACTACCTCTGGCTCTTTTGTTTAAAAAATTAAATCTCTTGATAATGACTATCCTCATCAATTAGTTAATTCTGGTGTTACTGGGCTCATCACTCACGCCCCAGTTAAAGAAGTTTTAAGCTTTCTACTAAATATTCTGGGTAAAAGTATCGAAAACCACGAACACTTTAGAACACCCGTTCTTCCTTTCCATGAATATTTCCTTGGTATTGTAAACTTCTTTAAGAAAATTAAAAGTGAAAATAGCATTTGAATATGACAACACCATAAAAAAGAATCTTACAAACAACATGCCTAACAACAACTGGGTAGTGTATAAAATTCCTTTAACTTTTTTTTTAAAAACCTTTATACTGAGCAAACGGGAAAAAAATTGGAAACAAGGATTTCCCAAGAAAACAATGCTTTGTTTCATCGTAAATCATTAAATAACCATCATATTGATTGGTCCAGGGCAACAATCTTAGCAAAAACAAGTTTACCTGAAAGAAACGTGATTGAATCATGTTTAATCTCAGGCACTTTTGGTAGAAATGTCAACTTAAGCTATCGACTTTTCAAACTAGACAAATTGGTAACCGAACTGGTGATGAAAATGTTTCCGCTTGGTAAAAGAATACATTGGCGATGGATGAGGACATGGATAATTTGTAGAGGGCGTCGCTTCAGGGCGAACAATCGAAGGAGGAGGAGGAGGAGGAGGAGGAGGAGGAGGAGGAGGGAGGGAACCTCTCGCCTTATGCGGCACTGTCGTCTTTGATCTGCAGATAATTATAATTTGGAGATTCTGTGGGGATGATTTTGTTGAAAAGAGAGAGAGAGAGAGAGAGAGAGAGAGAGAGAGAGAGAGAGAGAGAGAGAGAGAGAGAGAGAATAAAAAAGAAAAGAAAATAAAAGAAAAAGAAGATGAAGAAAAAGGACGAAATCGTAATTTTTTCAAGAATATTTATTTCTTCTCCAGTCTGCGCCAGGTGATTTTATTCACAGCTGAGGTCTGGAAGGGGCGGAACCACGAGGGAACGTGACCTAGGTCGACCGGGACCACGTTTGTGTCCGCTTCCGGTCCTTTCCCTGCTGACTAACATGTCCAAAGGCTCAGAGGAATTTCTAAAATAAAAAAAAAAAAAAAAAGAAAAAAAAAACGGGCTTCCACACCACATCTGATCCCGTAGAAAGAAAAATAAATTATATATCATTACTTATTAGTATTATAATTACTTTTAGTATTTTCCCATGATAGACATTTTTTCCATTTCCGAAAGGTGGGGGGGTAGCCATTACAATCCCGCAAAAGGGGGGAGAGGTAAAACCTGGATCACAAGATCCTTCTCACTTGCACACTTGGTGAAACCTGGGGGTCGTACTCGACACCAGATCGTTCGCAGTCCATGACGCTAGCCACTGGGACCCAGACAGTGTTTCTAGATAATAACAATAACAACAATAACGACGACTACGATAACATCAACAACGAGGATGACGGTAACGACAACGACGTAACCACAAGAACATCATCATTGAGGGTATTTCTATTACCATTACCATTACTGTTACCGGAAGTCCTTCCTCACTCCCTTCTTCCCTCTCTCCTTCTCCTCCTCCCACCTCTCTCTCTCTCTCTCTCTCTCTCTCTCTCTCTTTCCAATCCTGTACTACTCGCCAGTCCCAATCACTTGTAACCAATTCGAAATAGAATTAACAATTTTGCCGACAAGTTTAGGAATGAACAAAAGAACTCCAGAATAAAATGCTCTCCAACTTCAAGATGTTTTATGACAATTACAAGCACATTTAACGAAAGAACATGTCGGATGATTTAAGAAACAAAACCAGTTAAGGTTTGGTGTATTTTATGACAATTACAAGCACATTTAACAAATGAACATGTCGGGTGATTTAAGAAAGGAAATTAGTTAAGCTTTGGTGTGTTTTATGACAATTACAAGCACATTTATCAAATGAACATGTCAGGTGATTTAAGAAAGTCAGTTAAGGTCGCTTATACTCTTGTTTAAGGTAGATCACGTTCGCTGACGTTGTCAAAAGGTTGTTTGTAAACAGTGCTTTCTAAACCTTTTTTTTATAGATTGATGCTACCTTGGGTTCTATGTGGATTCCTAACCCCCTCATATTCTCCCTCATATACACATATGCGAACACATATTTTTTATTCATACTCTTACTTCAGCTACTACATAACAAAGGTATGCATTCGTCCGATAATTCTTATGTCAGTTTTATCTTCTATAAATTGTATGCGTGTTCCTTTCCCTTAAGTGTTTATGACATATGTTTTGTCACTCAGATTTTATGAAAAATGAAAAAAAAAAAATTATTTTTTGATTGCTCCTTACCCCCTCCCCCCCCTTTTGCATCTCCACCCATCTCCAGATCTTTCCATCGCCCATTTTGGAAACCAAAGTTTTAAAGATACGGTGACGTTAAAAGACTTTATTCATCTGAAAGGACATCATGGAAAAGAATAAAGACCAAACACAAAATGAAAAAATAAAACAGAAAGTGGGAGAAATGAGAAGAACGATGAAAAGGAGGTGAAAAAAAAAGAAAAAAAGTGAAGAGCAGGGAATGGATGAGAGACGTAACTCACCTAGCATGACCTAAAACCTTTATTCAGAAAACGGGAGAAGGAAGAAAGAACGAAGGAAAAGGAGCAGAAACGAAATGAAAGAAAACGGGAATGATGCGACAGTACCCACCAAACATTCACCAAAAAACGTTATTCATCAAATGAGACAATTCAGGAAGAACTTGGAAAACGGAACGGAAGAGAAAGAACGAACAACATGGCGAGTTGGACGAAGAGAAGCGGTGAAACGGGACTCAGCAGAAAGACGAAAACATGAGAGCAGAAAACAAACAAAAGATAAAAAGTGATTAGGGGGCGAAAGGGAGTGAAGAGGGAAAATGGAGGAAAGAAAGAAGAGAAAGGAATAAAAGTGGAGAGGAGGGGGAAAAGTGAATTGGAGGAGAAAGAGGGAAATGATGAGGGGAGTAAAAAGGGAAGAGGGGAAAAAGGCAGAAGAGAGATGAAAGAGGGGAAGCGTAAAAGAGAGGAATGAAGCGATGGTCGATGAAAGCGAGGAAGAGGAACAGGGATGAAAGGGAAATGACAAAGTAATAGAATTACACAAAATACATATACAGTATATATATATATATATATATATATACACACACACACACACACACACACACACACACACACACACACAGACAGACAGACACACACACACACACACACACACACACACACACACACACACACAGACACACACACACACACACACACACACACACACACACACACACACACTGTGGTGGATGTCTGGAACAAACTCGGCGAAAAAACAGCATGTGTAAAAACCATACGGGAATTTAAAAACAAACTAAATGCTGAGAATTACAAAGACGGGTCACTATACAACTAGGTAAATGCATGTAGGTAAACACACACACACACACACACACACACACACACACACACACACACACACACACACACACACACACACACACACACACACACACACACACACACACACACACAGACACACACGAACGCACAAACACGCATAAGCACGCACGCACGGATGCACGCACACACACACACACACACACACACACACACACACACACACACACACACGAACGCACAAAAACGCACCCGAACGCAAACGAACACACACGAACACGCTCACACACCCAGACACACACACACACACACACACACACACACACACACACACACACACATATATATATATATATATACATACACATTGCACAGTATTTATATGGAGCAATACCGAAATACAAAGAGAGATAACTCAATAGACAGATGCATAGCTAGAGTAAGCGAAGAAGAAGCGGGTGTTAAGTAGTGGACTGGCGACAAGAGGAAGAAGGAAGAAAGAGGAGGAGGAGGAAGAGGAGGAGGAGGAAGAGGAGGAGGAAGAGGAGGAGGAAGAGGAGGAGGAGAAAGAGGAAGATGAGGAGGAGGAGGAGATGGAGGAGGAGGAGGAGATGGAGGAGGAGGAGGAGGAGGAGGAGGAGGAGGAGGAAGAGGCAGGAAGATAGATAAGTGAAGAGATTGAAAGGCTATAGTAGAAAGGAGAGTTGAAACGGAATAGGATTGTGAAGACAAGAGAAGCGAGAGAGAGAGAAGGAAAGAGAGAAAGAAAGAGAGAGAGAAAGAGAGAGAAGGGAAGAGAGAAAGGAGAAACAGAGGGGAGAGATAACTGGGGAGATAGAGAGAGAGACAATGAGGTTGATAAGGGGGGTGACTGGGGAGAAGAAGAGAAGAGAGAAGAGGAGAGGAGTGGAGAGGAAGAAAGAAAGAAAGAGGAAGAAGAAGAAGAAGAGGAGGTAGAAGAAGAAGAAGAGGAGGTAGAAGAAGAAGAAGAGGAAGAGGAAGAAGAGGAAGAAGAGGAAGAGGAAGAAGAGGAAGAAGACGAAAAAAGAAAAAAGAAGAAGAAGAGGAAGAAGAGAAAGAAGAGGAAGAAGAGGAGAAACATGGATGAAGCGAGATCTGCGAGAGGTGTTAAGCCAGAGGGGAGGGGGAGGGGGAGGGGAGGAGGGAGGGGGAGGAGAGAAGGGAGGGGGAGGAGAAGGGGAAGGTGAGGGGGAGAGAAAAGGGTAAGTGAGGTGAGCGATCGGATCAAGAGAGGGGAAAAGAGGGGAAAAGAGGAGGAGGAGGAGGAGATGGGGAGGAGGAGATGGGGAGGGAGAGAGGAGGAGGAGGAGGAGGAAGAGGAGGAGGAGATGAAGAGGGAGAGAGGAGGAGGAGGAGGAGATGAGGAGGAGGAGATGGGGAGGGAGAGAGGAAGAGGAGGAGATGGGGAGGGAGAGGGGAGGAGGAGGAGGAGGAGGTGGGGAAGGAGAGAGGAGGAGGAGGAGGAGAAGGAGATGGGGAGGGAAAGAGGAGGAGGAGGAGGAGGAGGAGATGGGGGAGGGAGAGAGGAGGAGGAGGAGGAGGAGGAGGAGGAGGAGGAGATGGGGAGGGAGAAAGGAGGTGGAGGAGGAGGAGATGGGGAGGGAGAGAGGAGGAGGAGGAGATGGGGAGGGAGAGAGGAGGAGGAGGAGATGGGGAGGGAGAGAGGAGGAGGAGGGAGAGAGGAGGAGGAGGAGGAGGAGATGGGGAGGGAGAGAGGAGGAGGAGGAGATGGGGAGGGAGAGAGGAGGAGGAGGAGAAAATGGGGTGGGAGAGAGGAGGAAGAGGAGGAGATGGGGAGGGATAGAAGAGGAGGAGATGGGGAGGGATAGAAGAGGAGGAGATGGGGAGGGATAGAAGAGGAGGAGGAGATGGGGAGGGATAGAAGAGGAGGAGGAGATGGGGAGGGATAGAAGAGGAGGAGGAGATGGGGAGGGATAGAAGAGGAGGAGGAGATGGGGAGGGAGAGAGGAGGAGGAGGAGATGGGGAGGGAGAGAGGAGGAGGGGGAGAGGGGAGAGGGGGAGGGAGAGAGGGGGAGAGGGGGAATGATAGAGGTGGAGAGGGGGGAGAGAGGGGGAGGGGGGAGGGGGGGGGGGGGGAGGGGGAGGGGGGAGCGAGGCAGGGAGAGGGTGGAGGGGGGAGGGGGAGGAGGGGGGGGGGAGAGGGGGAGGGAGAGGGGAGGGGAGAGGGGAGAGGGGGGGGGGGGGGAGGAGGGGGAGGGGGGGGAGGGGGAGGGGGAGGGGGGGGGGGGGGGAGGGGGAGGAGGGGGGCGTGGAGGGGGGGAAGGGGGAGGGGGCGGGGGGAGGGGGGGGGGAGGGGGAGAGGGGGGGGGGGGGGGGAGGGGGAGGGGGGGGGGGGGGAGGGGGGGGAGAGAGGCAGGGGAGGGGGAGAGAGGCAGGGGAGGGGGAGAGGGGCAGGGGGAGGGGGGGGGAGGGGGGGGAGGGGGGAGGGGGGGAGGGAGGGGGAGGGGGGGGAGGAGGGGGGGGAGCAGGGAGAGGGGGAGGGGAGAGGGGGAGAGAGACAGGGGAGGGGGAGAGGAGGGGGAGAGAGGCAGGGGAGGGGAGAGAGGAGGGGGAGAGAGGCAGGGGAGGGGAGAGAGGAGGGGAGAGAGGCAGGGGAGGGGGAGAGGGGGGGAGAGGAGGGGGAGTGATAGAGGGGGAGAGGGGGAGTGATAGAGGTGGAGAGGTGGAGAGGGGAGAGAGGGGGGAAGGGAGAAGGAGAGAGATGGAGGGAAGGGGGAGAGGAGGGGGAAAAGGATGGGAGAATGGGAAGAAAGAGTAGGAAAGGGTATAGAGGAAAGATGGGTAAATGGGGAAGTAGGGAGGTGGGGGAGTGAAAGAGGGGGAAAAGGGGGAAAGAAGGGAAAAGGGGGAAAGAGGGGAAGGGGGAGATGTGGGGGGAGCATTGGAGGAGGGAGGGTGAATGAAGAAGGAGAAAGAGGAGGATGCGAGGAGAAAGAGAAGGGATACAGAGAGGAGGAAGAGGGAGGGAGGAAGGAAGGGAGGAAGGGAGAGAGGGAGGGAGGGAGGAAGGGAGGGAGGAAGGGAGGGAAAGAGGAAGGGGGGGAGGGAGGGAGGGAGAGAGGGAGGAAGGGAGAGAGGAAGGGAGGGAAAGAGGAAGGGAGGGAGGGAGGAAGGGAGGGAGGGAGGGAGGAAGGGAGGGAGGGAGGAAGGGAGGGGGAGAAGGAAGGTAAGAGGAAAAAGGAAAATAAAAACGATGGAAAGAAAGAATTAAAGGAGAAAGAGGAGCTCACAGCATCACAGCCTCGGGGTAAAGAGAGAGAGAGAGAGAGAGAGAGAGAGAGAGAGAGAGAGAGAGAGAGAGAGAGAGAAATAGTGAGTGAGTGAGTGAGAGAGAGAGAGAGAGAAATAGTGAGAGAGAGAAATAGTGAGAGAGAGAGAAATAGTGAGAGAGAGAAATAGTGAGAGAGAGAGAGAAATAGTGAGAGAGAGAGAGAGAGAGAGAGAGAGAGAGAGAGAGAGAGAGAGAGAGAGAGAGAGGGAGGGGGGAACTAGGTGTCAAGCTAGGTTACAAGGGGTGAGGGGAGGGGGTGA
>NC_134796.1:46011518-46014018 GCF_046742065.1 Oratosquilla oratoria
ACTCTACCAACCGCGCCATCGAGCCGTGTATGTGTGTGTGTGTCACATTGTGAGAGAGGACATACTGTTAGAGAGGACACATTGTGAGGAGGACACATGGAAAAAGAGAACGTGGTGTGACACAGATGACGCATTGAAAGAGAGGACACATTGTGGGAGAGAGGACACATTGTGAGGGAGGACACATTGTGGGAGAGAGGACACATTGTGAGGGAGGACACATTGTGAGGGAGGACACATTGTGAGGGAGGACGCATTGTGAGGGAGGACACATTGTGAGGGAGGACACATTGTGAGGGAGGACACATTGTGAGGGAGGACACATTGTGAGGGAGGACACATTGTGAGAGAGGACACATAATGAGATGTGGATAAATTGCCAGTGTCCTGGAAAGCAAATATAAGGATATTAAAAAAATAAAAAAAGATAAATAAAGTATTGAATGAATGCGCGAGTTGATAGTTGAGGGTTGACGTAGCGAGATGTCCCAAGCCGAGGAGTTGATGATGAGGTTCATGATTCTTGAACATCTGGGTTGAATATATAATTGAAAATAGATGTAGAGTTGAACCCGCGCTGGGTCAGGCTTTGCACACAGGCTGACACCTGGGTCAGTATTCTGGTCAGGTCGTCTCAGGTCACACGATGACCTTCGGTTTCATGATGATGTGACATGACGGAACGAGGTCAATAGGGGAAGGGAGGAAGGGGGGAGGGAAGGGAGGAAGGGAGGAGGGAAGGGACGGAGGGAAGGGAGGAAGGGAGGAGGGAAGGGACGGAGGGAAGGGAGGTAGGTAAGAAAGAAGGGAAGGAGGAATGATGATGATGCACGGTTCGACCGCGGTTTGTGCGCGGTTCTCACGCGGTTCGACTGCGGTTATAACCTGGTTTGTACGCGGTTTCACACGTGGTTCGCTCACGGTTCTCATCTGGTTCACACTCATTTTACTCGTGGTTCGTAAACGGTTCACGCATGATATACACGCGGTTCTTACGCGTTTCGCATTTTGGGGCGAATTAGAAAGGTATTGATTGGGTCGTTATGTGTGGGCGGGGCTTCATGCTGGAGGGTAATTGGCGGGTCATTACCCATCTAATAAGGGTATTAACCACTGTTATTAGGCCAGGGTAATCATCTCTATCGACGTCATCATCATCATCATCATCGTCATCCCCGTCATCATCATCATCATCACCATCATCATCACCATCGTCTTCATCATCATCATCATTATCGTTGTCATCATCATCATCATCATCACCATCACCATCATAATCATCATCAGCACATTCATCTTTATCATCATCTTCACCATCATCATGATATTTTCCTTGTCATTATCATCGTATTCATCATACCATCCCTATCGTCACTATCTCTAGTTTCATTATCAATACCGACAGTATTACTATCGTTATTATTATATCTATTACCGAGACCATGATATCTATTACTACTATACTCTTCTCCCGAACGCTGGGTCGCGAAGAAGGCTCGATTAAATTATTGATGAGGCGATGCGAGGCGAGACGAGGCGATGCGATGCGAAGCGAAAAAGGGCGAAGCGGGGGGTACCGAGGCGAAGTGAGGCGAAGTGAGGCAAAGCGAGGCGAAGCGATGCGATGCAAGGCGAAGCGAGGCGAAGCGAGGCAAAATAAAGCGAAACTAGGCGAAGCGAGGCAAAGTAAAGCGAAACTAGGCGAAGCGAGGCAAAGTAAAGCGAAACTAAGCGAAGCGAGGCTAAACGAGGCAAGGCGAAGCAAGGCGAAGCAAGGCGAAGCAAGGCGAACCGAGGCGAGGCAAAGCGAGGCAAGACGAAGCAAGGCGAATCGAGGCGAATCAAGGCGAATCGAGGCGAATCGAGGCAAAACGAGGCGAGGTGAAGGGAGGCAAAGCTAGTTGAGGTGAAAGGAGGCAAAGCTAGGCGAGGTAAAAGGAGGCAAAGCTAGGCGAGGTGAAACGAAGTGAAATGAGACGAAGCGAGGCGAAGCGAGGCGAAATGAAGCGAGAGTGGCGAGTGCCATACAAAAGAATCCCTCATAATCCGTTCATATGACAAAATAGGAATTAGGGACTAAATGATAATGATAGTGATAAAAATAAGTGTAATGTAATAATGATAATAATAGTAATAATAATAATAGTAATAATGATGATTGATGATGATGATGATGATGATGATGATGATGATGATGATGATGATGATGATGATGATGATGATGATGATGATGATGATGATGATGATGATGATGATGATGATGATGATGATGATGATGATGATGATGATGATGATGACGACAGCAATGACAATAATAAGTAACGACAGCAATAACATCAACAATGAAAACGAAAACCGTAAAAAAAATCTTGCACCAGCCCTCTCTGTTGCCTTCTCCAAAATCCGTCTCCTTTGCCACATCTGTGAGTCCACTTTGGCGCGGAGTTCCACCAAATGGATAGAAGCGCTGGTTATGGGCATCGTCCACGTGGCCTCCCAT
>NC_134796.1:46026518-46034018 GCF_046742065.1 Oratosquilla oratoria
GAAAGTGAGAAAGTGAGAAAGCGAGAGAGAGAGAGAGAGAGAGAGAGAGAGAGAGAGAGAGAGAGAGAGAGAGAGAGAGAGAGAGAGAGAGAGAGAGAGAGAGAGCAAGAGAGAAAGCGAGAGAAAGTGAGAAAGCGAGAGAAAGTGAGAAAGTGAGAAAGCGAGAGAGAGAGAGAGAGAGAGAGAGAGAGAGAGAGAGAGAGAGAGAGAGAGAGAGAGAGAGAGAGAGAGAGAGAGAGAGAGAGAGAGAGAGAGAGTGAGAGTGAGAGTGAGAGAGAGAGAGGGAGAAATAGAGAGAGAAATAGAAAGAGAGAAATAGAAAGAGAGAAAGCGAGAGAGAAAGCGATAGAGAGAGAAAGCGAGAGAAGAGAGAAAGCGAGAGAGAGAGAAAGCGAGAGATAGAGAAAGCGAAGGAGAGAGAGAGAGAGAGTGAGTGAGAGAGAGAGAGAGAGAGAGTGAGAGAAAGAGAGAAAGAGAGAGAGAGAGAAAAAGAGAGATAGAGAGAGAGATAATGCGAGGTCAGCAGGCCAAATACATGAGTGTTTATCAAAATACTTTTCCCAAAATACCATCATGGAGAAGAATAGAACTAAAGTAATTTTCAAGCAACCCCATGTTTAATCATCTTGATAATCTTAGTGTCGAAAAGTATAAAGATAATGAACAAGATAAAAATCGATAAAAAGTCATACGAACCAGGAATAATAATAATAATAAAAAAAAAATCATAAGAGCTTCTTAGTTCTTCTGGAGTCTTCTTTGCCCCGTCAATGAATTTAACATCAATGTTGTACCCACTGACCGCAATGTAATAAAGAGATCTTAAAAAAAAAAAAAAAAAAAAAAAAAAAAAAAAAAAAAAAAAAAGCGCATGTTGTACCCATACCATTCTTCATAGACATTTTAATAACATAAGAATGGAGGAGACTACAAGAGACTATAAGGCCTATACTAGGTAGTTCCATGTCCCTTACCCGTTTTCATCTCTATCATTAGTTATCTTACCTTCTCTTAAAACAATCGGTTCAGCACTATCCAGAGCTGGGCGCGTTCTTTGGAGAGTTCCTCGGTGTCCTGACTGGCATGGCTTTGCTCAGGACACCGAGGAAGGCACCTAGGAACGCAGCGAGGAACGCGCCCAGCCCTGACGCTCACTCCATAGTTGCTAGGTCTATTCTCTTCGTTAACTTTGTCAAAATAATTTTCGTCTGGAATTTCGCCTGGTGGAAATTTTCGCGGTCCAGCAGCAGCTGAAAAGTCCCAACTGAAATTGTCGTGATCAGTCGCCGGTTGTAAACTCTCCATGTGTAGAAAGGTGTAAGAAATACAAATTAAGTTATTAGAGAGGCATCTTGGGTCCAGTTTAGAGACCGAATACCAGCCCCTCAAGGCTGCACCTCTTGTTGGAGGTAAAGGGTTAATCACCACAGACAAGGACTCGAACTTTTGCCTAAGCGACTGCTTATTGGCAGAACTTGCGGTGGAGCTTATTTCCATTTGTCACAATGGTACACAAATAAAAAATCATAAAAAAAACTTTAAGAATAAAAAAGAAATCAAAACGGTCCTATGCTTAGTGTTATTTTTGTTCACGTGAGAAGCAATGGTTGGAATATTACCAAGAACACTGTCACGTTCAGCGTCGAACAAAAATATAAATAAATCTAGTCGTATCGAGCATACGTTTGATAAAGATACGAACTTGAGCAAAGGGCTGTACAAATTAGGTGTAAAATCATCTCTACATAAGGGGTGGATCTCTCTCTCTCTCTCTTTCTCTCTCTCTCCCTCTCTTTCTTATATATTTTTGTTTGTTATTTTTTTGTGTGTCTCATATGACAGGAGACAAAACTCCACTAAAAAAAAATTGCTAATCACATTCAATGTCTACATCCATTCCATCCTGCTATTCCCACACTTCACTTCATGGGAACAATTTCGTTCGCAGGAATAGAAACAAATCATTATGTACCCTGCAGACAGATAACATAAGACACGAAAACGTTTGTGTGTCATTTTGATTAACGGGACTGTATTTTTATAAAAAGAAAAAATATATATACCACTATTCGACTACATTACATGCTCGCATTCCCCAAAGCAATCAGGTGGTAAAATCTAATTCGCTTTATTCTCTGACCATCATGCGACGAAGTCGTAAAAGTGACTTAATCCTGTACGGAAGAAAACGTGGTTCAAGCACTAAGTAAGGAAATCGCTTCACATTATGACAAACGCATGACGTCGACCAGGAGAGTGACAGTTCAAGGGTCGCAGCTCGGGCTTCGTCAAGAAACAGAAAGAACCAACTTAGCTGATCGCGTAGTCAAGGAATGTTACGGGGCTGACGTGGTAAAGAATGCCTTTGCTTCAGTGTCAAGATTTCCGATTCAGTTTGATGTCAATGTGATATGATATAATACTACACACACACACACACACACACACACACACACACACACACACACACACACACACACACACACACACACACACACACACACACACACACACACACACACACACACACACACACACACACACATGCACAAACATATACTTTTCTCATCACCTTTCTCACCATACACCAGGTAGGGCGTTGCCCTGTCAGCGATGATGCCTCACGAAGTCTCTCCACAAGGCCCTATCTGCATACAGCTGCAAGGTCCAGTGTCATTCCGTGATCGTTGCCGTGTGGTCCATCCAGCCCGAGGCATCATCTGTGTTACTTGAGCTGTGTAGTAAGGCCACCGGCTAGCTAGGCCTGTCGTGGTCTACCGCTGTCGTTAGCGTTACCCAGGGAGCACTACGTGGAAGTGACAGTCGGATTTTTCCCACAAACATATACATACAAATTTATATATATATATATATATATATGTATATATATATATATATATATATATATACACATATATATATATATAAAATGACTCTTCTTGTGGTATTCGAACCCTGGGCCGTGAATTACGAGACTAGGCTGCTGCCAATGCGCCCCATGCATAGTAAAGTCCTTGGTCAGGTGATGCTTGGGGCATCGAGGGTTCTTTTGGACATTGGAATGTCCTGTCGGGGTGTGGGAGAAAGGCAGTCACGAGTCTCATGACGTGGACGAAAACACAAAATATATCAAAAACAAAATGTTAGTGTTAGAGGCGCTTATACCCTTCAGCTGATCTCGTTCCCAGAGACATAAAGAGGATTATTTTTTTTTTCATTCATTTATTTATCTTTTTAAAGTTTTTTCTCTTAAGTTTCGTCGTCACTTACGAATTGGAAAAAAAATGAATACGAAAGAATTTGCATTTTTTTTAATATATTTTTAGAAAGAATATTTTTGAGATTTGTGTTTTTTTCAATTGCGATTTAAATTCGCGATTTATTTATTTTGTGATTTTGTTTATTTTGTGGAATTCTTATTTTCGTTTTTCTTAATTTGTGATATTCTGAAATTACATTTTTCAATCTATGATTTCTAATTTGCTATTTTATACATTAGCAATATCAATTTACCTTTTCACTGTGTAATCATTAAAATCGCATGTCTAAGTTTGCGATTTTTAATTTGCGATTTTGCCATGATTTATTTGCGATTTCTTCATTCGCGTCTTAATCGTATTTTTTGTAATTATTTTTCTTTAATTTGCTTTCCTTCTTTAATTTAGAAAATAAAAAAATCCCTCACGAGAATTCTTCCTGGCCACGAGACAACAGCTTACCAGACCATTCCCTTAGTTACGAGGACGAGAGTTTGAAAAATACGGCTCATCGAGCTGAGAGGCGGGAGGAAGGGTGTACCCCGGAGTCAGGATACTAAAATGGAGATTGCTCAACCGTGGTGGGTTACCGGGTGGTACCGGAAGATACCATAAAAGGAGACCACTTGGTTCATGGCACACCCAGAAGAAGGTGGTTCGTCCCTAATGAATAAAATCGTCTGCCGCTCGACGCAATTCTATCTATACAAAGAGCCACCGTACCAGACCTACTGAACCGCCTTAAGGATGGATTCTCTATGTATTAACACAAATTTAGACCTTTAGCGACTCTAACTGTACATCATGACTTGTATATTTATTGTGGCTGCTGCTAGGAGAGTACAATACGCCGTGAGACGCTTAGCAACTACAGCCGAAGCTGTCACCCCCTTTGCCCCATGTACACGCTCTAAAGACCATGTGGAGGGAGAAGAAAGATGAGGAGGAGGAGGAGGAGGAGGAGGAGGAGGATGCGATATTTTGAGATCGCTTTCTAGTACCAGAGCACCAAGGATTAAATGAAAAAGGCTTGCATTCACTGAACCCAGATAATATGATAAAAATTGAACCTCACATTTTTTATAAGTATATATCTTCTATGTACTCAGTCTGCTGAAGAGGATCACAGTTTGTGACCGAAATATACAAAACTTTCGACGTTAGTGTCTTCTTTTCCGACGGTGGGATAAAAGTTTATATATATATATATATATATATATATATATATGTATATGTATATATATATATTTATATTTATATACATATATGTATATATAATGATAAACATTAAAATAAAATGGAAAAACAAGAACACTGGATTCAGGTTACAAAAAAAGACTCGCTTGATGGTGCCGATCACAGTACAAACGGGAGAAATCCAATGGATTTTCTCGCTAAATACACTGAGAGGAAAATAGAGAGAAAATAAAGGTAAAGAGACAATTTTTTTTTCTAGTGATACAATGATACTTTTATCTTTTGCCAGACGACTTTATTATTTCCAAAGCTGAGAGTAGAGACATCATTTTGATGTTATGTCGACGTCCAGGCGATGTCATTCGGCTGAGAGTGACGTCGCCATTGAGGGAAAGGGAACACGTAGTCGACAGATACGGGAAAATGTTGGATCCAAATATGGCAACATCTTGCATGGATCGGTCATAACACAATCTATAGCTCTACGAATCAAGTAAAGATAGGCGTCTTGAAGAAACTGAAGAGTATAAATATTTAGGACAGATGGTGAAAGTGACTAAATATTATGATAACGAAATAAAAGGTCATATCACAGTTGGTTGGGATATGTTCGGTAAATATTAGATAAATATAAGATCATGAGAGGCAGTGTACCTTAATGTTTGAAACGTAAATTCCACAAAGACTGTATAATACCAGCCATTATCTACGGGTGTGAAACTTGGGAACTAACGAAGGCGATGGCGACAAAGCCAAGGAGTAGACAGAGTAGAAAGGAGGTGATTGGTGATTGAAATAACGCTGAGAGACCGAAAGAGAGCAAGTTTGGTGAGAGAGAGCATACTAGAGAGAAAGATATTATGGAAGCGGTAAAAGAGAGGAGGCGGAATTGGGCAGGTAAGTTAGCGCGAACGACTGATGAGCGATGGAGCAAGTGTGTTACTGAGTGGACGCCGCGAGATGGGAAGCGTGCAAGAGGGAGACCAGACAGACGGTGAAGAGACGAGACCTTTGAAGTTTGCAGGAGTGACGTGGCAGGTGTTGGCGCAGTCGTGTGAGTCATGGAATACTATGAAAGAGGCATTTGTTCAGCAATGGACTCAGAATGGCTTACTGATTGATTAATTGAGAGTCTACAATTCAAAAACTGACAGGATGACAAACCTTCATGTGGGCTATCCTAGGGTGACAATTGTTCATGTGGGCCATCCTGGGTTTACAATTCTTCGGTTGTATAAGTTGATGACAATAAGCATAACCCTCATTCAACCTAATCTAATCTAATCTAACCTAACCTAACCTAACCGAACCTAACCGAACCTAACCTAACCGAACCTAACCTAACCGAACCTAACCTAACCTAACCTAACCGAACCTAACCTAATCTTTATTCCCCTGTTGATATTCGGCGTACTGGGGTGACAGTTCTTCAGGTGGGATCTCATGGGGTGACGATTCTTCACGTGGGCGTTCTGGGGTGACAATTCTTCATGTGACCCCAAAATTCTAACCCATCACCATGGAGGCTTCTCCCAAACGAATAAAATCGCCTGGCGGCACCCAGAACAAGAACATGGCACCCCATCGGAGCAGAGAAGCTGATAATGACTCTTACGCTGCGGGGCAACATGGTCGAAAATCCCAAGACTCCCAAAGTTGGTACAAAGCGATGAGTCATCTCTTCATGGCGGTGACGTCACGGCAGCTGAATAGAATCGAATGACATCATCCGTAAATAAAGACAACAGAGAGGGCCTCACCATAACAAAGATGTGTGTGTGTGTGTGTGTGTGTGTGTGTCTTTTGGATCACGTGTTCGACTCGTGATCGATAGCTATTTCCCTCCTGGAAGAGAGCTCAGAGTGTAGACGATCTATGGGTATGCTATGACCTTTCACACACACACCCCCAACTCCCCGCCCACGAGAGTCAGAGTAACGACCCGAAGCGCAGCTGTACCGAAATTAATTTCGGCCCTGGGCAGGATTCGAACCAAGCACTACGCGCACCACCATGCTAGTTCATCGTTCTACCAACTGCGCCACCGAGTGTGTGTGTGTGTGTGTGTGTGTGTGTGTGTGTGTGTGTGTGTGTGTGTGTGTGTGTGTGTGTGTGTGTGTATGTGAGTGCAAGAGAGAGAGAGAGAGAGAGAGAGAGAGAGAGAGAGAGAGAGAGAGAGAGAGAGAGAGAGAGAGAGAGAGAGAGAGAGAGACAACAATTTATACTCGCATGACGTGGGTGTAGGCGTGCGTGTATATGCGTGCGTGTATGTTCGCATACACGCACTGACCTCCCCCTTCCCCCCTTCCTCCTCCTCCTCCTTGTATGCTAATGACGGTGTGTGTTAAGTGACCTAACCCAGGAGGTCGTCCTTATCTCTGAAGAAGATCTAATCTTTCAAGTATCACTCGACTTCGGGTAGACATACATACACACAAACACACAAGTACAAAGTACATGAATTTCGTCCTACCTACAGCCGTGATCAGAAGTTTTGAAGCATTATGTTCTCACTCCTTAACCCACTACAAAAACATAAACTAGCTTTGTAACTAGAAGTTATATCTTCTAACTGGTGCATAGTAATCTAAGTTATTTGTTTTTGTCTGTAGAACAAAGTAAAACTTAGCAAAAGGTGTTGTTATCGTAAACGGGACGAAGACTTTTGGACACGACTGTACAGTGTCATCACTACAGAACCGACATCGTCAAATATAATCTTCGCTATTTGCTGAAACGCGAATTATACTTTCTGTGAATTCTATGTCGTACAATTACTTGTTCCCACAAGTGCATTTAGATTGCAGAAGGCATACAAGCCTATAATTACCTTTCCACAGGCATTCGCATCTCTAGTATTTGTTTTAACTGTTGCCAGGCAAAGAGGGTGGGGGGCGCTCTTGTAATACCACCCCCTATGGACCAGAGCCACGCAGCCTTTTTTCTTTTCATCTAAAAAAAAAAAAAAAAAAAAAAAAAAAAAAAAAAAAAAAAAAAAAAAAAAAAAAAAAAAAAAAAAAAAAAAAAAAAAAAAAAAAAAAAAAAA
>NC_134796.1:46039018-46041518 GCF_046742065.1 Oratosquilla oratoria
GTGTGTGTGTGTGTGTGTGTGTGTGTGTGTGTGTGTGTGTGTGTGTGTGTGTGTGTGTAACTCTTACATAAGTCAAACTTCTTATGTCCCATTTTTTCATATCTTAGTTACTTTCTTTCCTACCTTAGTATAGACCATTCTGGTGCGTTTGTGTGTGTGTATATTCACCTTGGTCTTTGGATCACGTGCTGGACTCGTGATCGGTAGCTATTTCCCTCCCGAAAGAGAGCCCAGAACTCATATGGCCGATCTATGGGTAATGCTGTGACCTTACACGCACACACACACCCAACTCCCCGCCCACGAGAGTTGTAGTAACGACTAGAAGCGCAGCGATACTGAAATTATTTCAGCTCTGGGCAGGAGTCGAACCCGGACCGCCGTAGTGACAGTCGAGGACTCTACCAACCGCGCCACCGAGTCGTGTGTGTGTGTGTGTGTGTGTGTGTGTGTGTGTGTGTGTGTGTGTGTGTGTGTGTTTACCAGTTGTAGTACACAGCAAAAGGCCTATACTCGTGGGGCATCCATCCCTGACTCGTATGCTCCATTTATCATAAATCGTTTTAAATTTGTTTATACCTTCAGCTTGGGTTACGTGGATGAAGAGAAGAAAATCTTAGTTGAAAATTAATTTAATTTACATAAAATAAAATGTCCCTTCCCCCTCTTTCTGTGGTGGAGACGTCGCCACGGGAAGACTCCTCAAATCGAGGTCAGCGTGGATCCTGTACCTGATGTCTTCCTATGAACTCAAGAATGCTACAAGGGAGGGTCATAAGGGGGGGATTATATTGCATAAATTACATTACCTTGAAGCTTCCCCCATTCCCCCCCCCTCCCCCAGCTTACCCCCCCCCCTCAGTTCCCCCAAGACAAAGTCCGCGGTTAAGGATCGACGCCTCGACCAGAACTTGAACCGCAAGAAGCATTGTAGGTCACTACTCTCTTCTGTGCCTCTCTTCCAATCCACCTTCTTCATTCTCTCTTTCTCTTCCTCTCTCCTTTTCCCGTTCCCTCTCTTACTCCTCTTTTTGCTCTCTCATTCCTCTCTTTCCACTTCTCGCTCTCCCACTCCCTCCCACTCCGTCACCCTTTCAATTCTTTCACAGTTAATTTAGTGAAAAATTCGTTTTAGTGTGCGCCATGCAGTATACACTCCATATTGTACACTGTACTGAAACACGCTTCAAAATAACACGCAATGGGTACATAGATATAAAAGGTGGAAACACACACACGCACACACACACACACACACACACACGCAAACGCACACACATACATGCACGCACACGCGCACACACACACATGCACGCACACGCACGCACACACACGCGCACACACACATACATGCACGCACACGCTCGCACACACACAAACACATACACACGCACGCACATACACACACACACACACACACACACACACACACACACACGCACACATACACACACACATACACACACACACACACACACACACACACACACACACACACACACATACGCATACACACACACACCACACACACACACACACACACACACACACACACACACACACACACACACACACACACACACACACACACACACACACACACACAGATCGGTCATATATGAGCTCTGAGCTCTCTCCCGGGAGGGAAATAGCTGTTGATCACGAGTCCAACATGTGATCTAAGACCATGGTGAATGTCACACACAAACACACGAGTAGTGAACAGATCCACAGAAACAAATATATACAGAAAAGCGGCGATGAACGCAAAGAAGCCCTTAGGATTCTAAAAAGAATTGATAAAATAAATATATATCGTACCAACTAAATGCAACTAAAAGGATTTTCACAATAAATACGAAAAAGAACGAGAAATATTGACCTCAGATTTTTGAAACGAAAATAGGCGGATACAACTTCGCTCGACGTGACGTCATCAAGCTAAGACGAACTAACCGCCATCATAACAATTAGTCCGATTTTTTTTTTCCAAAAACCCACTTAACTGGACTCATCTATTCATCTGTTTACTAATTTCGTTCATTCGCATCTGGGTTCGTTATGAACCAAAAGGTCTCCTGTAGGTCTTAATGATTTTATTTTTGTCATTCATTATGATTATTTGTTTTTAATCATTTAATCAACAACACCACATCCGCTCACCCGTCCCCTCCCAATAACACCGTTTTCTTTTGTTTTGACGTAGGGAGGGGGGGAGGGGGGTCGTCCACTCTGTGGTATTTGTGAATTTAAGGGTCGTGTTTACACAGCATATACATTCCAAGCAAGAAGCTTTCCCCCTCCCCCCCCCGCCCCGTTTCTTTGAATGATGTGTTTATCGTTTAAGCCGCCCAGGATGATAGTGCAAATATTTGTAATTGCAGGAGGGGGACGGGGGAAAAGGAGGGGGAAGAGGAGGATGGGGATGAGGAAGAAGAGGAGGATGAGGAGGAGGAAAAGGAGGAGGAGAAGAAGGAATAGGAGAAGAAAGAATAGGAGA
>NC_134796.1:46044018-46061518 GCF_046742065.1 Oratosquilla oratoria
GGGCGAAAGGGGTCACGGGGAGGAGGGGGCGAAAGGGGGTGGAGGAAGGGGGTCAAACTACATTGTTACTTTTTTTTTATTAATTTACATCTGCTTTAATTGAAATGAAAATCACACACAAATACTTAATCTTTTATCTTATCTACTTGAAAACTATTTGGGGTACTGACTGCACGTTTTATGCAATATCATAGGGACTTTGAAGACACCCCTTCGGACCAGAGGCACGTAGCGCTCTTTTAGAATCGGAAATACATCACCATTCATAGAAAGCATGCTGATTTTTTTTTACTGTCCTTCCGTTCCGCTGCCCACCTTCTTTAAGAAAAAATCCTCTCTCCTTTTATCACCTCTTCGTTGTTTCCTACAAAATACGAACACTCATCTCAGGTGGAGAGCTACTGTAGAACAGATCTGTGTATGTTTCTAAAATTTTTGAGTTTTATACATATCATTAAGAATTAAACATCTTAAATTACCTCAGTCTGAACAATTACAAGATTGTCATTTGTTTTTCCATATTTACTACAGGCAGGTGAGAGGGGGGAGAGGGAGAGAGGGGGGAGACGGGAGAGGGGGAGGAGGGGAGAGGGGGGAGAGGGGAGAGGGGGAGGAGGGGAGAGGGGGGAGAGGGGAAGGGAGGGCGAATATAATATGTCCTGAATTCTAGAAAAAAACACCTAGGCACTTTGATACGCTACTGAAAAATCTGTAGAACATGCAACTAATTTGAAGAGACATCTTGATCGTCTTGGGCCTCCCTGGCGTGCTCTAGAATACTAATTCTCAGATAGTAAATAGATAACACTATCTAGAACATCACTAGAACGCATTTTCATGCAAACGAGTTAGTTTCTAGAAAATCTGTAGGGCATGTTACTAGTTTGAATAGACAGATCTAGATAGATTTGAGCCTCTCCAGGTGGTATTACCTACATAAGAATCTAGAAGTGCTTGAAGGGTTTATTCGTCTATTCTATCTGCAGCCAGGCAATCAACTAAATAATTAGTTGATTAAAAAAAATCTCTGAAACAGAGGACGGAAAAAATTGATTATTTTATATTTAATAAGGAAATAGGTAAGAACTGATTTATGAATAGAGTAGTTAACGAAGAGAATAGATTTGATAACCATGTAATGAGGGCTGAAACTATTGGTTGTTTAAGAGAATATTAGCTAACTTTATGGATAGGGGTGACAGTTGGTAAAGGACATGAAACTGCCTAGTGTAGGCCTTATGTTTATAGAGAAGGTTAGATAACTTTATGGATGTGGATGCTAGGTGGAAATGGACATGGAACTGCCTAGTGTAGGCCTTATGGTCTCTTGCAGTCTCCTCCATTCTAATTTTCTTATGTTGAGTGTCCGGGTGGAAGAGCGTTTGGGTGAGAAAGTGTCCGGGGGCGTTGGGAAGAGGGTTCAGGGGTGGGGTTAATGTCCGGGTGGAAAAATGTTCGGGTGAAAGAGCGTCCGGATGAGAGAGTGTCCGGGTGGGAGAGTGTCCGGGTGGGAGAGTGTCCGGGTGGGAGAGTGTCCGGGTGGGAGAGTGTCCGGGTGGGAGAGTGTCCGGGTGGGAGAGTGTCCGGGTGGGAGAGTGTCCGGGTGGGAGAGTGTCCGGGTGGTAGAGTGTCCGGGTGGACGAGTGTCCTGGTGGAAGAGCGTCCGGGTGGAAGGGTGTCCGGGTGGAAGAGTGTCCGGGTGGGAGTGTGTCCGGGTGGGAGTGTGTCCGGGTGGGAGAGTGTCCGGGTGGGAGAGTGTCCGGGTGGGAGAGTGTCCGGGTGGGAGAGTGTCCGGGTGGGAGAGTGTCCGGGTGGGAGAGTGTCCGGGTGGGAGAGTGTCCGGGTGGGAGAGTGTCCGGGTGTCACTTCGCGTGTTTAAATGCCTCCCGGACGGCAGGTGAGGGCCTTTGGCACTGTGAGAGTGGCACTTACTGGCACTCTTTCAGTGCCACTTACTGACGTTGTTTATTGTCGCGCCACCACTTGTCATCTGTTCCAACGACTCTCGGCCGACTTTGTCTTGGTGGTTCACATGCGTTCACAATTCTGTTCACAATGTTCAGAAGAATGTTTAAGCATTCTATAATGATGTTCAAAAGGGTCAGAATAATGTGCAAGATGTTTAGAACGATGTTCAAAATGTTCAGAATGCTGTACTACATGTTCAGGATGAGTTCAAAACTTGAACATTCCTCGGGAAATAATAAGTAAATGTTCAACATCAGGATGTAACAAACGACAGAAGTACCCAAAAGTGTGACAATATTGTTCAAATGTTCAAGTACTCAATTGTGTTCAAATGTTCAACTCAATTATATTTAAATATTCAACTACTCAATTATGTTCAAATGTACAACCACTTTGTATTGTGTGTGACATGCAAAACGGCCTTCACACGATATCAACATTTAGTGATTAGCCATGGTCTTGGATCATGTGTTGGACAAGTGATTCACAGCTGTTATACTTCAAATGAGAGCTCAGAGGTCGTACATGGTTCGATCTGTGGGTAATGTTGTGACCTTACACTCACTCACTCACTCACTCACTCACTCTCACACACACACACACACACACACACACACACACACACACACACACACACACACACACACACACACATGCACACACACACACACTCGGTGGCGTGTTGGTAGAGTTCCCAACTGTCACTACGGCGGTCCGAGTTCGAATCCTGACAAGGGCTGAAATAATTTCAGTATCGCTGCGCTTCGAGTCGTTACTCCAACTCTCGTGGGCGGGGAGTTGGGGTGTGTGTGCATTACCCATAGATCGGTCATACGAGCTCTGAGCTCTCTTCCGGGAAGGAAGTAGCTATCGATCACGAGTCCAACCCGTGATCCAAAGACCAAGGTAAATGACATACAGACATGCACATACACTCAACTCCTTGGCCACCAAATTTGGAGTGCCGGCTCACAATGCAACGATGCTGTAAATTTCAGCCCTGGGCAGGATTCGAACTCGGGTCGCTGAATTAGCGGTCGAGCACGGTACTACCACACTACTGAGCCATACATCAACATTCAAATGCGAGACTGATAATGCCCTTTAGCTTGTAGTTTGTGACATTATACCATAAAAAAGACAGCAGCAAATAGCGTGACTGTCTTTGTTAGCTGAAGTCGTAGAATCGTTCAAGAGAAGATCTAAGAAAGTCTCAAGAATAGAATGTAGAAGAATAAAAGAAATCAAACATTCTTTTCTTGAGTGGAGACGAGTCTCCAGTCTTAAAGGAATGGTACGTGACTCTGGGCAGTAGGGGGTATCAGTGCCCTATACAGCAGTGGTTCCTAACCATTTCTGGCTTGAGGCACCTTTACCAAGCCTTTCAGAAGTCCCCGGCACCCTTATTAGAAAATCTAAATTCTAGTTTGTCAGTATTTTGTTGATTCAACATCAGTGTAACAAAATTTTGTCCCTGGATAATATGAAAATACTCGGTCTTTACACTGATGCTGTTTTAATGAACAGAAATGGATGACAATACAAGAATATAATTATGACAGTAATTTTTGCCCTGAATTTTGGCGGCACCCCAAGTTGGTCTCACGGCACCCTTTGATACCACAGCACACCAGTTGGTAACCACTGATATAAGTGCTACTTCCCTTATAAGGAAGAAGTGACCTTTTGGTATGTAGATACAGAATGTAGTTATAATGAGTTATATAAACGTGTTTCTAAATTAGGGAACATGAAGGTTTTGCTGTACAAAAATATATATTCTATGCATTTAAGGTTTTTAAAAGAAAATTTCTTTGTCATCACCCATACTCAATCAAGTGTACTTGTTAGTGTATTCTAGTGTTAGTGTTGTATTTCTCTATTTACCCTGATAACATGTAAGATTGTTAGTGGTTAGGGATGTCACATGTGTAATATATATATATATATATATATATATATATATATATATATATATGTGTGTGTGTGTAATATATATGTGTAATATATATATATATACATATGTATATATATATGTACATATACTGTATATATATATATATATATATATATATATATATATATATATATATATATATATATTACAAATTCTTTCCTACCACTATATGAACACGACACTAAACCACGCTCTAATCACAAACAAAAAAAACAAACAAACAAAAAAACACTAAAGACATTTTAAGTGAGTCTGCCGTTCCACCACGTGTTTGGTATCAGAACCTCGTTGACAGGAGACTTCAACTGTACTCCCACTCCCACTCCTTCACTCCTGTGTTGCTCCTACGGGGGATAAATTGTCAGGAAGAGCTTCCGGTACCTCGCCCGGACTACGGAACAACCTGGGAACCCCCGGTTACCGGAGCCTATTCCTCCGGTGACTCGAAAACGCTTTATCACTTTCAATTCGGTGACGGACCGGGAGTCCCGTGTTCCCATTGTGGGGGCGACACCAAATTGAAGGGTTCGAAATCATCTCCACGGTCTCCGACATTGAGGACGAAAGAGTTTGTGACGTCACTCAAGAGGTGACGTCATCCAAACGGTGACGTCATCCAAGCGGTGACGTCATTCAAGAGTGACGTCATCAATGAAGGAGAAGAGGAGACGACGGTCTTCGAGAAACGAAATGCCTGCTCGTGGTAATGAGGAGGAGGAGGAGGAAGAGGAGGAGGAGGAGGAGGAGGAGGAGGGAGGAGGAGGGAGAAGCGATAAATAAGGACTGAATATACGACGGGTCGTCCCCCAAGAAATGACAACTGCGGGAGGAGGAAGAGGAAGAGGAGGAGGAGGAAGAAAAGGAGAAGGAAGGAGAATAGGAAGACTAGTAGTAGGAAGAGGAGGATTAGAAGAGGGAGTTGGGAGGAAACAGAGGAAGACGGTGAGGAGAGAAAGGACAAGAAAGAGGAGGAGAAGAGGATGAGGATGAGGAGGCGGAGGAGGATGAGGAGGCGGAGGAGGAAGAGGAGGCGGAGGAGGAAGAGGAGGAGGAGGAGGAGGAGGAGGAGGAGGAGAGGAGGAGGAGGAGAGGAGGAGGAGGAGGAGGAGAGGAGGAGGAGGAGGAAAAGAAATAGAAGTAGCATTATGAGCAGAGGACATTAGGGGGGGGATGGGGATAATGGGGAGGGGGAATGGGGAGGGGGAGGGGGAGATGTATAGGGCGAGAGGAAGACAAGAAGAGGGGAGGGTGAGGGGAGGAGAGGAGGAAGGTGAGGGAGGAGAGGGGAAGGTGGGAAGGTGAGGGAGGAGAGGAGGAAGGTAAGGGAGGAGGAAAGAAGGGAAAGAGAGAGGGGAAGATGGAAGGGAGGGGAGGAACAACAGGAAGGGGAGGGGGAGGGGGGAGGAGGAACGGGTGGGGAGAAGGGGGGAGAGGAAACGTAGGAGGGAAGAGGAATGGGAGTGAGGTGGAGGGGAGGGAGAGGGAAGAGGAGGAAAAAAGGGGAAGAGGAAGGGTTGGGAATGGGAAGGGGAGGTAGGAGGAAATGGGAGGGGGAAGAGAAGGGGGAGATGAGGGAGAAGGGGGAGATGAGGGAGAAGGGGGAGATGAGGGAGATGAGGGAGACGGAGGAGATGAGGGAGATGAGGGAGATGAGGGAGACGGAGGAGATGAGGGAGATGAGGGAGATGAGGGAGAAAGGGAGAGGGAGAAAGGGAGAGACAATTGAAATGAATAACGAGGGGAGAAAATATTGAGAAAGAAGAAATGGAGGAGGAGAAGAAGAAAGAAGAGGAGACGGAAGAAAAGGGAAGGGAGGAGAGGGGAAGGAGAAAGGGGGATGGGGAAAGGGGAATAGAAAAGGGGAAAGCACTGAGAAGGAAAAGGGGAAGGAAAGAGAAGGAGGGAAAAGTAGAGAAGAAAGAGGGGAGGGCAACTAATGAAGAAAAGAAGACAGAGGAGGAGGAAAGAGGAAGGAGGAGGAGGAGGAGGAGGAAGGAAGGAGGAAGGAGGAAGGAAGGAGGAGGAAGGAAGGAAGGAGGAAGGAGGAAGGAAGGAAGGAGGAAGGAAGGAGGAAGGAGGAGGAAGGAAGGAAGGAGGAGGAGGAAGGAAGGAAGGAGGAAGGAAGGAAGGAGGAAGGAAGGAAGGAGGAAGGAAGGCGGGAGGAAGGAAGGAGGAAGGAACGCGGGAGGAAGGAACGCGGGAGGAAGGAAGGAGGAAGGAACGCGGGAGGAAGGAAGGAGGAAGGAAGGCGGGAGGAAGGAAGGAGGAAGGAAGGCGGGAGGAAGGAAGGAGGAAGGAAGGCGGGAGGAAGGAAGAAGGAAGGGAAAAATGAAGGGGAAAGGAGAAGAAGCGAGATGAGAGGGAATAGAGAAGGCGGAAGGGGAAGGCGGAAGGGGAAGGCGGTAGGGGTGTGGAAGGCTGAAGGGGAAAGCGGAAGGAAGGCGGAAGATGAAAAGGAGATAATATTTGGAAACTTAAAACTGCTTGCCCGCCTTCACTTATTTATTTATTTGTTTATTTATTTTTTGCTAATTAATTTGTTTATCTATTTATTTCTATCCAATTAATTGATTAAACTTATCTACTTACATATTTATTTATTCATTTATCTAAATTTTTATTTTATTTTATTGATAATTTTTCTATTTATATATTTTTTGTGATTTAGATATTTTTATCTATTAGTTTATTTATTCATATATCTATTTATGTATTTATCTATTTATTAACCAAATTATCTATTTATATTTGTTTAAATTCTAGACAACACCAGAAGCGAGTGAATGGGGGAAAGGAGGAAGGAAAGGAAGGAGGGAAGGAGGCAAGGAGGCAAAGAGGGAAGGAGGGAGGAGGGAAGGAGGGAGGAAGGAAGGAGGGAGGAGGGAAGGAGGGAGGAGGGAAGGAGGGAGGAGGGAAGGAGGGAGGAAGGAGGGAAGGAGGGAAGGAGGGAGGAAAGAGGGAAGGAGGGAGGAAAGAGGGAAGGAGGGAGGAAAGAGGGAAGGAGGGAGGAAAGAGGGAAGGAGGGAGGAAAGAGGGAAGGAGGGAGGAAAGAGGGAAGTAGGGAAGGAGGGAAAGAGGGAAGTAGGGAAGGAGGGAAGGAGGGAGGAAGGAAGGAGGAAGGAAGGAAGAAGGAAGGAAGGAGGAAGGAAGGAGGAAGGAAGGAGGAAGGAAGGAAGGAGGGAGGAAGGAAGGAGGGAGGAAGGAAGGAGGGAGGAAGGAAGGAGGGAGGGAGGAAGGAAGGAGGGAGGGAGGGAGGAAGGAGGGAGGGAGGGCCGAAGGAAGGAAGGAAGGAGGGAGGAAGGAAGGAGGGAGGAAGGAAGGAGGGAGGAAGGAAAGGAAGGAGGGAGAAAGGAAAGGAAGGAGAGAAGGAGGAAGGAAAGGAAGGAAGGAGGAAGGGGTGAAGGAGGGAGGAAGGGGAGAAGGGGGAAGGGAGTAGGGAGGGAAGGAGGAAGAGGGTTAGGGAGGGAGGGAGGGGTCGCCTGTGATAAGTTTTAATTATCTTATGTTTTTGCAACCCACGTCGATCGCTCGAGTGCACGCGACCGGGGGGTGGGGGGAGGAGGAGGAGGAGGAGGAGGAGTAGGAAGGGAGGAGGAGTAGGAAGGAAGGAAGGAGGAGAAGGAGGAAGGGAGGAGGAGGAAGAGGAGGAGGAAGGGAGGAGGAGAAGGAGGAAGAGGAGGAGAGGGAGGAAGAGGAGGAGGAAGAGGAGTAGAAGGAGGAAGAGGAGTAGAAGGAGGAAGAGGAGGAGGAGGAAGAGGAGGAAGAGGAGAAGAAGGAGGAAGGAGGAAGGGAGGAAGAGGAGAAGAAGGAGGAAGGAGGAAGGGAGGAAGGGAGGAAGGGAGGAGGGGCGGGAGGAAGGGAGAAGGGGAAGGAGGAAGGGAGGAAGGGAGAGAGGGTGAGAAGTTTGTAAGGGAGGGAAGGGTAGGGTAGGGTTGGTAGTAAGGAGGGGAGAAAGGGAGGAAGAGTGGAAGGGAGGAAGAGAGGAAGGGAAGAAGGGAGAAAAGGGTGGAGAGAAATAGGAGGGGGAGGGAGGGAGGAAAAGAGGTAAGGGAGTGAGAGAAAGAAGGGAGTGGGAGAAGGGAGGGAAGGGAAGGGAAGGAAGGGAAGGGAAGGGAGGAAAGGGAAGGGAAGGAAGGGGGAGGGGAAGGGGAGGGGAAGGGAAGAAGGGAAGGGAAGGGGAGGGAAGGGTAGGGAAGAAGGGAAGGGTAGGGAAGAAGGGAAGGGTAGGGAAGAAGGGAAGGGTAGGGAAGGGTAGGAGGAAGGGAAGGGTAGGGGAGGGAGGAAGGGAAGGGTAGGGAAGGGGAGGGAGGAAGGAAAGGGTAGGGGGAGGAGGAAGGGAAGGGTAGGGGAGGGAGGAAGGGAAGGGTAGGGGAAAGAGGAAGGGAAGGGTAGGGGAGGGAGGAAGGTAAGGGTAGGGGAGGGAGGAAGGGAAGGGTAGGGAAGAAGGGAAGGGTAGGGAAGGGGAGGGAGGAAGGGAAGGGTAGGGGAGGGAGGAAGGGAAGGGTAGGGAAGGGGAGGGAGGAAGGGAAGGGGAGGGAGGAAGGGAAGGGTAGGGAAGGGGAGGGAGGAAGGGAAGGGTAGGGAAGGGGAGGGAGGGAGGGAGGAAGGGAAGGGTAGGGGAGGGAGGAAGGGAAGGGTAGGGGAGGGAGGAAGGGAAGGGAAGGGTAGGTGAAGGGTAGGGAAGGGGAGGGAGGAAGGGAAGGGTAGGGAAGGGGAGGGAGGAAGGGAAGGGAGGGAAGGAAGGGAAAGAAGGGAAGGAAGGGAAGGAAGGGAAGGAAGGGAAGGGAAGGGAGGGAAAGGAGAGAAACGCTCAGGTGGTTCCAAGAGAGGAAGGGCACGACGCTTCCTGCCGGCCGACCCGTCGACTGATAAAGAGAGGGAGGGAGGGAGGGAGATTCGCTGGGTTGAGAGGTCGGCTTGCCCCACAGAAGGCTGATGGGTCAAGGAGGAGGAGGAGGAGGAAGAGGAGGAGGAAGAGGAGGAGGAAGAGGAGGAAGATGAGGAAGAGGAGGAGGAAGAGGAGGAAGAGGAGGAGGAAGAGGAGGAGGAAGAGGAGGAAGAGGAGAAAGAGGAGAAAGAGGAGGAGGAGGAGGAGGAGGAAGAAGAAGAGGAAGAGGAGGAGGAGGAGGAAGAAGAGGAGGAGGAAGAAGAAGAGGAGGAAGAAGAAGAGGAGAAAGAAGAAGAGGAGGAGGAAGAAGAAGAGGAAGAGGAGGAGGAGGAGGAGCAGGAAGAAGAGGAGGAGCAGGAAGAGGAGCAGGAAGAGGAAGAGGAGGAGGAGGAGGAGGAGGAGGAGGAAGAGGAGGAGGAGGAGTAGGGGGAGTAGGAGGAGGATAAGGAGGAGGAGGATAAGGAGGAGGAGGAGGAGGAGTAGGAGTAGGGAGGAGGAGGAGGAGGAGGAGGATGAAGATGAGGAGGAGGAGGATGAAGATGATGATGAGGAGGAGGAGGAGGTCGGGGTTGGTGAGTCCAAGATGATTCTTTGGGTGAAGAAGAAGAAGAAGAATCCATTTGTTTGCTGAGGTCGACGACGGAAATGTGGAGGATGAGAGTGTGGAGAATGAGAGTGTGGAGAATGAGAGTGTGGAGAATGAGAGTGTGGAGGAAGCGAACGATGGAGGAGATAAATAGCATAATAAGATATGGTGAATGTAGATGAGGAGGAGGAAAAGTAGAAGGAGGAGGAGGAGGAGGAAGAGTAGAAGGTGGAGGAAGAGTAGAAAGAGGAGGAGGAGGAAGAGTAGAAGGAGGAGGAAGAGTAGAAGGAGGAGGAGGAGGAGGAAGAGTAGGAAGAGGAGGAGGAGAGGAGGAGGAAGAGTAGAAGGAAGAGGAGGAGGAGAGGAGGAGGAAGAGTAGAAGGAAGAGGAGGAGGAGAGGAGGAGGAAGAGTAGAAGGAAGAGGAGGAGGAGAGGAGGAGGAAGAGTAGAAGGAAGAGGAGGAGGAAGAGTAGAAGGAGGAGGAGGAGGAAAAGTGGAAGGAGGAGGAGGAGGAGGAGGAGGAAGAGTAGAAGGAGGAGGAGGAGGAAGAGTAGGAGGAGGAGGAGGAAGAGTAGAAGGTGGAGGAAGAGTAGAAAGAGGAGGAGGAGGAAGAGTAGAAGGAGGAGGAAGAGTAGAAGGAGGAGGAAGAGTAGAAGGAGGAGGAGGAGGAGGAAGGTGTAGAAGGAGGAAGAGGAGGAAGGTGTAGAAGGAGGAAGAGGAGGAAAAGGAGGAGGAGGAAAAGGAGGAGGAGGAAAAGGAGGAGGAGGAAAAGGAGGAGGAGGAAAAGGAGGAGGAGGAAGAGTAGGATGAGGAGGAAGAGTAGAAGGGGAAGAAGGACGGGAGGAGAAAGAGTAGGAAGAGGAGGAGGAAGAGGAGGAGGAAGAGGAGGAGGAGGAGGAGGAGGACGAGGAGGAAGAGTAGGAATAGGAGTAGGAGTAGTACGAGGAGGAGTAGGAGTAGGAGTAGGAGTAGGAGGAGTAGGAGTAGGAGGAGTAGGAGTAGGAGTAGGAGGAGGAGGAGTAGGAGGAGGAGGAGGAGTAGGAGGAGGAGTAGGAGTAGGATTATGAGAAGGAGTAGGAGGAGGAGGAGGAGTAGGAGTAGGAGGAGGAGGAGTAGGAGGAGGAGGAGGCGGAGGAGGAGTAGGAGGAGGAGGAAGAGGAGGAGTAGGAGTAAGAGGAGGAGTAGGAGGAGGAGGAGGAGGAGTAGGAGGAGGAGGAGGAGAAGAAGAAGAAGGACGAGGAGGAAGAGAAGAAGAAGGACGAGGAGGAAGAGAAGAAGAAGGACGAGGAGGAAGAGAAGAAGAAGGACGAGGAGGAAGAGGAGAAGAAGGACGAGGAGGAAGAGGAGAAGAAGGACGAGGAGGAAGAGGAGAAGAAGGACGAGGAGGAAGAGGAGAAGAAGGAGGAGGAGGAAGTGTAGAAGAAGGAGGAGGGAGAGTAGAAGGAGGAGGAGGAAGAGTAGAAGAAGAAGGAGGAGGAGTAGAAGAAGAAGGAGAAAGAGTAGAAGAAGAAGGAGGAGGAGTAGAAGAAGAAGGAGGAGTAGAAGAAGAAGGAGGAGGAGGAGTAGAAGAAGGAGGAGGAGGAGTAGAAGAAGGAGGAGGAGGAGGAGTAGAAGAAGGAGGAGGAGGAGGAGTAGAAGGAGGAGGAGGAAGAATAGAAGGAGAAGGAGGAGGAGGAGAAAGAGTAGAAGGAGAAGGAGGAGGAGGAGGAGGAGGAGGAGGAGGAGGAAGAATAGAAGGAGAAGGAGGAGGAGGAGAAAGAGTAGGAGGAGGAAGAGGAGGAGGAGGAGGAGGAGGAAGAGTAGAAGGAGGAGGAGGAGGAAGAGTAGAAGGAGGAGGAGGAAGAGGAGAAGGAGGAGGAGGAGGAAGAGTAGAAGGAGGAAGAGGAGGAGGAGGAGGAGGAGGAGGAGGAGGAGGAGGAAGAGTAGAAGAGGAGGAGGAGGAGGAAGAGTAGAAGGAGGAGGAGGAGTAGAAGGAGGAGGAGGAGGAGGACGAGGACGAGGAGGAGGAGGAGGAGGAGGAAGAGTAGAAGGAGGAGGAGGAGGAGGAAGAGTAGAAGGAGGAGGAGGAGGAGGAAGAGTAGAAGGAGGAGGAGGAGGAGGAAGAGTAGAAGGAGGAGGAGGAAGAGTAGAAGGAGGAGGAGGAGGAAGAGTAGAAGGAGGAGGAGGAGGAAGAGTAGAAGGAGGAGGAGGAGGAAGAGTAGAAGGAGGAGGAGGAAAAAGTGTAGAAGGAGGAGGGAGGGGGAGAGGAAACTAAAAGATCGGGGAGTGAGATAGGAGAAGAGAGGGGAGAAGAGAGAGGAGGAGGGGAAGATTGGGAATGGAAAGGGAAAAGGGGAAAAGGGGGAAAAGGGGGAAAAGGGGAAAAGGGGAAAAGGGGAAAAGGGGAAAAGGGGAAAAGGGGAAAGGGGGAAAGGGGGAAGAGGGGAAAAGGTGAAAAGGTGAAAAGGGGGAAAGGGTCGTTAATAAGAGTAGTACAGTATAATGAGAAAAATGATAAAACAAGAATTCCAGGAATATCATGATGATAATAATAAATAAAACAACACTACAATACAACAGTACAACACAACAATACAACAACAACAATAATAACAATAATAAAAACAACAATAACAACACCTGAAAAAAAATAAAACACCACTACCGTCTACCTCGTTCGTCTTGCCCAGTGGTGGATGGGTACTCCTTTGGCTGAATAAAATCGTACAATTCGTGAGTATCAGACAAAGGGCCAGAGTTGCTGGACACGCTGCGGCACCAATCTCCTTCTACTCGTGGGCCCCGTCTAGCCGAAGAGAACTACATGGCGTGCATGAGAAGCATCATTAGCCTCTGGGATGGTGTGGGTGGATGGAGTGAGAGAGACAGGGAGACCGAGATGGAAATGGGTAGAGAGTATTAGGCGATTATTTTATTTTATTACGACAAGCTAGGTAATAAAATAATCAATGCACATCACCCGTGTTTAAAGAGAAGTTTGATTCTTTTAAAGGAAATAAATGATAAAAAAGAGTTTATAATCTATTAAAAAATAATTAACAATTTATTAAAAACCAGTTTTTAAGGACATTGTTGACCAGTCAAAAGAGAGAGAGAGAGAGAGAGAGAGAGAGAGAGAGAGAGAGAGAGAGAGAGAGAGAGAGAGAGAGAGAGAAAGAAAGAGAGAGAGAAAGGCAAATTGTCACTCCTACTGCCAAAACAAGATTGTTGATGATGATTTAAAAAAAGACTTGTTTGCAGAAGGATTGTGCATAAAAAACTGATAAATAAACAAATAAATAGATACATGAATAGATGAATGAAAACATAAGAGTAAATAAAATAGACAAAAAATTAAACGAATAAACAAACAAGTGAAAATAGACTAATAGATAGAAATAAGAAATATCATATATATATGTATACATACATACATATATATATATATATATATATATATACATATATATATACATATATATACATGTACTTTGAGAATGTCTTGGTAAGGACGAAACGTCAGTGAATAAAACTCCAACTGTTCTCTGTGTTTAGCTCACCGCCCTGCCACCCATATATATATATATATATATATATATATATATATATATATATATATATATATCTATATATATACATAAATAAATACCTACGGCACAACTACAAACGGATGCATTACGGTTTCGTGATTGAAAACCATTGCCTTCAGAAGCAGAATCGGCTTGGGGCATACATACTCATCGCCACGCCATAAACTTTCTTTAATTACTTTGTTTGCGTTCTCCAGGCTGTCGCAACTTGCTCGCTCGTTCGCTCTTATTTGTTCGTCTTTAACTGATCTACTTTATTTTTCTTCGTTCCTTCCCTTTCCTTCATCTCTATCTCTTCTTCTTCTTCTTATCGTCATTATTATCATTATTGTTATTATCATTATTCTATTGTTATTTTCAAATCTGTGGTTACTCAAATGTCTATTTTGAAATAACAAGTAGGGTTTGATTTTTGCCCGTCACTACAAATCTCCTTGTACCCCCGCCCTGCAGTAGGCTAGAAGGCTCTGAAATGTCCTAAAATCACTTCTACAAGTACAAAACAACTGGTAGGAAGTTACAGTGAGAGGACAATAGCTGGTGGATCATTTTTGAGTAACCGGAGCCAGGGAACGTAGCTGGGACAAGCTGGGTTCGAACCTGCAATCCTTTGGTCAGCAGACCACTATTCTATCATCAGAGCTATAGCTTTCTCTCTCACAAAAAAACACAAAGGAACACAAAGGAAGAACAAACAACAGCAGGCCTACTGGCCCTAACGTGGCTGTTTGTGTTTACTATACTAAGCTACAATCAAGAAAACAGGGCAACTAGGCGATAGAAGATGAACTAACGCTACTGCTACCACTATTTATATTCTTTACCTTTTAATTTGCACCGACAATGTTGTCATATCAAGACAGTAGAGTAGGATTCATAGTAACGGGTTTCAATTGAACAAAATTAGGTTTTAAGAATGAAATAGACAAGAACAGGTTTACCAAAAGTGGTTAACGAATGGAATAGACTCAGTAACCATTACTGAAGATTGAAACAATCGGTTGTTCTAAGAGAAGATTAGGTTATTCTATGTATAGGGATGATGGGTGGTAAAGGGACATGGAACTACCGAGTGTAGGCCTTATGGCACTGTTTCCCAACCCTGGGGTCGCCAAGCATTTCTCCTGGGGATCGCCAAGATATCTTGTATGCCAATTTTTTTTTTTTTTTGCAAAATATGAATTCAATACAATAACCATAATGATGTTAACACATATACAAATAGATTAGTGGGGTTGCCTGAAGAAAAGGTTGGTAAACACTGCCCTATGGTCTCTTGCAGTCTCCCTCATTCTTTTGTTCTTATGGTCTCCTCCTCTCCTGTTCTCTTCCTTGCCATGTACCTCTTCATTCTATCGAGGCATGTTCTTGTAGGCCTTTCTAGTCTTCTCCCTTTTAACCTAAGAAACGACAGTTTCCTTTGGGAAGCCGGTTTCCCTTTGGCTGAATAGAGCCAACAGGCCACACCCAGAGGCAGCGTGCGTGTGGTCAAGAGTCAGTTCAAGACCCTATTGACTAACCCTTCCTTCATCAGCTCTCCTCACGTGCCCTCTTACTTACTCCGCTGGTCTTAGGGCCACTTGGTGATCCATAACCGCTTCTGAAGCGTCTCGCCACGTCTTTCTGTCCTGTGCCACCTCCTTCCATTCTTTTGGTTCTATTCTACATATCTGCACATCTTCTTCAACGCATCTCCTACAGTCTTTTCTAGGTCGTCCAAGTGGTCGTCTTCCACGCAGTCCATTATTGAGCATTTTCTTTTGGCTATCTATCTTCTTGCATCCTTGTGACATGTCCTGCCCATTTCAATCTTTTTAATCTTTTTTAGATTTTAATATGGGGTTGTCTTGTTTGTTCTCGAATTTCCCTCACCGTCTCAAAAGGGACGCTTTTTCCCTCTCCACACTTAAATAATTTTCTTTTTATTTCTTATTTCTTTTTTTATTAATCTCCGTTTTCAGCCTTCCTTCTGTGTCTTCTTCGGACAAAATCTCTCCACGATTTAGGATTCTTGTTGTGGTACATTGACTTAACTCGCGACATCTCAGTCTTGTACGGTGGGAGTGGTTGCAATACGTTCTCAGTTATTTTTATATTCACTTTCATTAATGTTTTCAACCAAAGGTCACTGTCACCCGATGTATATTTACATGCAAATACACTAGCGCAAGGAAACACACACACACACACACACACACACACACACACACACACACACACACACACACACACACACACACACACACACACACACACACACACACACTCGTGTATATATATATATATATATATATATATATATTATATATATATATATATATATATATATATATATATATATATATATATGCAAGAATAACCACTGGGAAAGAGAAACTGAACGAAGCAAAGCGCTTTCGTATATTACATCTCCAGTGAAAAGTACAAGGAAAGAAAGGATTACAAGAATATATATATATCCATACACAGAGGAATGCGGGAAGGAAATAAGGTGAGACGCCGGTCCCACTTTGGGGTCCCCCCTGGAGTGCCGTAGAGGACGGACTAACCATGGGGCTAGAACCAATGGAGACTGGTGGGGGAATCTTGGGGTCACAAGAAGCCACTTGATACTAAGGCATTACAGTCTTAACGATATACATATTTGTTGACATAAAATTATCCAATTTATATAAACCATGATAATGATGATGGTGATAATGATGGTGATGGTGATAATGATGGTGATGATGGTGATAATGATGGTGATGATGGTGATAATGATGATGATGGTGATGATGGTGATGATGATGATGATAATGATAATAATAATAATAAAGCATTGATGAAAAACGAATTGGTATACTATTAAAAAAATAATGTTAAAATTTTACTGGAATGCCATAAAAAACAATAAAATAGAATAAAGTATAAAAACCACAAAGAAAACGACAAAGATTAGTATGTCATCAATAAAAATAAACGAATAAACAGCCCCAAAAAAATCAATACGAAACAATAATAAAAATGACCGGTAAAGAAAAAACACTAAAATAAAAACAAATAAAATAAAAAGATAAATAAAATAAAATAAATAAATGAATAACATAAAAGTACAGCGTGTTTCCCAGCTCGGCGGGGGACGTGTTCCCAAGGGGGCCCGAGTGTTCTTGTTCATTAAGAACATCCAAACGCGATGAACAAAGGTGACTCCCTCTCCTTGTTTCCTTCTCCTTGTTCCTTGTTTCCTTAGACAAGGGGTACACATCGTTGCCAACTCTCTTTTTCATTGTTGTCCTTATCATTAATTACCATAATCATTATCATTATTACCATTGTTATTACTACTGCCATTACTATTGCTATTGTTATCATTATTAATATTTCTTTTTTTCTTAAAGTGAATCACTTATTGAAGATTAGGAGGAAAGATGGAAGGGAGGAGGAAGAGATGGAGGAAGAGGGAAAATGGTCGAAAGTGGAGGAGGAAGTGGAGGGGTGAAGGGAGTGGTGGGAGGGGGTGGGAGAGAGAGAGAGAGAGAGAGAGAGAGAGAGAGAGAGAGAGAGAGAGAGAGAGAGAGAGAGAGAGAGAGAGAGAGAGAGAGAGAGAGAGAGAGAGTGTCTCACACCAATGACATGCAGCAAGGCTTGTCGTCTGAGGCCTAAGATCGAACAAGAGACCCACGAGATCGTGGTGGCAACCTCCGACCAAATCGAGAACGGGGAAAACTTTATCCCTTGAGAGATGGAGGAGGGGATGGAGGGAGTGGGGAGGAAGAAAGGAGGTAGGGATGGAGGGGATGGATGGGGGGAGGGAGATATGAAGAGAAAGCGAGGTCGTCTCAAAGACGAGAAAGAGAAACAGGGAAGAGAAAGGAGAAGGAAGAAGCGGAGGAGGAGGGAGAGGAGGAGGGGGAGAAGGAGGAGGAGGAGGGAAAGAGGAGGGAAAGAGGAGGGGGAGGAAGGGGAAGAAGAGGAGTGTGAGGAGGGGAAGGAGGGGAGGAAGAGGAGGAGGAAGAGGAGGAAGAGGAGGAAGAGGAGGAGGAGGAAGAGGAGGAGGAGGAAGAGGAGGAGGAAGAGGAGGAGGAAGAGGAGGAGGAGGAAGAGGAGGAGGAAGAGGAGGAGGAAGAGGAGGAGGAGGAAGAAGAGGAGGAGGAGGAAGAGGAGGAGGAGGAAGGGAGGAGGTGGTTGAAGAGGAGGAAAGCCTAATGAAAGAACATGGAAAGGAACAAGGAGGAAGATGTAGGAGAGAAAGAGAAAAAAAACTAAAAACAAAAAACAAAAAACGAAAAAACAAAAAAACGTAGAAAGGGGAGACGCACAACAAGCACTGCCTCGTGTTACACGGACAGGAGCCCCTCAGCCCCGCAGCGGCCGGCAACAGTCCTTCTCGGATCCGCCCGTGGATCATACTTGGAAGAAATCTTGGTCTGATGTCTACGTTGTGTTAGTAAGAGGAAGAGGAGGAGGAGGAGAAGGAGGGCGAGAAGGAGAAGGGTGAGGAGGTGGAAGAGGAAGGTGAGGAGGTGGACGAGGAGTAAGAAGAGGAAGAG
>NC_134796.1:46096518-46099018 GCF_046742065.1 Oratosquilla oratoria
AATAAACTCGGAAACTCGGAACTAGACCCGTGACTTCTTTTTCCTTCATAAACTTGTCACAATGTACCAGCATATATATATATAGATATATATATATGTATATACATATATATATGTATATATGTATATGTATATATATACATATATACAGTATATGTATATATATACGTATATATATATATATATATATATATATGTATATATATATATATATATATATATATATATATATATATATGTGTGTATAAAAGAAAATCATCACTCACATGACACAAAGTGTTACTTGTTTTTGCGTAGTTACACGTTGTCAGCCTGGAACGAGTGGTAGGGAGAGAGAGGCATGGGAATTTTTTTTCAAAAGGGGAGTCGGAATACATTATTGAGTTTGCCGCGGTATGATTCCCTTAAGAACCCTTGGTATGAACACTTCCGTGTTCAGTACAGACGGCTGGTAGTATTCCCGTCATTGCATACCATTTTTGTTCGCCGTGGTTATGGTTCCGCCTTTTGATAAACTTCTCATGCCTTTGTCTCCATATCACCAGCGTTGTCGCGCCGTCTACAGCTTATGAGGATGAACGGTTACCTGAGTTTTTTTATTTGTCAATAGAAATCAGACGTTTTCTATGAAAATATAAGGTGAAACTATCAAAATCGGGATCAACATGATTTGTACAATAATTTAATAAGAATAGTCTCTAAATATCTATTTTAAAAAGGTTAAGCAACGATACAAATAACAATCTAATATTCATTACTGTTTATTTATACTACTAAAAGTCACAATCTGTACTGAAGAAATTTCGTCTTCGGAGCTGTAGATGACGACGGAATTTCCTCAGGGGTTGCCAGATGTCGCCATTTATCGCCGATCTCGCGCGGACTTCTTCAAAACGACAACGCTGCCTACCACTCGTTCCAGGCTGGGAAACTCTTACAACGCAACAGCAAGTAACACGGGGGGACCCCGGAGCAACGATCGGGTACACTTAGAAAACACTCAGTTACACTTAGGGGATACATTAAGAAGTGTTGGCTACAAAAACAACAACTACTTGACTCATTTTGAGAATATCTTTATCAGAACTCGATGTAACACAGGTACTCGGAAATTTAGAAGCTAAATTTCTTCACAATCTGTTCCAAAGACGAAACAAAATGGAATGATACGTTACCAACATGAATGATGGATACCCTCATGAATAATCCCATAGATACAAAGCCAGATTCATAACAGAACGTTCAATTTCCAAAACTAACGATCACAAGACGAACCACAATGATTTATTAGACCCCATTTTTTTTTTGACAAATTCAGTCTTAGCTCAACATCTGATTCAGATTTTTTGTCCTCTTTGCCCAGATATATCAAAACGTGACTTCATATAATTTCTAGTGGATTTTCCTTCTTGGAGAATACATAGACGAATAAATAAAAATAAAATAGATAAACAAAAGTACAAATAAGAATAATACACTTCTTCGATCTGTTAAATTCATAGTTATCACTAAGGTTAAATCACACACACACACACAAAAAAAGGAAATATCAGTTTGTTGTCAATCCTTGTAGTACAACAAATGATACAGACTTCCATTTTAAATCACTTCAAACAGAATCGAAACATTGGAAAGTCGTCTATCTGCAAGTCGTTTTCTATATGATCAACACAGAAAACGACTCTTCCTTCCACCCTCTCTCTTCCCTCTCCCTCTCTCTCTCTTTCTCTCTACCTCTCTCTCTCTCTCTCTCTTTCTCTCTCTCTCTCTCTCTCTCTCTCTCTCTCTCTCTCTCTCTCTCTCTCTCTCTTTTAGTCTTACTCTGTTTACCTCGTTTCACCTTAACAAAACATTTGAGCGGATATTTAAATAAAGATATTTTTCTTCTCTGTAATGCGGTTTATGAAGACCAGGAAAGAAAAATGTGGAAAAATGGATTTTTATTCTTTGCCGAGCGTCCGATGTATTGGATAAAATGTACATTATCATCTAATAATCCAGGTGTTCGGGTTAGGTTCATGAACACACACACACACACACACACACACACACACACACACACACACACACACACACACACACACACACACACACACACACACACACACACACACACACACACACACACACGCACACACACACGCACACACACTTCATCAACTAGGATGTAGTTCAGTCTGCATTAAAGATCAAATAATTCATTTTTAATGTAACTTGGAATAATACTGCAGTTGCTGTTGTATTTTCAGTTTACTTTGGTGTCGATTGTAACACACAACATCAATATACAACAGACTGGTAGATCGATAGGTAATATATCCACTGATAAAACGGTATCTCCTTGATAATAGACTCTAATAGATTCACAAAGAGTCCTTAATCTTAAGGCAGTAAAAATATTACTAATATTTGTATACAAAAAAAAAAAAAAACTACCACTATTTTTCATAAAACGCTCACCATCATTAATAATAAAAAATATGTAGATAAGAAAAGTATA
>NC_134796.1:46110653-46118153 GCF_046742065.1 Oratosquilla oratoria
ATCTTGTGGGGAGATTACCTAAGATTAGTGTGTTTAGGTTGGAGAGTTAATCTAGGAAAGGGGTGGGTAACCCTTGGCACGCGTGCAAAATTTTTGTACAATAAAGACCTTTTGTCTGGCACGCGAAACCCAGAGCTCACATAAAAAAAATAAGATAAGATAAAAATAAATAAATGAATAAATAAATAAATAAATAAATAAAGAAAATAAAAAAAAATAAAATTATATAATAAGATAAAGTAAAATGAAATGAAATAAAGTAAAATAAAACAAAATAAAATAAGATAAAATAAAATAAAATAAAATAAAATAAAATAAAATAAAATAAAATAAAATAAAATAAAATAAAATGAAATAGAATAAAATAAAATAAAATATAATAGAAAATAATAATAATAATAAATCTCTAAATTCTTTTGTATGACCATTGATAACCTCATTTTGCGCTGGGCGGAGAATGGGGCCCTAGGAGGTGGAAAGAGAGGGCCCATACACGTATGCAGGGAGGCCTATCACTTATGTTACCCTGTTGGCACGCGAGAAAATATATCAAAGATTTGGCTGATTTTGGCACGCACAGTTAAAAAGGTTACCCACCTCTGGTCTAGGCCTTTGTTTCTTCTTGGGTCTAATGGTTTCGTACATAGCTATAGTGCAAGCAGGTAGCAGACTGGACTACTAATCATGAGGCCCCGAGATCGAGACTCTACGACTGCTGGATTTGATAATTATATGTATTTATATACTGTGGTGTGTGTTCAGCTCACAGCCCATTATGTGGTTTGATGAAACTATGCGTGTTTGGAGATAAGGTGTGTGAGCATCCTTGAGGTCTTGGTGTATGTGATATTTCACGTTGTTTCCTGAAATGATGTTTGTTTGGTAATTGTTCCTACTGTGATTGTTTATTTTATTCTGATGTTGGGGAATTGTGTGGCAGCGTGTATAAGTGTTGTGAGTCCACATTTGTCTTGTGTTTGATCTTTCCTGCGTGTTGTGTAGTGTCTAAGGTCTGTTGGGAAATTATGGATTCTTGTATATTAATGTTCGTACATAATATTTCTGGAAGAATGCTTACAGCTGCGTGTTTATTTGTCATTCCAATTATCTTTAAAAACAGAGTTCAGATTATGTTTGTCTTGTGTTTGGGTGTATTTGTTTTAAGATTTAGATGTATGTTTAGATTATATATCTCTTGTGTTTGGGTGTTCTTGATTTAGGATCGAGATGTGTGTATGCAGTGGGTCCAATCTTGTCATGCATTGTATTGTGTTATTATGGGATGCTGTTTCCAGCGCTTTTATCCTTGTAGAAAATCATGCTGTGGTAAGTATGGTGCATTTCAAGTGGACTCAGGAGTGACTGATGTTACAGTATAAAGATGTAAGTGTATGTATGTGATGATCTTATGCATTTAGAGCCCGTGTAAAGTCTTGGATTTGTTTTGGTGTGTCTGAAAAAAAGAGGTACAACAGGCGATGTTGATCTACTCTCTTCATAAAGAAAGATAAATAAACGAACAGTAATGATAATAATAAAAACAAAAGCACGTAAATGAATTACTGAATTAATAAACAACCAAATCAATAGGAAAACAAATAGACAAACAAACAAACAAATAAATAAGTAAATATGTAGATAAATAAATGAATAAATGAAAAGTGTATAGAATGGAAGAAAGCTGGGGTGTTGTTAGAAAGCGATCAAGCTTCGAGGCTGCTTCAAAGATCAAGTACCAACCTACTGGGGTCGCACCTGTTAATCTTACCAAGCAAACACAGGCTGTGTTGCTGAGTATTAATATGTCTAAACCAAAAAATACTATATCTTGTACAGAAATAAAAATCAAACACCAAAAGAAATTTAAATCTACACATCACAATCCATAATGAGTTAGTTTAAAGACTTTTTATCTCATTCGCGTATTTCTTATGATGTAGTGAGACGTTTTGACTTTTGTTGAGATTTAGATGACAGTACCTCACTGTATACCTGTCTCCTTGGTACATTCAACTCCCTACCCCCCCATCTCCCCCAGTTACATCACTAGTGGGAGTACCAAGCCTGGGAGCATCCCATAACGACCTAGACCCCAGCATACTCCCCTCCCCCAAAAACTCCCCCCCCCCTAACCACCTGTCTTTGAGTCATCGAAACAGATACTCCTTGGAAACATGTCGAAAGAAATGACTTACAACAACAAATGTTCCTACTCTTAGCGTAGCTTAAGCCGGTTGCCTTGTGACGTCACGCCAATTCAAAGTAAATTAGTAAATGAATAGATAAATATTATATAAAACTACCGAAACGATTCTTCCTCTTCTTCTTCTTCTTCTTCTTCTTCTTCTTCTTCTTCTTCTTCTTCTTTTTCTTCTTCTTTTTCTTCTTTTTCTTCTTTTTCTTCTTCTTCTTCTTCTTCTTCTTCTTCTTTTTCTTCTTCTTTTTCTTCTTCTTTTTCTTTTACTTTTACTTTTTCTTCTTCTTCTTCTTCTTCTTCTTCTTCTTCTTCTTCTTCTTCCAGCAAATTTGATCAATTACCATAAAACAATTCCTTCCCAAAGACTGAAAGATGAAAAGAATATATATATGCACATACACAAGCATGTACATTTACATACACATATACTTTACACACATACACACCCAAAACTCTTATCCAAGTTGGGTTAATCAGTAATATCTACGCCTTTATCCTCACCAACTCAAGGACCAAACGGACTCCCTTTGGCTCTGCCCTTCCTCTGATGATCATCAACAGCACTGCATAAGCCTTGTAGTACTTCTTACTGGATGCTTCACGCGTATACACTCAGGCGGCATCCATTCTATGACCCGGCCCTGTGTGTCCAATTAAATATTTATGCTATCGTAAGCTTTGGCTTGTCCCTGCCAAGCTTTTCAACTATGAAGCACACAAAATGCTGATGCTGTGTCCTTCCTACACTCACTCCCCTTCCTTCCTTCCTTTCTTTCCTTCCTTTCTTTCTTCCTTCCTTTCTTTCTTTCTTCCTCTTTGTTCCCTCCCTCACTCCGTCTTTCTTATTTTCTCTCTCTGTTTCTCTTTGTCTTTATCTCTGTTTCTCTACCTATGTTTCTCTCTCTCTCTCTCTCTCTCTCTCTCTCTCTCTCTCTCTCTCTCTCTCTCTCTCTCTCTCTCTCTCTCTCTCTCTCTCTCTCTCTCTCTCTCTCTCTCTCTCTCTATCTCTCTCTCTCTCTATCTCTCTCTCTCTCCCTCTCTCTCTCTCTCTCCCTCTCTCTCTCTCCCTCCCTCTCTCTCTCTCTCTCTCTCTCTCTCTCTCTCTCTCTCTCTCTCTCTCTCTCTCTCTGTGTTTTATCTAATTATAATTCACAGGAAAGGAACTACATTCGTGGGGCACCGTCGTTTTGTCTCCATCTATTAAATTTCATTTATGTTTTTTTTCAATCGTCTCTTGAAATGTTCCAAATTTTGATTCGCGTTTCCCACTATCCTTCAGACATTTTGTCTTTTCCATTATTCAGTTGATTAATCAGTCAATTAATTAATTGGTTAATTGATTCTTCTTTTTTCTTCATCATCTTTTTTTTCTTCTTTGTCTTCATCATCCTCGCCTCCTTCTTTTTCTTCCTCATCTTCTTCTTCTTATTCTTCTCTTCCTCTTCTTCTTCTTCTTCTTCTTCCTCTTCTTCCTCTTCTTCCTCTTCCTCTTCTTCTTCTTCTTCTTCTTCTTCTTCTTCTTCTTCTTCTTCTTCCTTCTTCTTCCTCTTCTTCTTCTCTAATCATTTGGGGAGCTCATCTCCTCCCTTCGCCTCCCTTGTTTACTCCCAATCTCTCCGTCCTGACTAATATCACTCCCACCTCATTCTCCCTCATTTCCCCTCACTCATTTCCCCTCTATCTCCCTTCCCCTTTCCCTCCTCCTCCTCTTCCTCCTCCTCCTCCTTCTCCTACCTTTTTCGTCCTCTCCCCGTGTAAGGTACTGACAGCATACATTTTATGCTGTCGATATCTTGGGAGTGGGGGTGGGGTGGGGTGAAATTTAGCAACACCCCTACGGATCAGAGGCATGTAGCGTTATTTTACGCTTGGAAGAATGACGATCACTTGCGCATTTCTACCGTCCCTCCGTTCCGCTGCCCACATTCTTTACAGAATTTCTCTCCTTGAATTCTCCTCATCGATGCGACATATTGTCTTCCCTAAGGATAGAAGCTCTGGTTATTTGTTGGCAGAAAAATAAGCGAATAGATAATAACAAATAAACAAAAAATAAAGGAATATATCAACTAATGAATTAATCACTAAATTGATAAGAAATAAACAAATAAAAATGAATAAATGACAAATAAATAAAATTAATAAAAAAAAGAGGTAACATTCTTTATTACCCACTTTCTCTCTCCTTCTCCAACCCATCTCCTCCTCCACCTACTCCTCCACCTCCTCCACCTCCTCCTCCATCTCCTCCTCCTCCATCTCCTCTTCCACCTCCTCCTTCATCTACTCCTCCACCTCCTCCTCCATCTCCACCTCCTCCTCCTCCATCTCCTCCTCCTCCTCCATCTCCTCCTCCTCCTCCATCTTTTCCTCCTCCATCTCCTCCTCCTCCATCTCCTCCTCCACCTCCTCCTCATCTTTCGATTCCTCTGAAACTGCTCAAACAACTCAGTCATCAGCCAAGAACACCCCTCACACCCTCCCTCCCTCCCTATCTCCCTCCCTCCCTATCTCCCTCCCTCCCCATCCTCCTGCCAGCTGCGACGACCAATCACAGCAACTGAATCTCAGAAACCATCCAATCAGACGTCAACTCCGGGGGAGGGGGACATGTTTCTCTTCTACCCTCCTCCATTCCGTTAACTACGGAAGTTGGGTCATACGAGACCTGAATGAGATTAGTCCTTACTCTGAATAAAAAAAAAAAAAAAAAAAAAAAAAAAATATATATATATATATATATATAATATATATATATATTAGTGAATTTAGGGAGCAGGTTTTCATCAAGACATTTTCTCTTAGAACTTGGTAAAATAAAAATAATATTTCCAATGGAGTCCATTGTGGAAATAAAAACTAGAACTTAACGACGTTTCGCCTATACCTTAGGCATCTTCTGGTAAATTTTATTTTCTAAAGATACATACATGTTTATAAATACAAAAAGTTACAAAATATGAAATACTAGGAGAGATGGTGATGCAAGAGTGCTGCCGGACTTTTCATCTTCGTGGCGCGACGTGGGATGCCCCGACATTTGGAACTTTTCGGGGCATCCCACGTCGCGCCACGAAGATGAAAAGTCCGGCAGCACTCTTGCATCACCATCTCTCCTAGTATTTCATATTTTGTAACTTTTTGTATTTATAAACATGTATGTATCTTTAGAAAATAAAATTTACCAGAAGATGCCTAAGGTATAGGCGAAACGTCGTTAAGTTCTAGTTTTTATTTCCACAATGGACTCCATTGGAAATATTATTTATAATTTACCAAGTTCTAAGAAGAGAATTATTAGAAGAATTGAAAGTGTTAAGAAAAAGATCACGAACGCTGAGTATGCTGTGATTTTCAATAGAATATATATATATATATATATATATATATATATATACATATCACTATTCCTCTTTTCTATTATTCCCCTTAAACCTCCTAAGGATTTAATGGCATCTCTACGGATCAGAGTCGCGCATTAATCTTCTGAAATTGGTTAACAATCTCCTCTTAAAAGAAAATTCCATATATCTTGTTAATACTTAAACGGCCATCCATTCCGCGGTGGTAGTGGTTGTGTCTGCATTGATGATCGCGGTAATGATCAAATGAATAAGTAGATGAATAGATAAATGAATAAATGAATTAACGCTTCAGAAGATCATGGACTTAGAGAAATACATACGATAAATGAAAAACAAAATGTATAAAGAAATCAAAGAAGCTTGGAACTTTTGACGAGCACTGTGCGTAAATATGAAAAAAACTCTCAACATAAATTAGATATCAAACAGACGTAACATGATAAAATTCTGAATAAACAAAGGAGAACAAGACAAATACTCATGAAATAAACGAAAGCGAGTATGAAGAGCATATAAAAAAGATAACGATTCTTTTTTTTTTCTAAACTTACCAGATAAATCCAAAAACGAACGTTTTACACTTTGACAAAACAAAGGATTTCCTGTTTTTTTGTATTTCAGGAAATTGCCTCTTTCACGAACACTTCAGGGAAAAGCAATCTAATTTTCTATATATCAAAAAGCATCTTCCTCTTTATATGGGGGTAGCCATCTATGGTATGCATCCACCCACATCCACTTCACTTCCATCCATCATCCACTTGTTTCTCGGTGGATTAAGGAATACTTTTGTCCCCGTCCCACGGCTCTGAGTCATAAGCAATGCAGTAAGACACAGCACCTTCGCAGCAAGGCTCCACCGCTTCATTTACACGGTTACCCTCCCTTCTTGTCCCTTTATGCGAAAAAAGAGAAGACGAGGGGAAATCCATCCGGGCCGTGTCAATTTGTGGTTCATTCACAGCCATTCTCAACTAACGACTTTATCTTGCCTCCTCCTTATTTCTAAAAAGAAAGAAAGTAAGAAAGAAAAAGAAAGAAAGGAAGAAAGAAAGAAGAAAGAAAGAAAGAAAAAAGAATGAAGAAAAGAAAAAAGAAAGAAAGAGGGAAAAAGAAAGAAAAAGAAAGAAAGAAAAAAGAAGAAAGAAAAGAAAAAAAGAAAGAAAGAAGAAAGAAAGAAAGAAAGAAAGAAAAGAAAAAAGAAAGGAAAAAGAAAGAAAGAAGGAAAGAAAGAAAGAAAGGAAGAAAAAAAGGAAGAAAGAAAGAAGCAGAAACCTGAGCAACTACAAAAGAATGCCACACGACTTAAAATTCGCAGACTTTTCGCGGTGGCTAAATTCGCTAAAAAGACTTCACCGATATTCAAAGAAACACACGAGGACTGTCAAAATGTAACAGTCTCAACGTAAAAAGACACACAGTCACATCTTTAGGGTATTTTTAATCCCATCGCTTGAATAAAATCGCCTGACGACAGACAGAATAAAGCTTTAAGTTAGATTGACTCTTTAGTGTACAAAGACGATTAAATTATCATCTTCAGCATAAGGAAACGGACTAAGTGATTAGAATGGGCCAACAGGATCTCAAGATTGCTTTATCACCGGGTGGGACTATTCCTGTTATCGTATCTGAAACCAGGAGATTTTATTCATCTTCGTGGGAACCGTTATTTTTCGAAATGTTTCGTTAATTTTCGCCTCTTTCTGGGAACCTCGGGTAGCCCAGCTGTCGATGACGTCACCATGAGCTCTCTCTCTCTCTCTCTCTCTCTCTCTCTCTCTCTCTCTCTCTCTCTCTCTCTCTCTCTCTCTCTCTCTCTCTCTCTCTCTCTCTCTCTCTCTCTCTCTCTCCCTCTTTCGCCGAGTTGTCCCAACGATGTCATTCCGGAACGAAAAACGACCGAAGTATTCTGATCAAGGACTCATCATTTTTGCA
>NC_134796.1:46125653-46128153 GCF_046742065.1 Oratosquilla oratoria
GATAATTCCGATGCCTTTACTTATACCTCCAATGCTATTTGGTCAGGTAATTAAAGAACTTAGCACGACTCAGCGCGCCAGCATTAGAAAAGTTGAGAATGTCAGCAAAAAACTCGTGAACGCAGAAGCTGCTGCAAATTTTAATGACATTTACCTTAAAGAGGATCTGCTGCCCAATTGTAGCAATATATGTATATGTATATGTATATATATATATATATATATATATATATATATATATTAACAACCACAATGCACATTAATTCTAAGCCATCAAAGGCCGACATGCAGAAATTGAAATGTGGTACTGCCCAGGATTTGGAAGAAAGTACACAATAGACTCGTCGTTTGAAGTTTATTTCTACGTTTCGAACCCTGTCCGCGGTTTGTCTTCAGAGTAATACAGAGGTAGCAATAGGAAATCTATATAATGGGTGATTCCCCTAGTGCACTGTGGTTATTACACCCTGTGTTGTGCTTACCAGCTTTAGGTTATTTGCTGTATTCTGGTGCATCTTGGCATGTAGACTTTTTGTCCATCTTGGTAGGTCACTCATCTATATTATATTTTTCTTATATACTCTGTTCGTTTTAGTGTTGTATCATATATTTCCATATTATATATTTTTTTAGTATTGACCTTTCGTATTACGGGCGACGGGTAGCTAATATGTATTGGGACTTCGCATTATCGTGTTAAGCAGATTTTCATGTTTTAGTGTAAATATTTAATTTGTTATGCTATTTTTGATACTTTTGTTGGTGTGTGAGTTATGTGATACGGGGCCCATCTGGAGTTATTTTCGGGTGATACGGTGCTCAGTCTTTGTGATGTGTAACTTTTACGTTTTTCTGGAGTGTGACGGTTACCGGGGTTACCTAACCCAGTGTACGAGGGAGACCCACATTTTATATAGATTTCCTATTGCTACCACTGTATTACCTTGAAGACGAACCTCAGACAGGGTTCGAAACGTAGGAATAATCTTCAAACGACGAGTCCAGTGTGTACTTTTTTTTTTCGAAATAAAGATCCCTGGACTCCGGCTCTTCACGAATATATATACATATGTATATGTATATATATATATATATATATATATATTTATACATACATACATACATACATACATACATACATATATGCATACATACATACATATATGCATACATACATATATCATATGCTTTTTCTCCCTTACCACGGAGGTAGCCAAAATCATAAGGCATTATTCCATTTTCACCCCTTTCATCCTTACCTCCTTCCCTCTTTTCTTGGCTCCTGGATGACGGGTCATCCCTATACCTCGCCCACTGGCCTGGGTCAGAAGCAGTGCAGCAAGACACAGCAAATCCACCACAACCAAGTTCATCTCCTACGCTAGCAATGAGATCTCCCAATGCCACAAAACTGACATTTCTCCTTAAGCACTCTATGCATTCATTTAAATCTATCCAAAAAGCCTCCCTTTCCTCCACGCTCTTCTCACTACCAGGCCAATACGGATTTACAAAGACCCACATCTCTCTTTCCAGTTTCACCTTCATGCACATTAACTTTGAAGAAACCTCCTTCCACTCCACCATACACGCGCGCGCACACACACACACACACACACACACACACACACACACACACACACACACACACACACACACACACACACACACACACACACACACACACACACACATATTTATGTATGTATATTTGTTATGGGAGGTTAATTTTGCTTTGTTAGGGTCGGAGGAAGAGAGAGCAATGCCAGAGGTGATGTGATATTTAATTTTGCAGTGCGCTACAGCACGAGGATAATGAAGGCTTTCTTCTGAAAGGCGTGTAGGTCGCAAATGGTCTTGGAGGATAAATCCAAACGGGACGACACAAAGAGACTTCATATCAAAAGATGAAAGCAACAACGTTAGCAACATTACTGTTATGAATTAAGTAAATAAAGGAAGTGATCATAGAATGATAGGCAGCATAACTCAATTCCATTTCAGAGTTGAGAAGAATGAACTATTCTTGAAGAAGGAAAATAAGTCTTGGTAAGGTAAAAGATAATAAAAAGGACTGTAGGAGAGAAGCCAAACGCAGAGTATGGGATCCAATGTATTCAACGTTTCGCCCAGCAGGGCTTCTTCAGAAATAACATAGTGGACAAACATCTGACTCCTTATATAACCCGAGCTTGCGGGGAGAAACGAACATGAAACTGGTGTAAACACAATTTGCGTAAATTACTTGTTACTTTGTTATCAAAATTGCTTAAGGTTTCTTTATTGTAAAAAATCCATGGTTTGTCCACTATGTTATTTCTGAAGAAGCTCTGCTGGGCGAAACGTTAAATACATTGGATCCCATACTCTGTGTTTGGCCTCTCGCCTACAGTGCTGTTGCAGTCGTTCCTGCTTTCACTCATAACAAAAAGGAATTTAAGTTCGAAGTTAAAGTCGAAGTTGACATTTTGGGGAACGATGAGGACATCATTGAGTGCAT
>NC_134796.1:46138153-46140653 GCF_046742065.1 Oratosquilla oratoria
GTTAAAGGAGGTTCAGTTGATGCAGTGGTAGAGAAGACTGTTAATGAATACCAGGATGACGCTGCGTTTGTAGAGATCCGGACAGTCGCTGTTGCCGACAGAAGCAAAAAATTAAATAAATGAAATTAAGTGAAAAATGAAAATAGATAAATAAATAAATAAATAAACAAATAAAACAATAAATGAATAAATAAATAAATAAAATTAATTAAATTAAATAGAAAATAAAGATGTAAAATAGAAAATAAAATAAAATAAAATAGAATAAGAACAATAAGATAAAATAATAACTATAAAAAAAAAACCCCGCAACATCATCCTTACCAGACCAGCGCCGCACAAGAACCCTAGAATCATCTACAAAGAGCACAAGGCCCTCCTCCGACTCAGGATGGCTAAATCCGTGAGCATCTGCACAGAGAAACCGTATATCAATATTCAACTCTCATTTTTCCCGTCCTTCTGACAGGACCCTAGAGAACCATCATCAGTCCTGACAACAGAAAAAAAAGGTGTTTGGACAGAACAAACTGATTAGATTGCCGTCAGGCGATTCTACTCAGCGACGAGACGAAAACAAAAATGGCGTAAAAGGAGACGAATGAGGGTGGGGGGAAGGGAGGGGAAGGGGGTAGCAAGTGCAAGTCGCTCTCATGGGAGCCACTCTCACTATAGTCACGCCGTGGCAATGAGAGAGAGAGAGAGAGAGAGAGAGAGAGAGAGAGAGAGAGAGAGAGAGAGAGAGAGAGAGAGAGAGAGAGAGAGAGAGAGAGAGAGAGAGAGATTACACCAAGAGTTTAAGAGAGGATGTCTCTATCACCTGTACCCATTGTGTTTGGACATCCAAGGCAAGTGGGCATCAGAAGATGTGAGCGAGACGCGATGTGAGATAGATGTGAGAAAAATGTGAGATAGATGTGAGAAAAATGTGAGATAGATGTGAGAAAAATGTGAGATAGATGTGAGAAAAAATGTGAGATAGATGAGAAAAATGTGAGATAGATGAGAAAAAGTGTGAGATAGATGTGAGAAAAAGTGTGAGATAGATGTGAGAAAAATGTGAGAAAGATGTGAGAAAATTTGAGATAGATGTAAGAAAAAAGTGAGATAGATGTGAAAAAAAATGTGAGACAGATGTAAGAAAAAAGTGAGATAGATGTGAGAAAAAATGTGAGATAGATGTAAGAAAAAAGTGAGATAGATGAGAGAAAAAATGTGAGATAGATGTGAAAAAAATGTGAGATAGATGTGAGAAAGATACGAGGGTGCTATGAAAAAGATGTGAGGGTGATGTGAGATAGATATGAGTGGCCTTGTGTAAGGGTAGATACAAAATGACGTGAGAGGAAGACGTGAGAGGGGGGAGGAGCCTCAGAGGTGGGGCATGGGGGTGGGGGGGTGAGTGGTACGAGACGACGTGATGTGAAGGAGACAAGATATGGGGAGAAGTTTAAGAAAGATTCAAGACGACTCGATTAGAATATGTTAACTGGGATCAAAGGCTTTAACAAGGGTGACGCAAACAAGGTCATCATATTAAGACAACAGGGCAGGACTCGCAGTAATGATTCTGAACTGGACAAATTTAGATTAAAGAAGGAAATGGGAAAGAATTGGTTTACTAATAGGATGGTCAACGAATGTAATAGACTTAGTAACCATCTAGTTAGTGAGCACTGAAACTATCAATTGTTTTAAGAAGCGGTTAGACAACTTTATGGATGGGGATGACAGGTGGTGATGGATACGGAGCTGCCTAGTGAAGGCCTTATGGTCTCTTGCAGTCTCTTTCATTCTTATGTTCTTATGTAATTGCCTTGTTCCAAAGCTCCCATCACGCCCTCCCTCCCCCGCCCCCCGCCCCCGGGCGCCGCCCACACGGCGGGTATATACCTCATTATGGGCGGGAGCGGGAGGGGGGGAGGCGTTGCCGGGGGGGTGGGTGATGGTGGTGGTGGTAGTAGTAGTAGTAGTAGTAGTAGTAGTAGTAGTAGTAGTAGTAGTAGTAGTAGTAGTAGTAGTAGTAGTAGTAGTAGTAGTAGTAGTAGTAGTAGTAGTAGTAGTAGTAGTAGTAATAATAATAAAAATGATAATAATAATAATAATAATAATAATAATAATAATAATAATAATAATGATAATAATAATAATAATAATAATAATAATAATAATAATAATAATAATAATAATAATAATAAAAATGATAATAATAATAATAATAATAATGATAATAATAATAATAATAATAATAATAATAATAATAATAATGATAATAATAATGATAATAATAGTAATAATAATAATAATAATGATGATAACAATGATAACAATAGTAATAATGACAACAACAACAACAACAACAACAACAACAACAACAACAACAACAACAACATCAGCAGCAGCAGCAACAACAACAACAGCAGTAGCAATGAAATTATCCTCATTCTTTTCTAAGTAGGGATGAGTGTCCAACCATAAAATAATTCTGGACGCCTCTGGT
>NC_134796.1:46143153-46145653 GCF_046742065.1 Oratosquilla oratoria
TCTCTCTTAGCAGTATGTCTTCTTTAGAAATCTTCAAGTGAACCTCTTTGCTCCCGAAGGGAGGTCGGGGAGGAGGAGGAGGAGGAGGAGAAAGAAGAAGAGGAAAAAGAGGAGGGTGAAAAGGAGGAGAAGGGGCAGGAGTAGGAGAAGGAGAAAGAGGAGGAGGAGGAATAAACAGAGGAGGATGAGGATGAGGGACAGAAGGAGGAAGATAAGGAGAGAAAGGAGTAGGAGGAGGAGGAAGAGGAGGAAGAGGAGAAGGAGGAATAGAAGTAGAAAGAGGGAGAAGAAAAGGATGAGGAGGGTGAAGGAAAAGAGCAGCAGGAGGGGAAGGGTTATAAGAAGGTGAGGGAGAAAGAGAGAAAGAGATAAGGAGAGGAAGAGTAGAAAGAAGAGGATCAGCAGCAGAAAGAGAAGGATAAGGATTTGGATGAGGATGAGGAGGGAGAGGTGAACTAGGAGGAGGAAGAGGGGAAGGAGGACTACGAGGTGAAGAAGAAGAAGGAGGAGGAGGAGAGAAGAGGAGGAATAAGGGAAGGAGGACTAGGAGGAGAAAAAGAAGGAGGAAAAGGAGTAGGAGGAGGAGAATGAAAAGAAGGAGGAAGAAGGGAAGGAGGAATAGGAGGAGAAGAAGGAGGAGGAGGAGGAGGAGGAGGAAGAGGAGGAGGAAGAAGAGAAGAGAAGAGGAGGAAGAAGGGAAGGAGGAGGAGGAAGAGAAGAGAAGAGGAGGAAGAAGGGAAGGAGGACTAGGAGAAGAAGAAGAAGGAGGAGGAGGAGGAGGAGAAGGACAAGGAGGACTAGGAGGAGAATGAGGAGGAGGAAGAGGAGAAGGAGGAGGAGGAAGAAGGGAAGGAGGACTAGGAGAAGAAGAAGAAGGAGGAGGAGGAGAAAGAAAAGAGGGAGGAGGAGGAGGAGAAAGAGAAAAAGGAGGAAGAGGAGGAAGAGAAGAAGGAGGAAGAGAAGGAGAAAGAGAAGAAGGAAGAAGAGGAGGACTAGGAGGAGAAGGAGGAGGAGGAGGAGGAGGAGGAGGAGGAGGAGGAGGAGGAGGAGGAGGAGGGAAGACCATCCAAATCGGCGGAACCGTGCAAATGTAATGCGATGAGGGTAGTCGTCTCTCAAGTCGGGGGAGGGGGGAGGGGGAGGGGGAAGGGGAGGAAGAAGGGGGAGGGGGAGGGGGTTTGGTGGGAGGAGGAGGGGGAAGGGGAGAAAGAAGGGGAGGGGGAGGGGGAGGGGGAAGGGGAGGAACAAGGGGGAGGGGGAGGGGGAGGGGAAGGGGGAGGGGAAGGGGGAGGGGGGAAGGGTGGGGACCAATTGAAGAGCGCGGTGTCCTCACAGGCACTGTCTCCCCACCCATCAACCTCCTCTTCTCCTCCTCCTTCTCCTCCTTATTCTTCTTCGCCTTCCCCTCCTCTCCCTCTCCTTTTCTCCCTCCTACCTTTCTCCTCCTCCTCCTCCTCCTCTTCCTCCTCCTTCTCAATGTCCTCGACCTTTTTCTTCTTCTTCCTCTTCTTCTTCTTCCACTCTTCTTCTTCCCCATGTCCTCGACATTCTCCTCCTCCCTCTCCTCCTCCTCCTCCTTCTCCGCCTCCCCCTTCTTCCTACTCATCTTCCTCCTCTTCCTCTTCTTCTTCTTCCTCCTCCTGCTCTCCCTTCTCCTCCTTTTCCTCTCTCCCTCCCACTCCTCTTCCTCTCCCTTCTCGCTCTCCTCCTCCTCCTCCTCCTCCTATTCTCCCTCCTCTTCCTCTTTCTCTTCTTCCTCCTCCTACTATCCCTTCTCCTCCTTTTCCTCTCTCCCTCCCACTCCTCTTCCTCCCCCTTCTCGCTCTCCTCCTCCTCCTCCTCCTCCTACTCTTCCTCCTCTTCCTCTTCCTGTTCTTCCTCCTCTGCTCTTCTTCTTCCCCCCTCCCTCCTCCTCGCTAGACGACCGCCCACACGACAAGAAGGGATAGATCATCAGCCGACAAGGCGAGAGAAAACGATGAGGACAAAGAAAACGGAATCATAAGCGTCATGGAGTGGGGAGGGGGGAAGGGAGGGGGAGGAGGAGGAGGAGGAGAAGGAGGAGGAGGAGGAGGAGGAGGAGGAGAAGGAGGAGGAGGAGGAGTGGTGGTGGTGGATGGTGACAATGGTTGTTTTGGTGGTGATCAGTGATGGAGATATGAGAAGCTTTGTATAAACACACACACACACACACACACACACACACACACACACACACACACACACACACACACACACACACACACACACACACACACACACACACACACACACACACATATATATATATATATATATATGTATATACATACATATGTATATATATACATATATATATATATATATATATATATATATATATTTATATATACATATATATATATACATATATATATATATATATACATACATACATATATATACATATATATATATATATACATATGTATATATATACATATATATATATATGTACATATATATGTATATATATATACAT
>NC_134796.1:46168153-46170653 GCF_046742065.1 Oratosquilla oratoria
TTATTCTTTTCTGAAACAATTTCATTTTCTGTCTCCCAAGTTGACTTTATTCATCTCCGTAGTGGCACCACCTTGATTCAGCAGCAATCGCGTGGTATTCATCCTTCTTTATCAAATGCATTGTGCCCCACCGGGTTACGTACTAAACGGAATAGTTTGCATTTTACCATAACAAAACCAATAAAGTATACCCCTCTACTCCCTCTCAGTCATCCCCATAGTGACATCAGATCCCGAGGGAAAGATCTGTTCCCTAAATTTAGTAATAACCACCTAACGCATGCTGTGACAAAGGGTTCAAGAGCTCTTGTGTGTGTGTGTGTGTGTTGTCGCTGTGGTTGGCCAACGCGGTGACGAAAGAAACCGCGGAGGGAGAACGCGCGTTTGAGGGAATCTGGGAGCAGAAAGGGGGTGAACCAGCTTGTGAATCACACTCCACCTGGGGGTGATTACGCAGATGGTTATCAGCAAGAGCTGTCGGGAAGAAGTCCAATTTAATTTGCAAAAGTCTGCACGACAGGGGACTTGTAAATATACTGGTCACCTTGTGGGCGGTTTTGCAGCATTGCAGGCTAGCTACAATATATGCAGTAATACATTTGATACACACACACACACAAACACACACACACACACACACACACACACACACACACACACACACACACACACACACACACTACTAGACGGCGCAGTGGTAGCGTTCTCAACCGCTACTACAGCGATAAGAGTTCGAGTCCCGCCCAAGGCTGAAATTATTTTAGTATCGCTGCGCTGCGGGTTGTTACTCCAACTCTCGTGGTCAGGGAGTTTGGATGTGTGTGTGTGCATGTAAGGTCGGTTATATACAGCATGAGGTCTAAACTTTCATCCGGGAGGGTCATAGCTATCGATCACGAGCTCAACACGTGATCCAAGACCATGGTGAATCACACACACACACACACACACACACACACACACACACACACACACACACACACACACACACACACACACACACACACACACACACACACACACACACACACACAACCCCTTGCTACTTCGGAGTGTTGGAATGCTTTTTCAGCCTTGGACAGAGAGCGAACTGAGACCACTGAGTTAGCAGACCAAGTCGGTAGCTCTGCACCTGCAAGCCAGTGTGTATACTAACTGTAATACACAAGATCTTCTCTCTCTCTCTCTCTCTCTCTCTCTCTCTCTCTCTCTCTCTCTCTCTCTCTCTCTCTCTCTCTCTCTCTCTCTCTCTCTCTCTCTCTCTCTCTCTCTCTCTCTCTCTCTCTCTCTCTCTCTCTCTCTCTCTCTCTCTCTCTCTCTCTCTTTCCTCTCCCCCTCTCTCTCTCTCTCTCTCTCTCTCTCTCTCTCTCTCTCTTTATCTTTCTCTCTCTCTCTTTCTCTCTCTCTCTCGCTCTCGCTCTCCTTCTCTCGCTCTCTCTCTTTATCTTTCTCTCTCTCTCTTTCTCTTTCTTGTGTGCGTGTATGTTTCACCCGCTTACTGGTCTATGAACATTTGTTATCAAGTGAACACTTGTTTATCTGAATGTTCTTCACTTCGTTTGTGCTTGTGTTGTCCATGCAGCTCTTTGCCTGTCTTTGCAGCTTCGTTTCTGCAGCTATTTGTTCTTATGCTAAGGCCGAGCGCTATAACACAAATGGAATTGTAATATATCATTGATGAAGTCAAATGAGTTATTCAAAACTACGTAATGAAATGTGTTCTTGGATTCATGTCCTTGATGGCTACTGCAGAGCCACCTGTAATACAATTATGGATCATCAGGCAAACAAGGACAAGGATTCCGACGTACACAAACACGGGTTTGATGGCTGAGCGGGTTAGAGCGTCGCTGCTTGTGACGTGGGTCGGGGTGGTGGTGGGTCGAACCCTGCAGCAGGAGAGTTGATACAAGGGCATGGATAATTAGATTCCACGCTACAAAGTCCTGCATAATGGGCACCGTGCTAGCCTCCTGATAGGGGGAATTATAATGTTTAACTGAATCAAAATTAACCAAACACATTGCTGATGCTGACGTATTCTGGTTGTGTATAGATGATGCTGTGATGCATGAGGGGGAGTGGGAGTGGGAGGGGGAGTGGGGGGTGAGGGAATATGTAAGAAAGTCATTTGACACATCCTGAAGGGATTTCTCCCAGTCTTCTCCTTTTCTGCATGAGGGGAACGGAGAGGGGGGGTCGCCGATTTAACGAAGCGGCCTTGCTGTGAGTGTGCTGTGTCTTGCTACACTGCCTCTGACCCGAGGCAGTGGGCAAGATGCAGGGATGACCCGTCATCCAGGAGGTGCCAAGATAAGAGGGAGAGAATTGGGTGGATGGGAGTGGAGTATGTTGGGGATGGAATGGGTGGGAGTGGATTTTATGCCTTTGACTTTGGCTACCTCCCGTGTAAGGGGGAAAAAACCTTTGGTATATGTATGTATGCATGTATTATTTTCATTATTATGAGAACATGGACCACATAAAATCTTTCCCTGTC
>NC_134796.1:46185653-46188153 GCF_046742065.1 Oratosquilla oratoria
TATTTTTATTGTATATAAGACATGCCTTTTGCTCTACCTTTCTGTATTCCACTGAAGAGGATCACAGTCCGTGATCGAAATATATGGAATTCATTTATTTCATTTCTTCTTATCCAACACAGTGGGTTTTTGTTTAATCTTTACGAATGTGTTACGACATTACTTTATAGTTATACATATATATATATATATACATATATATATATATATATATATATATATATATACATATATATATATATATATATGATCATTTCAAAGGATCCAACAACTAGATTGATAAATAGATAAATAGATACATAAATGAAAAAAATATAAATGAATAAATAAAAAGAAAATTAATGAAGAATCGAGTGAATACAAAAGCGAATAAATTAATTAATTGAATCACTAGATATCCATACAATCAAACTAACAAATAAACAAATAAATAAACAAATAAATGAAATAGATAAAAATGAAATTAATGTAGAGATAAGTGACTTTAAAAGTAAACAAAAAATGAAATAATTAAACAGACATAGACGCTTTAAACAAAGAAACGAGAAGATTCATAAGCAAATCGAGATACAATCTATCAAAAAACGAATAAATTAGAAAATAAGAATTTAAATGTGCACAGAAAGTAAGCGAAGAAATTGAAGACAAAAGAGAAATCAAACTAAATGATAATTACACGGAATAGATAACACTCCCTATTAAGTATTGGAAACCAATCAATTTCAATTAATTAATTTATTTATGTATTTAACTTTTTATTCATTTGTCTGACTGGGACTCAGCTCCCCTTCCCCACTTACCTTCCTCTTCCCCTTCTTCCTCCCCTTGCTCTCCTCTTCCTCTTCCCCTTCTTCCTCCCCTTCCTTTCCAATTCCTCTTCCCCCTCTCTCCCCCTTCCTCCCTCCTCTTCTTCCTTCCTCCTTCTACTTCCACTTCCTCAACCCTTCCTCTTCCCCTTACTTCCCCCTTCCTCTTTCCCTTCCTCTCCCCTTCCTCTTCCCCTTCCTTCCCCGTTCCTCTTCCCCTTTCCTCTCCCTTTCCTCTTCCCCTTCCTTCCTACTTTTCCCCTCATCGACATAAAGGAGTAATATTTCCTTCCCCTAATTACCTCATTAACAACTACCAGCCTATTTCATTCAGGGCAGGAATGACCGTGCCATAGTCACGGGCCACGGCGTGCCATCCGACACGATCTGCGTGCCACTGCAGCCTCAATCCACCACCACCCCCCACTTGTTTGAATAATAGATTTTTCTGCTTCGTAATTAGAACAAACTAATTCATCAATCAATTTGTAACAAATTTCCTCGAACCTACACGCACACACACACACACACACGCACATACACACACACACACACACACACACACACACACACACACACACACACACACACACACACACACACACACACACACACACGCACACACACACACACACACACACACACACACACACACACACACACACACACACACACACACACACACACACACACACACACACACACACACACACACACACACACACACACACACACGCACACACACACGTAGGTAGAGTAACTCATATAAACACACTTTTGTGTACGTGTTTGAGTGTGTGCACATACATATATAAGCATAAAGGTATGTTTGTGTATTTACATACATCCGTGTACTTTAACAGTAGTCATTATGAATCTGTTTATATAAACGTATCTAGGCGTGAGTGTGTGTGTGTGTGTGTGTGTGTGTGTGTGTGTGTGTGTGTGTGTGTGTGTGTGTGTGTGTGTGTGTGTGTGTGTATGTATGTGTGTTTGGGTGCATGTGTATGTGTGTTTGGGTGTATGTGTATATGTGTGTGTATGTGTTTGTGTGTGTGTGTTTGTGTGTGTGTATTTGTGTGTGTGAGTATTTGTGTGCGTGTGTGTGTGTGTGTTTACATGCATTTACGTACTCATACAGCAGTCATTATGCCTATGTTTACATAGTCTGGCATCTCCTAATAGGCCGGATTGCGCTGCACAGCTTGTGTGCGCTCGAGTGCTGAATAAAATCCATTTACAGGCGAAGCTGTTTATGCGCTTCATCAGCAGAGAGTCTGCCTGTTTACACACGACAGACTCCTCGAGATTCCTTGAATGGAGAAAAAAAGAAAAGAGGAAAAAAAAGTTGACGCTAAAACACTCTTAAGTTGAACTATGTAGGTTTATAAATCTTTCTTTCTCTCTCTCTTTCTATCTCTCTTTCTCTCTCTCTCTCTTTCTCTCTCTCTCTTTCTCTCTATTTCTCTCTCTCTCTCTCTCTCTCTAACTTTCTCTCTCTCTCTCTCTCTCTCCACCTTTCTTTATATCTGTATATTTAGCTAACTATATATCTATCTACGTATATATATATATATATATATATATATATATATATGTATATATATATGTACATATACATACATATATGTATATATCCATATATATATATATATATATATATATATATATATATATATATGTATGTATGTATA
>NC_134796.1:46200653-46210653 GCF_046742065.1 Oratosquilla oratoria
AAGTAGGCAGACAGACATACAGACAGACAAGGAGACAGACAGGCGGACAGACAGACGGGCAGACAGACAGAACACAGACGGACAAACAGACAAACAGACGGACAGATGGACAGACAGACGGGCAGACAGACAGACAGACAGACAGACAGACAGAGAGAGAGAGAGAGAGAGAGAGAGAGAGAGAGAGAGAGAGAGAGAGAGAGAGAGAGAGGAGCATAATTCATACACCCGTTTGTCATTCTTCTCTCATACTAAATGAGAGTATTTCCGTTGCATTTTGAAGAAACAAGAGCCTCTGCTCAATGAGTGGTTTAATATATATATATATATATATACATATATATATATATATATATATATATATATATATATATATATATATATATAGAAAGAGAGAGGAAGCTGGGCGAGTTCCTAGGTGCGTTGCTAGGTGCGTTCCGCTTTAGTTTGGTTGCGGTTAGCGCTCCCAAGCTATTAAAGCTTAAGAGACAGGAGGTTCATACAGAAGAAAAAAGTCCGGTAGGCCACATACTGTACCAAAGACAATGTTCGTAGGCCACATACTATACCGGCACTTATATTGCTTTGATAGTTTGGGAGCGCTAACTGCGACCAAACTAAAGCGGAACGCACCGAGGAATGCACCTAGGGACGCACCAAGGAACGCGCCCAACTCTGCATATATATATATATATATATATATATGTATATATATATATGTATATGTATATATATATGTATACATATGTATATATATATATATATATATATATATACATATATAAACGTATACATTTGTATAAATACATACACATTTATATATATATATATATTTATATATATATTTATATATATATATATATATAATGTGTTCCCAGATTCGTGAGAGCGGGTGGAGGAACGCGTGAGGGGACGGGTGGGAAGGAGGAGGAGGAGGTGGCTTTGGACCAATCACCATTGCTCACCTTTCAACATTTCTGCCTCGTTTACGTCGCTCTTGTCGCGAATTGGAATGGCTTCAGATCGTTGACTGTGTCATGCGCCATTTTTCTTCCTAATGGATGATCCTGCAAGGGCAGACTGTGCATATTGTGTTCAGGGTAGTGGGGAAGATAGCAAAACACCGTTCGTAATAAACCCAGTAACTGTTTATATATTCATTTTTTTCCTTATGGACGTTTTTGATAACAGACAAGGGAACATAGTGGCGATATTCTTGTCCCCTGTAAGAATGTGCTACAGGAGAATGAAGAGGAGTGTTTATTTTATTTATTTGTTTATTTATTTTTTATTCTCTTTATTTAATTTAATTTTATTTTATTTTATTCTATTTTATCTTATCTTATTTTATTTTATCTTATTTTAATCTTATTTTGAGTGAATATTACTCTCCAGGCATAAATTTATGATACGTAACTCTGGTCCGTATATTATGACAATAAAAGCTACTAACAATTGACTCTGTGTATGTGTGTATTTACCTGGTATTTACCTAGTTGTATTTTGCGGGAAGGGGAGCTACGCTCGTGATGTCCCGCCTTTGTATCTCGTAGTGTCTAGTTTGCTCTTAAACTCATGAATGGTTTTTTGCGCACACTATTCCTTTGTCCAATTTGTTCCAAGTATCCACCACTCTATGTGGAAAACTTCATATCTCTTCTGTAGCTATGTTTTTTTTATTTTCTTTCCATGTCCTCTTGTGCTTCTCTTGTCCCAGTTTAACAAGTCCTCTCTATCGAGTATTTTTGTACCTTTCATGATTCTGTAGATGGTCAGTAGGTCACCTCTCTCTCTTCTTTGCTCCAGAGTCGGTAACTCCAGTTTAGCCAATCTCTCCTCATATGACAAGTTTGCAAGTGCAGGTGCCATTTTTGTTGCTGCTCTCTGGATTCTTTCTATTTTCTTTGTATTCTTTTTGGTACTGGGTGACCACAATGTCGCCGCATATCTTAGTCTAGGCATTATCAGTTTGACCAATATTTTTTTTAATAATTTCTTCGTCCAAATATGTAAATGCCACTTTTATTGATCTTAGCAAGTTGTAGGATTCTCCGATAATCTTGCTTATCTGTTTGTCATAGGAAAAGTCGTTTGAAATAAATACACCCAAATCTTTTTCAGATCTCTCCTTCTTTACCTCTTTAGTTCCAATTCTATATTGTCATGATATTCTGTTTCTGCTTTTTCCAAACTCCACTATGCTACACTTCTTAATACTTTAGTCCACTTCCAATTTCTGACTCCAGTTTCATACTTTATTCAGGTCTTCCTGCAGTTATTCGCAATCCTTTTCAGTTTTTACTTTCCTTAACAGTTTGGCGTCGTCTGCAAAGAAGTTTATGTAATATTTCACATCATCATCCATGTCATTCACATAATAGCAAACATTATTGGAGCCAATACAAATCCTTGCGGTACTCCACTGATCACCTCTTTCCAATCTGAATATTTTTCTCTGAGCACTACTCTCATCTTTCTACCAATCAGGAAGTCCTCCATCCATTTTAGTAGGTTCCCTTGTATCCCTCCTATATGTTCGAGTTTTTTTTTAATAATTTTTTGTGTGGTACTTTGTCAATAGCTTTTTGTAAGTCTATGAAGGCACAATCAGCCCATCCATTCCTTTCTTGCACTATGTCTATTAATCTTGAGTAGAAACATATTAAGGTTGTGGTACATGATCTTCCTTGTCTGAACCCAAATTGTCTTGGGTTTATTATATTGTTGTCCTCCAGGTGTTTTACCCATGTATTCTTGATGATTTTCTTACAAATGTTGGCTATTGTGCTTGTTAGTGAGACTGGCCTATAGTTAGTTGGTTCTTCCTTGTTTCCTCCTTTATAAATTGGTACAATGTTAGCATTTTTCCAGTCTTTTGGTATTTTTCCTTCTTTGAGTGAGCAAGTTATTATGTTTTGCATTTTGTCCGTTAGTTCTTCTTTGCATTCTTTTAGAATCCAATTTGCAATTCCATCCGGGCCATGTGATTTCCTGACGTCAAGGTTTGATAGGTGTTCCAATATTTCTTTTTGTGTTATTGTTATCTCGCTCATGGGGGGAGATCGCCTTTCATTACCTTCGTCCCAATATTGTGCTTTCTCTCTAGTGAAGACAGATTTGAAGTGATTATTCATGACTTCGGCCATTTCTAATTCTTTTGTGTACTCCATATTCCCTTGGCGTAGTTTCACCATTTCCTGTTTGTTTTTAAGTTTACCATTCACGTATCGATAGAATAGCTTGGGTTGCTCTTTGCATTTATCTATAATATCCTTTTCATGGTTCCTTTTTTCCTCTCTTCTCACTTTAACATACTCATTTCTATAGTTTATATAAACTTGCCATTTTCCAGGTTTTTTTTTATCTTTTCTCCACCTTTTCCAAGCTCTGTCCCTTCTGTCTTTTGCCTCACTGCATCTTTTGTTGAACCAGCATTTAATGTACACTCTCTCTCGCTTCTGTCTTGGTACGTGCCTATTTACCCCTTCATTGTAATTATCCATCAAGATATTCCATTTCTCTTCCACTTTTGTCTCTTCCATGTAAAAATTTTCCCAGTTTGCATTCTGGAAGAATTTCTTTAGTTTTGTAAAGTCCGTTTTGTTGTACATCAATCTTCCTTTCCTATGCTTTTCATTTCTCTCCATGTATATTTCTTCCTTTAGTTCAGTTTCAATGAGTATATGGTCACTCTTTCCAATTGGTGTCTTGTATTGGATTTTATCCACAATTTCAGGTTCTGTTGTAAATATTAAAGCTAATTTCGACGGCTCCTCGTTATTTCACTGACCCACTGAGTCATTATGTATTCCATGGTCATATCCTGTAGTACACTACCCAACAAGTCGTCTCCTCCTTGCACCGTCATGTTTTCCAACAAATTTCTTTGCAATTGTGTGTGTGTGTGTGTGTGTGTGTGTGTGTGTGTGTTTCAGCGTGTATGTGTGTGCGTCTGAGTAAGTGTGTGTACAATAATCTCTGTCCTAATCTTTAAAAAAACATTTTCACTTTTTTTTCGCAAATCGAGCCCGAGCGATTATGTTTGTTTCCAGAGCGAGTTTAATCCCACACGAGAGAGAGAGGTGAGAGAGAGAGAGAGAGAGAGAGAGAGAGAGAGAGAGAGAGAGAGAGAGAGAGAGAGAGAGAGAGAGAGAGAGAGAGAGCAAAAAATTAAATCTGTGTTGCACAAACTGTAATCCCAAGCGAAGACGGAGCCCTATCACAAAGAAATAATTATTTATCACCTAATCAAAAGCACAAAGTACTTTGCCCCCCCCAGACCTCTAACCCAACCCCAACCCCCTCTCTCTCTCTCCCTCTCTCTATCTATCTATCTATCTCTCTCTTTCTCTCTCTGCCCTCTCCCTCTCCCTCTTCCCCTCTCTCTATTTCTCCTCTCTTTCCCCCTCTCCTCCTCTCTCTCTCTCTCTCTCTCTCTCTCTCTCTCTCTCTCTCTCTCTCTCTCTCTCTCTCTCTCTCTCTCTCTCTCTCTCTCTCTCTCTCTTTCTCTCTCGCCTCTTTCTCCCTGTACCCATCTCTCTATTTCTCACCTCTTTCCCCTCTCCTCCTCTCCCCTTCTCTCTCTCTCTCTCTCTCTCTCTCTCTCTCTCTCTCTCTCTCTCTCTCTCTCTCTCTCTCTCTCTCTCTCTCTCTCTCTCTCTCTCTCCTAAGTGGTGCAGTATGGGAAACCGAGTACGAATCACCTAAATGCCGTCACCTTAACCCTACGAACTCGGATAGCCTGGGCAAGTGACAGTTATCTGTATGATACATGCAAATAGTTACCACGAACAAATATAATGAGCTTGTTTGAACATCTTATTCGTCTTTGTTTCCTCGTTCATGTGACGTCATCCTCGGTACTTGCATTTTGTGACGTCATCCTCGGTACTTGCACCTTGTGACGTCATCCTCGGTACCTCGTTCTTGTGACGTCATTCTCGATACCTCGTTCTTGTGACGTCAGCTTCGGTCCCTCGTTCCTGTGACGTTATCCTCGGTACTTCGTTCTTGTGACGTCATCCTTGATACTTCATTCTTGTGACGTCATCATCGGTACCCAATTCTTGTGACGTCATCCTTGGTACCCACTTCTTGTGACGTAATCCTAGGTACCTCGTCCTTGTGACGTTATCCTCGGTACCTCGTTCTTGTGATGTCAGCCTCGGTCCCTCGTTCCTGTAACGTCATCTTAGATACCTCGTTCTTGTGACATCATCCTTGTTACCTATTTCTCGTGACGTCATACTTATTACCTCGTTCTTGTGACGTCATCATTGACATCTCGTCTTTGTTTCGTCAGTCTACACTAAAAGAACAAAGAATTACAGCTTAAAGTTTACCATTTTTTGTAACGTTGGATTTAGCAAAGATTTACAAAGGAATTAAAAAAAAAAATCTAATTATCTCCAAGGACTAAATGCACTGTTTCTCAATGGAGATGGGTCGGGTGTCTCACTAGGATCTGGCCGTGAGAAGATCAAAACGTTTGGCTTTACTTACACGTTGCCTTTACGTTTTTGAACGTCTAACCCAATTAAACGTTTAGTATTTACTCATATGTGACGTCATTGTCATTTTGTGTATGCAAGTGTCTGTGTATATGTGTTTGAAGGTATACATGTTCCTATTTATGCATGTATGTATGTATGTATGTATGTATGTATGTATGTATGTATGTATGTATGTATGTATGTATGTATGCATGTTTAAGTATGCATACATACATATATATATATATATATATATATATATATATATATATATATATATATATATATATGTGTGTGTGTGTGTGTGTGTGTGTGTGTGTGTGTGTTCAATAAAAACACTAGAAATTGTCGTTCCTAAATTCGGGAGTAACCATCAGGAAAGATAAACTTAACAAAGCAGAGCGCTCATGGATAATTGCACCTTCAGTGTTAGTACAAAGACGTAATTACGTAACTATGTACATATGTATGCATGTATGGACGCCTGTTAGCGGCTGCTGCGCCAAGAAACAAACCTTTGCGTCTTAGAAACCTCGGCACATGTGACAAAAACTTTCATCCATTGGCGCCGCCTCAGGAGACCTAAAACCATGGCCGTGGAGAACAACGTAAAACAACGATGATCTCCAGACGCGAGAGAGAAATTCTCCTCCCCCACCCCCGGTCTCCGGAGAGACTAAAAGATGGACACAGGTGGACGGCGATGATCCGTCTGAGCCACAGCTGGCTTGACTTGGGCCGCACTGTCTTATTCTCAAAGACATCGGGAGGATTTATGAAGATGCGTGAAAGTTGTATTTGTGTTCAGACTACAGGCGAGGTCGTGTTTTTGAAAGCAAAGTTACCACTGTGATCTATACCAGTTCCCACAAAATTCACACAAGGAAATCTGGATTTCCACATTTTTTTCCACAAAAATAAGGAATTATTATATACACAAACAAGTTCATTGCAACCTATAATTTGGTCACGAAACATCCCATATGAGCAAATTTCTCAGACACAAATTTGTGGAAAATTCCCACAAAATGTCATCGCAGTTCTGTCTAATGATAAACGACTTTCCAAAGGGACAAATAGATAAGCAAATGAATAGATAAATACATCAATGAATAGATAAATGAATACATAATTAAACGAAAAAATGAATAAATAAAGATAGATAAATCAACAAATGGATAGATAAATAGATATATAAGTAAATAAATAGATAAATGAATATATAATTAAATAGATAAATAATAAGATAGATAAATAGATGAACAAATATATAAGTAAATAAATAGATAAATGAATATATAATTAGATAAATAAATAAATAAATAAATAAATAAATAAATAAATAAATAAATAAATAAATAAATAAACAAACAAATAAACCAAAGTAAATGAATAAATTGATAAGTAAATAAATAAATAGATAAATAAATAAATAAATAAATAGATAAATAAATAAAAAATATTCCAACGATTAAAAGAAAAACAAAAAGTACACCACAGGTTACCGTGGTTGGAATTTTTCTTTGCAACAGACCACATCCGGGGACAAAAAGAGTAGGAAGAGGATGATAAAGCTAAGGTAGAGAAAAAAGTCCAACAGAAGGAAGAAAATTATAAGAAAAAGAAAAAAATTAGAAGAACAGAAGGATTAGGAAAAGTAGGAAAGGAAGAGGATGAGGAGTAGGAGAAGGAAGAGGAGAAAGAAGATAAGCAAAAGAAAGAGGAGGAACATACGAAGGAGGAGGAAAAGAAGTAGTAGGAGATAGAGTAAAGAGGAACAACAGGAGTAGAGGAAGAAAAGAAGGAAGAGGAGGCGGAGGAGAAAGATGAGGTGGGGCGGAGGAGAAAGATGAGGTGGGAGGGAGAAGGAATTGAAATGAAACATAGATATCAGAGTCCGTAGACTGTATGCGACGAGTCGCAAACCATCACGAGAGATGTTGGATACAAGGGTGATGGGTTGGTGGAAGAATTCACTAAAAAATTCTAAACTGAAGACCAAAATTTTTTGTTACATTTTACACATTCAGTCCCTTGAATAGTTGCCGCCAGGCGATTTTATTCAGCTGAGGGAAAACCAACCCACTATCCAAATCGAACGCGGATCAGGGTTAGATAGGATTGAAAATCATGGATTTAATGCTGGAGATGGAGAATTGACGACAATGGATAGATCGAATGGAGGCAGTGGAGGATATATGGAAGGAGGAGAAGAATATGAAATGAGGAAGAATGGGGATGAGGATAAGAGGGAGAACAAAGGGGAAAAAGAGGGTCGGGGAATATATATTATTAAGAAGGAAGGTGTGGATTAGGGAAATGGGAAAGGGAGAGAGAAGGGGGGAGAAAGATAGAGAGAGAGATAAAGAGAGAGAAAGAGAGAAGGAGGAGAGGAAGAGAGAGAGAGGGGGGAGAGAGAGAAAGAGAGATAAAGAGAGAGGGGGAGAGGAAGAGAGAGAAAGAGAAAGAGAGAGAGAAAGAGAAAGAGAGAGAGAGAGAGAGAGAGAGAGAGAGAGAGAGAGAGAGAGAGAGAGAGAGAGAGAGAGAGAGAGAGAGAGAGAGAGAGAGAGAGATTGACCGAGTGAAGGTGGGAGTGCTGATGGCCTTTGGATGTGTCCGGTAGGGAGATAATCCTCCCCGACGTCCCTCCCGCTCGCAGGGCCACTAGGCACGGGGGCCCGTTGTTAGTTCCGGTCTAGAATCTGAATCAGATGATGGCTTGTTCCGGACCATGTTGGACATTCGGGAGAAGGAAGACGAGGAGGAGGTGGAGGAGGAGGAGGAGGAGGAGGAGGAGGAAGAGGAAAAGGTGGAGGAGGAGGAGGAGGAGAAAGAGGATGAGAAAGAGGATGAAGAGCAGAATCAGCAGGAGGAGGAGGAGTAAGAGGAAGAGGTGGAGAAGGAGGAGGAGGAGAAAGAGGATGAAGAGCAGAATCAGCAGTAGGAGGAGGAGGAAGAAAAGCAATGAACCGGAGAAAGAGGAGGAAGATAAAAAAGAGGAGGAAGATCAAAAATAGGAGGTAGAGAAGGAAGAGAGAAGGAGGAAGAGGGAGAGAAGTAGTAAAAAAAGGAAGAGGAGCATCAGAAGGAAGAGGGGGAAGAGGAGGAAAAAGACAAAGAGGAGGAAAGACAAAGGAGGAGGAAATGGGGGAAAGAAGGAGGGGAAGGGGGGGAAGGGGGGTGAGGAGAAGGATGAAGAGGATGAGGGATGAGGAGTGGAGTTGTGTGAGGAATAGTGAGAAGAATAGGAGGAGGAGGAGGAGGAGGAAGAGGAGGAGAACGAAGACGGAGAGTGGGATTGTGTAAGGACAAGAAAGAGGAATGAGGATCAGAAAAGGGATGGGGGGATAGAGGGTGATGTTGTATGTGTCTGGGGAGGGGGAAGGGGGAGTAGGGGGGGAAGGGAGGGAAGGGGGGCTAGTGCCATCGCCTTTAATAGAAAGTGGAGGGGGGAAGAGGGGGGAGAGGGGGAGAGGGGGGAGAGGGGGGAGAGGGGGGAGCGATTATCCTCAAGCTTTACATCCTCGAGTCTGATTTGTTGCCTCTGTTGACTGACTCTCTCTCTCGCTCCTCTCTCTCTCTCTCTCTCTCTCTCTCTCTCTCTCTCTCTCTCTCTCTCTCTCTCTCTCTCTCTCTCTCTCTCTCATTTTCTCTCGCTCACTCACTTATTGTATGCTGCTCCGTGTTGTGTTCTTCTCTGTTCTGTTGTGATGGAACAACAAAACAAACGTGACTTGGGCCCACCCACTCCAATTCTTGACTCTTCTCCTCCTTCTCCTCCTCTTCCTTCCCCTCCTCCTCCTCCTCCTTCCCCTCCTCCTCCTCCTCCTCCTCCTCCTCTTGATGGTCTTTCTCCTCGTTCTCTTCATCATATTGATTCCGCCATTCATCTTTCTTTCTCTCTTGTTCCTCCTCCTCCTCCTCCTCCTCCTCCTCCTCCTCCTCCTCCTTTCTCCTCTTTATTTTCATCTTCCTTGTTCTCTTCTTCCTGTTGCTAATTCTGTTTCTCTTCCTCCTATTCCTCATCTCTCTTCTCCTTCGCTTCGTTCTCTTCTTCCTGTTTCTCCTACTCCTCCTTCTCCTCCTCCTCCTCCTCCTTTTCCTCCTCCCTAGTGCCTAACACGGACAAGCCATCATCTGATTCATATTCTAGACCGGAACTAAGTATGGACGCCTACACTTGGTGGCACTGCGCGCGGGAGGGACGTCGAGGAGGATCATCTCCCCACCGGATACATCCAAAGCCCATCAGCACCCTCACCTTCACCCGAGGGTGCAGCCCCGAGGTGCTGTCATTCGATTACCGGTATGGGCCGGAATCAAGAGCTCTCTCTCTCTCTCTCTCTCTCTCTCTCTCTCTCTCTCTCTCTCTCTCTTCCCTCTCTCTCTCTCTCTCTCTCTCTCTCTCTCTCTCTCTCTCTCTCTCTCTTCCCTCTCTCTCTCTCTCTCTCTCTCTCTCTCTCTCTCTCTCTCTCTCTCTCTCTCTCTCTCTCTCTCTCCGTGTAGAC
>NC_134796.1:46213153-46220653 GCF_046742065.1 Oratosquilla oratoria
ATAATAATAATAATAATTACAATAATAATTACAATAATAATTACAATAATAATTACAATAATAATAATGATGATGGTGATGATGATGATACTGATAGTATTGATAACAGTAATAGAATAAAATGAAATTATATTAACCTTAGATAACTTCATTACGAAATCTCTACGTGCAGATCCTTTGTACAGCTAACATCAATACACTAACCTCACTGAATTTATAAAACATCTTGATCTGATTATATTTGAAAACTTTTACGTATTATACAGTGGAGGTTATTCTCTGTGACCCCTCTGTATTCCCAGTGGGGTCATACTCCATCCCTAGTAGATGAATAATTGAATAAATAGGTAAACAAAGTGATAAATAAATATATATATAGATAAATAGATGGGTAAAGTAAATAGAATAAGATAAATTAGATAATTGAAAAAATAAAACAAAACAGATATATCGAGATGCAAAAATGACCCAACAAGATACACCACAAAACAGTTAACAAGATACGGAAGTTAACAAAACACCTGAAAAGAGAAAATAGACAAATAGATAAATTGCGATAGAGCATCTACCTCCCTCCATTCCGCAATAAGTCAGTCAATCTCACTTCGTATATAGAGTATTTACGTCAACGGCGACGCATTACGCTAGAGATACGAGGACTATCCCTCGCTGCACAGCATTCCCAGCGACGGCACTACGGAGATGGATGGATTGGGTCGCGGTGATGGGTGTGTGAGATTGGTGTATCGACACACGAGTGAATAGTTCATAGTGAATAGTAATAGACGCTTGAGTTATAGTTAAGAAGTGATAGTCGTTATTAGCAGACTAGTGAATAAAGTTTATATGCTGATATATTTATTACAGAAACAGTTACATGTGAAAGTTTTCTACTGTGAATAGTACTGAATAGTTGAAAAATGACTAGAAATTAATTGATGAACAACTCTAAATGGATTAGAATCAAGAGCGATAGTACAATGAATAGTAGTGAAGAAGTTAGTTGATAGTATTAGCATCTGAGTACAACTATCATTTATTTTATATTATTTGTTTATTTGCTTTACTATCTTTTGTCTGTTTATTTTCATTTGCTTGATTCTTATCTATTGTTAGTTATATGTCAATTTATTATTATTCATTATTTACCTGTATGTTTATTATTCAACTATACCTATACATTTACTTATGTATCTTATTTATTATCTACATTATTATATTTTTATCTATTCATTTATTTATTTATCATTATTATGATATTTTTCGCATCCGACCTAGATATGGACCAAAAGGTCTCCTGCCGGCATGCTCTGACTTTGTAATCCTTTGTAAAAAAAAAAAAAAAAAAAAACTCGGTCAAAAACGAGTCACATTTGAATTACCCATAACCTGTATTTACATATGTCTATATGCTTTGGGATCGAACATGAATCAATTAAGTTTCTCTTAAGCAAACAAATGAGGTGAAGTATGGGGGAGGTCAGTGCATCTCTCCACATTACCTTCGGTTTTTTATTTTCTCATTTCTTTTTTTCATCTGCGCTCCCTTCCGATGTGTATCTAATCACATCAATTATATCTTTGTTACTCTTTCTGTCTTCAAGTTTCTTTTTTCCCTGTGGTAATTTTCTATACATTATTTTTACAAATATGTGCTATCCTCTGTGTGTGTATATATATATATATATATATATATATATATACATATATATACATATATATATATATATACACATATATATATATATATGTATATACATATATATATATATATATACATACATATATATATATATACTGTATATGTATACATATATATATATATGTATATATGTATATATATATACATATATATATGTATATATATACATATATATATGTATATGTATATACATACATATATATATATATATATATACATGCTATATATATATATATATATATATATACATACATATATATATATATTACATATATATATATACATATATATGTATATATATATATGTATATATATATATATATATATATTACATATATATATACATATATATATGTATATATATATATATATATATTTCATATATATATACATATATATATGTATGTATATATATATATATATATATATATATATATATATATATACATATATATATATATATACACCGAATGGTCCCCAGTGCACAGATATTAATCTTTTTCAACCACATTAATTTTTCACTTTAATTCCATTTCATCACGATCGAGACTGATAAGGAGCTCGACGGAGACATATGCGGAAACTGATACGTAGTGAAGCTAAGGAACCGAACCCAGCTCAGACGTAACAAGTGAACAGTGACTTAACTAAATCCAGTAGTCACGGGGCCTCGAACCCCGGACCCCAGCCATACGAATCCAATCTGCTACCGCCTTGCCACGCAAAGGGAGTGGAACCTGCTACGAACTGTAGGCGGGAAGGCGAAAGCCGACCACAATAGCGGTCCGTGCACCTTAATGTCTCACACTCGCCCGAACTTTATCAGCGGTCATTTGATCGGACTTCGATTCCCTTCAACAACCTTAATACAACCACAGAGAAGGAAGCACATACATGCATGTATCCTTCTCATTTTACCAACATAGGTCGGTCTTTATTCTTAAAAATAATGTGTATATATATATACGTGTTGTCTAATTAACTTGATGGTATTTTTGTAAATTCCTTTCAGCTCGAGTCACAAATTTTTTTGTTCATATTTCTTTAGAGAAGGAGCTTTAATAATTCGTATGGGGTACAGGCGCTCTTAATTGTCTCTCTAAATAATTACAAACTCTTCATAAGCTGATTAAGGTCTTGTAAATATAGTTAGAATTACATAGAAACATACATAGTCCCCCGCCCTCCAAGTATTTACTAGGTAATAGAGACTTTATTACTAGTATATATATATGTATATATATATATATATATATATATATATATATATATTGACGATAACAACACATTCTTCATATTCAATGTAATGCATAGATAAATAAGTAAATAAAAGAAAAAGTGATAGATAAGCAGTTAGATTAGTAAATAGACAAATAGATTTATTATTATATAAATAAATAGATAAATAGATAAGCAAATAAAGAAATAACTTAATAAATAAGTACATGAATGAATATCATTATGATAATGTCACAAGCACAGATGGGGAATAAATACATAATCTCTTAGATGTTATGTCTTTTAAAATCCTTTTTGATTTTTGATTACATAAAGAAATATTCCAAGATATATGCACAGCTTCTTCCATGGAGTACAATCAAGTAATCGTAATGGTAATCGATAAGTATTCGATTACTTTCGCCACGAAAACCAGAGCTCATGTCGCGTTGTCATGGCACAGTCTCGCAGATTTGCAGATTTTTGCATATCCTGTAGAGATGTCAAATTCGATAGCGATTAACCCACGTTAATGGGTAACGCAAATACCAGCAGGTAATGGATAACGGAAATGCTAGTGTCAATACTCTGTTTGGTGCCTGTAATACTTGTCTTCCTTCTTAGAAATACTTTCTAAGAGACAGACAGGCAAATAGACAGACAATTGTCTACGTCTTCATTCACTTTGTACGCATATGCGAGCACACACACATACAAGCACATATAGACACAAACAGATAAGCGCACATACAAACGTACACACACATACACACACACAAATACACACACACACACACACGCACACACACACACACATGCACACACACACACGCACACACACACACACGCACACGCACACGCACACACACACACACACACACACACACACACACACACACACACACACACAAACACGTGCGCACATGCACAGGACGTACCCCCACAAAAATATGTAAAAAAAAATAGACACCCACACAAACACATACACAAGTATATACTTGTTTTTTATAGTTTATATTCCTAAAGTACCTACAGGTATACAAGTTATGTCAACAGTCTCCCTCTCATCTCCCTTTTTTCTCTCTCTCTCTACTTGCTCAACACAGCTTATTTCCATTTTCTTTGATAGGCGTCCATTTTTTTTTACCTGCTTCCGTTTTTTCCCTGTGAATTTGTGTTTATCTTCTATCTAAAGGTGGGCTATTTGAAACAGAAAAGTATTTTTTTCAATTCACCAGGGGCTTGATTTTCCTTCATAATCTCCTTGTATTAAGCGTATGAATAAATAAGGGAAAGGTAAAGAAGAGAAGGGAAGAGGGAAAGGAAGGGAGGGTGAGAGAAAAGAGTTACCGTTTTCTCTGTATACGGTGTTGACATGATCTCCTTGAACAGGCGCATTTCTTTTCAAGTGTTCCGTTTCCTTGTCATACATTTTCGTATCACCCATTAAAACTACTCGTTGTGACGTTTGCCGTGTAGAGCACGATCCTTCTAAACTTCCTTCTCCCGACGGATGCATTTGAATCTCCTTTGAACAATTTCCTTAATGAATCAACAAGAGAACATCGGCTTTGAGCATTGTCGGGCGACCGAATCCCTCCCGGCGATCCTGAACGATATTTCATGCAAATACATGTAAATTGAAAGCTCTTTGGTACTCGTAGACTCGACGCTCACACTTAATCAAAAAACATATTAATTACATACGGATAATAATTCTAATCATGGTACTCGAACACGCACACAGACACTTCCAGCTTCGCCTAAGCCGAGGTCGAAGGCTGACGCACGAGATTCGGACACTGCGCGTCCCCCCTGACGTCATGTCGCCGTCTCGGCTCAAACGCTTCTTCTGGGGAGAGCAAGAGGACCTACAACAAAGACTAAGAGAGGAACTTAATTACATCTTGGTCTACTTTTCATAATTGTCAAGGAAATCTTGGCAACATCTGGAACGGCGAGGAGAAGGGGAGGAGGAGGAAGAAGAGGAGGAGGAGGAAGAGATGGAGAAAGACCATCGGTAGAGTATAAAGTCATTAAAAAAATCCTTATGCGGAAAGCTGATACACGTTCAGTTTTGTGTTTTCTAATAAAGGATTGACCTGTATATTCATTTCTGATTTCGTCAGGCGATTTCGCTCATATAATCGAAATCCATAAGATAAACAAATGGGTAAATATATAAATAGATATATACATATACCAAGTGCTTTTTCCCCCTTACAAGGGAGGTAGCCAAAATCAAAGGCATAAAACCCACTCCCACCCATTCCATCCCCATATACTCTACTCCCATTCACCCCCCCTCCCTCCTTCCCTCTTATGTTGGCTCCTCCTGGATGACGGGTCATTCCTGCATCTCACCCACTGCCCTAGGTCAGAAGCAATGTAGCAAGACACAGCACAACCACAGCAAGGCCGCTTCATTTAATCAGCGACCCCCCCTCCGTCCCCTCATGCAGAAAATTTGAAGACGAGGATTTTTTTTCTTATCCCATATATCTACAATACCTCCTGCAGTGTCTTCCTGTCGACCCTGTCATAGGTCTTTTTCCAAATCCATAAAGACTAGAAAAAAAAAATCCTTACCTTTTGCTAAAGCTTTCTTACAAAAATCTGATTCACACAACCCTTACCTGTCCTAAACCCACACTTTGTCACAAATTACTCCCTCTGTTCCACTCTTAATCCTCTCAATCAAAATCCTTCCATAAGCCTTCTCAACTACACTCAACAATCTGATCCCTCTGAAACTACTACACTCACACTTGTCTCCTCTTTCCTTGTACAGCGGAACTATACAGGCACTCCTCCGGTCCTCAGGTACTTTACCCTCTTTTAGACAAACATTAAACAACCTCACCAACCAGTCCACCATTACTGTACCTGCCCTTTTTAGACACTCAACATGACACCCATCTAACCTAGGTGCCTTACCTGCTTTCATCATCTTAACAACTGCCTTCACTTCATCCTTTATTTCTCCTCCATTTTCCTCACTCATCATGGTCATTTTCTTAGCACCTCCCACTGCAACTACCTTTCCCCTCCCTATCCTTCTTCACATTTAGAAACTCCCTAAAAGACTCTGCCCATCTTCCTCTTACTGCCGTCTCTTCCATTATCATTTCTCCATCTGCACATTTGACCTTTTCTTCTCTACTTGATTCGCCTCCCTTTCCTCTTAATTTCCTTCCAAAACATCTTTTTAATACTATCAAAAGCTTCTGTCATACCCTCACCCCATTTCATATCTGCTAGATATATTAATAAATGAATGAGTGAACAAGTGAATATGTAAGTATATAATTGTTGGTGTTTGTGAACAAAGAAATTTATATTGATAACGACCGTTATAGTGATGTTGAGTTGTAACAATGATGATAGTGATGACGATAATAACGATAAGACCTTTATGATTTCTTTCTAGCTGACAGAAGAGGATGATATACGATGAAGTGGTTTACACCTCGAAGAATGAGGCTCCAAGATCCTATTTCCTTAACAATGGCATTCTTTGTATATTTTTTTCGACCTAACTTCGAGCGATTTATTCACCTCCGAGGTCAAGAGGGGTCACTGAGCCAAAACCACAGGGTCAACCTACTCCTGAATAAAATCGTGAGGTCTCAGGCAGAACTACGTATTTGTGGTCTGACACTTGAGGAGGGGGTGAGTGAGTGAGGAGTGTCAACCCAAGACACTAACCACCACATCACACGGAACACGTCCCACCTTCATTCGGCTGAAGGGGGCGTCATTGCGATGGAGCATTTCGGCGCCAGTAGCCAGCGCTTCTATCCTTGGAGTCGTAGAGGTTTTGCTAAAGAGAGAGAGAGGGGAAGGTGGGCAGCGGAACGGAGGGCACGGAACAATTGTAGAAAAATGATCAGAACTTTATTTTATTTTATTTTGTTTTATTTTGTTTATTCATTTTCATTTTATTTAATTATATTTTATCTTATCTTATTTCACTTTTATTTCGTTTTGGCCTATTTCATCGTCTAATCTATTCTAATCTATTCTATTTAATTTAATTTAATTTAATTTAGTTTAATTGAATTTCATTTCATTTCGTCCTATTCCATTTCGTTTCATTTAACTTGATTCAGTTTCATTTCCTTTCGTTGCTTTGAGTAAAGAATACTCCCTAATCACAATAGAATGTTGCGTGACTCTGGTCCGTAGAGACATTTCCAAAGTCCTTCAAATATTGACAGAATAAGAAAATAGCGTATCCGGGTAAGAAAAACAAGAAATGAAGAAAATAAAATAAAAAGAAGGAGAAGAAGAGGAAAGAGAAAAAGAGAAGGAGAAGAAAAAGGAGAAAAAGAAGAAGAATTAATGGAAGGAGGTTGAATAAAATAAAAAAAGGGAAAGCTAAAAAAAAAATATAGAGAATTAGGAGCAAGAGGAATTACCAGGAGAAAACGAGTAACTGTTGCTATTCTTGTGAGGTATAGCTTACCAGCGCTTCTATCCTTGTCAATATTCTCGTGCTGCTACTGCTGACCCTTGCGATGTCTTCGTTTAGTTAGTAAGCAGAAGGAAATTAATAGGAAACCCCGTCGTGTGTGTGT
>NC_134796.1:46225653-46233153 GCF_046742065.1 Oratosquilla oratoria
GTGCCGCGGCACCAAAGAGCGCCGTGAGATCAACTGAGGGAGGGTGCCGCCAAAATTCAGGGCAAAAATATTTTCATATTACCGACCCTCTCTGCCATCCATTTTTGTTCATTAAAGCAGCATCAGTGTAAAGATGAGTATGTTCATATCATCCAGGGACAAAATTTTGTTACACTGATGTTGAATCAACGAAATACTGACAAAATAGAATTTAGATTTTCTAATAAGGGTGCCGGGGACTTCTGAAAGGCTTGACAAGGGTGATTGCCTCAAGCCAAGAAAGGTTGGGAACCACTGAGGTAGATCATTGATTGCGGCACCCCAGCGCAGTACACTAAACAAAGCAAGAGACGATATCGCAACACAATGTGCGAATGTCACACTCTCGTCAGGAACCCACCACAACAAACAGTGAGTAATGGAAAGTACACATTTGGCATCAGTGCCTAGCAAAGGGCGGGGGGGGGGGGCACAGTGCCACAAGAGTTCCCCCCTTCCCCCCTCCCCCCTCCCTTCTTCTCCCCCCTCCCACCTCCCTCCTTCACCCCCCCTTCCTCCTTTACCTGGTATCGGATGTTTGGTACCGAAGGTGGATGCCTGGTACAGAAGGGATTAGTAATGCATTCGAGTAATTTGTTATTACATCTCTCTCTGAATATTAGAGGACCTGTTGTCGGTGTGGGATTCAACAAGCTAATGGATGCCACAGGATAGAGAGAGAGATAGAGAGAGAAAGAGAGAGAGAGAGAGAGAGAGAGAGAGAGAGAGAGAGAGAGAGAGAGAGAGAGAGAGAGAGAGAGAGAGAGAGAGAGAGAGAGAGAGAGAGAGAGAGAGAGAGAGAGAGAGAGAGAGAGAGATAATCATAATCATCATCACCATCACCATCACCATCCCCATCATCATCATGGTTATCATAATCACCATCATCATCATGGTTATCATCATCATCATCATCATGGTCATCATCATGGTCATCATCATGGTTATCATCATCATCATCATCATCATCATCATCATCATCATCATCATCATCATCATCATCATCATCATCATCATCATCATCATCATCGTCATTATCACCTTCATCATCATCATCATCATCATCATCATCATCATCATCATCATCATCATCATCATCATCATCATCATCATCATCATCATCATCATCATCATCATCATCATCATCATCATCATCATCATCATCATCATCATCATCATCATCATCCACTTACACGCCCACGCCGTTTCCCCTCGTTTCACCCCACACCCGACGTGCAAGCCCCCACGCAACCACCCTACCCATCCCAACCAGCAAACCCCTGACGACTTTAACCAGTTTAGGAAACCTCTGGTCTAAGAGATTAAAGTTGACCATGGTTAAGTCCAGGGATGTGTTTTACCTAATGAGGACTCTCAAAAGCAGATTAGAACTGGTGAAGATGCGAACTGAGGATAGTAATAGGTGTCAATCAAGGTCTATTAAAATACAATGTAGAAAAAATAAAATGAAATGATAAATAGAATAGATAACAATTGTGTGAGTGTGAGTGTGAGTGTGTGTGTGTGTGTGTGTGTGTGTGTGTGTGTGTGTGTGTGTGTGTGTGTGTGTGTGTGTGTGTGTGTGTGTGTGTGTATTCACCTCGGATCTGCTGCAGTCTCTGTCGAGACAGCCAGACACCACCCTACGGCAGTGAGCTCAGAGCTCATAGTGTGTGTGTGTGTGTGTGTGTGTGTGTGTGTGTGTGTGTGTGTGTGTGTGTGTGTGTGTGTGTGTGTGTGTGTGTGTGTGTGTGTGTGTGTGTGTGTGTGTGTGTGTGTGTGTGTGTGTGTGTGTGCGCTAAAAGCTATCGAAAAGATTGATGTTGGATCAAACACCTACAGTCCAGGAACGATCAGATCCCCAACGAGAACGTAAGAGGAACAAACTGGAGCAGGTCGTGTCTGAACACCTCAAGGTGTTGGAGCAACGTGACCGAACACCGAAGCTAATGTCGATATCCTTCTTTCGACTGATACCCCAACACCCATAATAATCCATTAAGAGCCATAAGTCTGTATTCTTAAACGAGATCCCGGGGGTCTAAGATCAAAGGACATAAAGACTATGGTCCTTGTGCACACTGAGCATAAGGCTTGTAATCTGTAAGATATACCTTCTCAGGCTCTGAAAATTTGTTTAAGAATGTGACTGATAATCATACTAGATTCCTATGGTTTCAGTTTCTTCTTCCTCTGCTCGAAGTTAATGCTTCGAAGGGATTCAATATGACTATGATATCCCCTGGGTTATGGGTGTTGGGTCTACAGCAGATAATATTCTGGGACGCCCTCGTTGTTCCTGACCCACCTTGAGGAACCCCAACATTTCTTTTTTCTTCTTTTATTTTCTATTGTATATGTTTTCTTTTTATTTCCTGGGAACCCCTTTGGGATTGGGGTATTTCTTTATTATTAAATCATATTCTGGCAACTCTCAATATGCACATTCCCATCGCCTATGGCATCGAGAGCGTAGAAACATGCATCATTCGCCAACAAATACATTCATAAAAAAAAGGAAAAAAAATCGCGAAAATTGAAGCTCATAATCGGAGGCATTAAGGTCGATGGCATCATTGGAAAGGTATTCAAACATGACCCTAATGAACACAAACAACGGCTCCCCTCCCAAAAACTACCCCCTAACCTCCCCCCTCCCCCCCTCCCCCACACCCCAATACAACAATTTCTCTTGAACACAAATCATCGATCCGAAAGCAATCTGAAATGAATATTAAAACCTGCATTATTCATTAACTTTCATGAATTATTTACGAAGGCCATTGTGTATCCGATTTCCATAATACTTAATTCGAACGAGCACAGGAAAGAACACAGCTGTAAGCTCACTGCCCGTTCCTCTGGTATTTGTGGATAGATTTACAAATAAGACGTAAAAAAGATCCGAAGAGGGATTTTCTTCCTCACTGCACAGCAGTGAATACTAAATTAAGTGGTGAATTTGTTCTATGACGATGTTCAAATCTATGGTCACACTAAACCTAACCTAACCTAACCTAACCTAACCTAACCTAACCTAACCTAACCTAACCTAACCTAACCTAACCTAACCTAACCTAACCTAACCTAACCTAGCCTAGCCTAGCCTAGCCTAGCCTAACCTAACCTAACCTAACCTAACCTAACCTAATCTAACCTAAACCATGTTATGCTGGAGTGTTTGCCCTATTTACTGTACCGCTGGTCTCGTATATTTCTCCTAGTCGCGGGTTCGAGTCCCGCACTTCGATTCCCAGCACCGACTCCTACCTACCCCAACAGTCCCCAAAGCATGTAGGGGTAAAGTTGACGGCTTCGGCCGCAGATACTCAGCGCCTCCTGCCGTAATCTCCTCGTCTAATGTAGCACATTAGCCTTAGCACTCGCGCAGACCCAAGTTCGATCCTTAAAGACTCCCGGTGACTTCCACTCACCCTAGCTGTGCATTCACACCGGAGTTTGTCTATGAGTTCTTGGCAGACAGGGATTGTGATAGAAGATATGAACCCTTACTTTTGTGTGTGATTCACCTATGGTCTTGGATCACGTGTTGGACTCATGATCGACAGCTATTTCCCTCCCGGAAGAGAGCTCAGAGCTCATATATATGACCGATCTATGGGTAATGCTGTGACCTTACACGCACACACACCCCGAACTCCCCGCCCACGAGAGCTGGAGTAACGACCCGCAGCGCAGAGATACTGAAATTATTTCAGCCCTGGGAGGGATTCAAACTCGGACCGCCGTAGTGGGGGCCGGGAACTCTACAACCGCGCCATCGAGTCATGTGTGTGTGTGTGTGTGTGTGTGTGTGTGTGTGTGTGTGTGTGTGTGTGTGTGTGTGTGTGTGTGTGTGTGTGTGTGTGTATGTGTGTGTATGCGCGTGTTTATACTCATTACGTAAGACTGACTAAACGACTTACCTGACCTGACCTGACCTCAACTCGGGGCAACCAGACATATACAACCTCAACAACATCAAAACTAAGCCTCAACACAAGTTATTCATTTATTATATCTGAAACGATCGTAGATGCTTGTCGGAGCTCTTTCCTCGATGAAATAGATGGGGCATAACCATGGCTGTTGCCAGTTGACTTTAGAATAGGACAAGACATCAACGAACCAATTCTCTTTTGTGGTCACGTCATCCAACAAACTACGGTTCGAAGGACTGGTGAATCAATCATGTATTCAGTGGGAATATATGTATGTATATGTTTCCATATGCATTGTGGATATACATGTTTGTATGTACTTAGGTATGCAGGGATGTATGTACAGTATGTATACAGATATATAGATATATGGAGGCCTATATAGTATTATTACTCTTTCGTGGTTTTAAAACTATGTTTCTTTGTTTTTCCTATCATTCTCGAGTGAAATTTCAATCTTTTACAATGTCTTCCCGTTTGTCATAAGATCGTTGTGCATTTTCGCCCATAAAACCAGTTCTCCCTCTCCAAGGCAAACAGCGCTTTTATGAGTTTCAGCCTGACTTCAGGAAAACTTCAGCAAAATCATTCACAATGGCAAACAGCGTTATGATTATTCATTAGATCATTTTCTTCACGGGAATTGTTCAACCGTGATTCGCTTCTTCTGAAATGAATAATTCAGTTTTTTATCTAAAGGAGCTCCATCAACTCACGAACGAACACACACACACACACACACACACACACACACACACACACACACACACACACACACACACACACACACACACACACACACACACACACACACACACACACACACACACACACACACACATATATATATATATATATATATATATATATATGCACATATAAACATAGCCACACAAACATATATACATATGCACAAACACACGAACACGCACAAACACACATATACATATAGGCACACATACATATATACATATAAACAAGCAAACGCACACGCACAAACACACATATACACAAGCACATATACACAACAACATTTACAGAATTATACTCACACACACAATGAATATGCATATATACACACATATACACACAAATATATGTACATATGTACTCACAAATACATTTGAAGAAATATATTCATATACACAATGATTATTCATATATACTTGCATATAGATATATATACATACATATATACATACATGCATGATGGTGTATGAGAGTGAAGGAAAGGGTAACAATGAGAAGTAGTAGTAGTAGTAGTAGTAGTAGTAGTAGTAGTAGTAGTAGTGCCTTGAGGTATGGATGGCCATTGGTAAGGCTGCCTAACAGATATTCCTGTGGTACACAATTTTATCCAATTCATGCGATGATATGCAAACAGGATGGATTCACCTGCATGAGACATGACGACATAAGGGAGGGATTTCATTGCCCAAATACTTCGGGAGGTATGCAAGGATGTGACCATCGAACCAACACTCCTCCCACTAGGAGGGGAGAACTTCAGGCACTATACTTCCAACACATCAGATGAAGCACGAGTGGACGTCAGCGCAAGAGGTTTCTGGACACGGGGACAGCGCGTCTTCTTTAACATACAAATATTTGATCCAATGACCCCCTGTTACGATAACCTAACCAATAAGGCGCCCCACTCACGAAACGAGAATGAGAAAATCAGGATGTACGAGGAGCATATACAAAATGTGGACCAGGGCTCATTCACTCCTATAACCTCTACGACTTCAGGAATGATGGGTCCAAGGGCAAAGCCAGTCTACACCCGTCTGGCAAGGGTGATGCCAGAGAAGAGACAACAATACAATAGCATTGTAGCGTGGATGAGATGTAGACTATCATTCTCACTCTTAAGATCATCTCTCCTATGCCTGAGAGGTACTAGTTCCCCACCCCCGAAATCATCATATATACAGTATCTCGACTTTGAGCAGACTGTAGTAACAAGTAGGATAAATGAACTTGTGTATTAAGCTTCATTAAAGTTAAATGATACAAAATATAAAAGGGTAGTCGACCACAGTCATTGGCGAGAGAGGGGCCAATGAAATGCGTCTGTGGGAGACAGATCCTGACTGCTTTCACCACACAGTTCCGCGAGGACAGAGGTCGTTTAGAAAAAAAAATAGTAGTAGTAGTAGTAGTAGTAGTAGTAGTAGTAGTAGTAGTAGTAGTAGTAGTAGTAGTAGTAGTAGTAGTAGTAGTAGTAGTAGTAGTAAGAGGAGAAGGAGGAGGAAGAGAAGAAAGAGGAGGAGGTTAAGATTGGGGAAAGGAGGGAAAGAAGACTAGACAGAAGGAAAGGGGACAAGGCTGAGAAGTATGAAAGGAGGAAGGGAGAAGAGGATGAGGAGGGGGAGAATGAAAATGTAGAACAAGAAAAAACAAACGAGAAAGAGGGAAGAGGTTTAGGTTATTTTTAGGTTCATAAGGGAAGAGAAGGAGGAGGAAGAGGAGGAGGAGGAGGAAGAGGAAAAAAAGAAACAGGAAGTATGGGCGAAATCTGAGAATAAAAGACAATGTCAACGACGATGACAAAGAAAAAAGAAGAGAAAGAAGAAAAAAAAACGAAGAAGAAGAAAAAGAAAAAGAAGACCAAGAAGAAGAAGAAAAAGACGAATAAGAAGACAACGATCCAAGATGGTTAGGACATGTGTTTGAAGAGGACCAAGGGGTTGGTGGTAATGATGGCAGTGCTAGCGAAGAAAGTTGGTGTTGTTGTGTTGATGTTTCAGATGTTGATGTTGGTGGTGATGGTAGTGATGCTGCTGCTGTTGTTGTTGGTGTTAGTGGTAGTACCACCGCTCCTCCCATTGATCACAAACACCTCTCCCCCTCACCCTCCACCTCCCGTCCCCGCCGGCAAGGATGACATACCACCACGCCAACACCAGCGACAACCCCGGCCCCCAGTTCTCAGCTGATCTCGGTAGCGATTACAACAAGTAATAAACAGAAGAACATAAGCTCTTCCTTTGAGCCCCGTCTCCACCCACGCCCCGCCCCCGTGTCATTAGGGGCTCCAGTCTACCATGCTAGACACACGATGGGGGGGGGAGAATGGGAGGGGTGAAGGAGGGAGAGAAGGGGGGGGGGCGTAGACGATACCATCAATGACGTGATAATATCGATGAAGCCAAGATAGGACGTAATACAAGGATCCGTGACGCCTCAAACTTGCATGTCACACGCGTCTTGTCCGTGTCATGTCACAGACGCGTGTCTTTGCGTGTCACGTGCCCGGTGTCATGTTGTCCATGGGACCACTTGGTAGTCGTTGGGTCCAAATTGGACATCACTGCAAGGGTCTCATCGATTAACGCGGAACTGAGATAAGCATCGGAGACAAGTTTCCAGGCGGGCATCAGATCCATCCCCACCAAGGAAGGAGGGAGAGAAGGAAGGAGGGAAGGAGGGAGGGAAGGAGGGAGGGAAGGAGGGAGGGAAGGAGGGAGGCAGGAAGGGAGGGAAGGAGGGTGGTAAAGAGGGGTAGGGAGGAAGG
>NC_134796.1:46253153-46255653 GCF_046742065.1 Oratosquilla oratoria
TGTCGGCATGCTCCTCTTTTGTAATTCTTTGTAATGAAATCCCCTGACGACAACCACCAAATAAAGTTTCATCTTTCGTACTCTACATTTTCATTCACGTCAAGTTACTCATAACTGCCTTCGCACACTCAAACAGGACATTCCAATATCCAAAGAGCTCTCGATGGCCCAAGCATCACCTGACCAAGGGCTTTCCTAAGCATAGACTGATACAGTACTGAGTGTCGAGGATCGAGAGTTATACGATGTTATATATCTATACAATGTAGTAGAAATGTATAAAAGAAGGAGTATTATATATCAAACTGACTCTCTCTCTCTCTCTCTCTCTCTCTCTCTCTTTCTCTTTATATAAATCTGCAGGTGTAAAAGGAATATAATATCGATACTGTCTGACTTTCTCATGAGGCGCGAGGTGTAAATACAACTGTGAACAGCATTTTGGTATTCTGGTATTATAATATTTAGGTAATGTTTACAATTTCCTTCTCGCTTCCTCTGTATATTTTCTCTGTTTTCTCTCAAACACGCTCGATCAGTTATGAACTCAACTGGGTCAGGAAGTTTGCTCACATATTCAAATTGAACATGATTAAATGTTCAAATTCAACATGATTAAATGTTCAAATTCAACATGACCGTATTTTTCCTTTGGAAACAAGTTTTGGTGACGTTATGACCGGATGAATACTGGAAGTGTATTGTACCAAGAAGTGTATTGTACCGGTTTTGCTACGTTTTCTTTGTCACGTTTTGTAACACCGCTTACACAGAATCAGGGATCAGACCAAGTAGCCAATATTTAGATAAATATGTTATTAATTTACTAGATATCGGCGGTCACTAGTTACAGAACTGAAATTGTTTTTTACTGCACAAGTACACATATACACATGTTTTATTTACATACATACAAGCATACGTACAGTATGTACATACATACATACATACATACATACATACATACAAACATACGCACAGTATGTACATACACATACATACATACATACATACATATACATACATACATACACACATACATACACATACTATACATAACAAAAGCCAAACCAAACCACCTACCCACCTCACACACATCCAAACTCCACTAATCAGCCCTCCCATCTCATCACACGCACGCACGCACACGCACACACACACACACACACACACACACACACACACACACACACACACACACACACACACACACACACACACACACACACACACACACACACACACACACACACACACACACACACACACACACACACACACACACACACACACACACACACAGTATAATTACTCACGTGACCTCACTCCTCCTCCTTCTCGGTCCCCTGCAGAAGAACCTGACGGTGCCGAAGAAGGTGGTCCTCCGTGGCGTGGACTTCGACACTTCGGGCGAGTACCGATGCGACGTCTCCGCCGAAGGTCCCGACTTCTACACCGTCTCCGGCAGCGCTACAATGATCGTGGTTGGTAGGTACTTCTTCAGCGTGTACACGTGTACGTGGGAGCGTGTGCATACATGTACGTGTACGTGGGAGTGTGCGCACGAGTGTGTGTGTGTACGTGAACGTGATCTTCTTCGTGAGAGTGTGAGTGTTTACACACTTGTGCGTGGATGTAGGTTTGTGCGTTCATGTGATTCACCACAGTCTTGGATCACGTGTTGGACCCGTGATAGACAGTTATTACCCTCCCGAATGAGAGCTCAGAACCCATATATGACCGATCTATGATTAATGCTGTGAAATTACACACGCACACAAACATCTCATATCCCCGGCCACGTGAGTTGGAGTACCGGCTCGCATCGCAGCGATACTGAAATTGTTTCAGCCCTGAGCGGGATTCGAACTCGTACCGCTGGAATAGCGGTTGCGAACACTACCACTGCGCCAACAAACCGTGTGCAAATAAGTATGCTTGTACATCTACGTGTACATTACGTGTGCATGGGAGTGTGCGTATAAGTGTGCGTTTATATGAACGTGTACGTGTGCACATTGTGTGTGTGTGTGTGTACGTGAGCGTGTGCAAATAAGTGTTTGTGTACGTGTATGTGGGCGTATATGTCCACGTATACGTGTATGTGTGCGTGTACGTTTACTATGAGTGTGTGTGTAGAGTGCGTTCACATGTGCGTGTACGTGTAAGTACGTCGACATATACGTGTGCATGTACATCGATGTGTACGTGGACATGTATGTGTGCACGCACATGCTCGTGTGGGTATGCGCACATGTGTACGTGTACATGTGCATGTATGTGTACGTACATGTGTGGACCAAGTACTCCTCTCCTTAGTCCGTTTATGTTTATAAACGAACGTTTAACTGCGCAAAAAAGTGTGTTTATGTGATTCTGTTTGTGTGTGTGTATGCATGTGTATATATGTATGGATATATATATAGAGGCAAGTAAATCCCTTGGGGGATTAAAGAGTGTAATGAGAAATATATATTTGGGAATGGATGCTAAGAGGAGA
>NC_134796.1:46263153-46268153 GCF_046742065.1 Oratosquilla oratoria
CCCTCATCTCCTTCCATATGAATAAGCTCATGCGCACGCACGCACACACACACACACACACACACACACACACACACACACACACACACACACACACACACACACGAGACCTAGGGAGTGCCCTTCATCCGCTCCACTGGTTATGACTGTTCCTGACCCACCTGTTCACAGCTGGAATCAAACAACCTGTGAATTATACACGGGGGAGGGGGGACCCCCAGGGAAGGTCAGCCGTAATGATTCGAATCCTGCTTATGGATCCGAGGTTTGGTTAGGAAAGGAAGCCCACACTGAGCAATCCTTCCCCCCAATCCCAAACCACCTACATCAAAACTTCTTTCATACAGCGCCGTACTCTTGATCCTGAAGAGGGTAGTTCCTGACGCCAATCATAACCTTAGTTAGTTACTGTTAATGATTATAGTTGATTATCGTTTCTCTCCTTGGACAAGATGCAGGTATGACCCGTCATCCAGGAGGTGCTAAGATAAGAGGGAAGGAGGAGGGTGGAGGGGAGTGGAGTATGTAGGGGATAGAATGGATGGGAGTGGTTTCTATGCCTTTGTCTTTTGGCTACCTCCCGTGCAAGGGGGGAAAATCCTTTGGTATATGCATGTATAAAAGAGGTTAACTTAATTAAGACTTCCACTCCTTTGTCTATATTCAGATCTTATATCCTAAACGGCATTATCATAGCGATGAAACGAAGCCACAGAGGATGTTGATCTTACCTTTATTATCGTTGTTATCGACTGTGGTTTACCAGCATTTCTATCCTATAGAGGTTATAAAGGATCTTGAAAAATTGATGGAGTGTGAGTATTGAATAAATGGCAGAGATGCGGATTGAGAATTGATGCATTCCACAAGTCATTCCTGAGTTATCAATTCACCCTTCGCTAACGACCTAATTCTAGTTAACGATGACCTATTTCTAGTTAATAGTTGGTGCGTATTCTAGCACACTTTCGTCCGGGAACTAAGATTGCTCCAAGGTCTCTGGTAGAGATTGACTGATTGAAGATGAGTAAACTCGAATAGCATTTGGGAGTTGAAGAAGAAAATCAACATAAAAATAATCGATTTATCAAACAAAACCTCTGTCAATGATCAAATTCTCTTCTTCGAGATTATTTATTAATTTTAGTGAGAGAGAGAGAGAGAGAGAGAGAGAGATTTGATTTGATAATTTTATTACGCCTAATGGCGGCAAGCAATTTACAAACTGAAGCAGTTACAGTGATGAATGTCGCACAGGACATTGTGGAATATAAATAAATCAAAAGTCACATAACATATACAATACAATATACTATTTATATAATCCTTATGTAATTGTGATAATACTTAATTACATAATTATACGGTGCACCACCAAGATACAATACTAGTATGATATATGCATTGGAATTTGCATAGTTAGTAAAAATGCTTTGCTCAGTGGCGGTAAATAAAATATAAAACTTATTGAGTTACAGAAAGAAACGTGTTGCGTGGGACATAGTAGAATTCAAATTGATTAACAACCACCAAAATATGGATATCTCATTAGTAGTACATCTAAATTTTCATTCTGTAAGAGATATTTACAAACATATATTAGATCTTGTCCCTGTGGTAGTAAGTCTTTTACTGTGGGACATGCGAGACAATAATGTTCGAGTGTGTTGGCCTTGGCGAGGTGACACAGCTTGCAGGTAGAGTAGTGAGACACATCCTCAGTCTGGCAGACCTGCCACACTGGTCGGTAACCCAGCCGGAGTCTAGCACTCACTATATTGTGTCTACGGACCAGTAGTCCGTGTCGACGATATTTGTGTGAGGTGTCAATGAAGTTATCATAGTGCTGTATGGAGACACTGTGAGCTCGCTCGGCGTTTCTACGATTCGCTGTTAGGGTATGCATGGCTGAACACAGGATAGTTTTTGTAATGACGTAAGGAGGGCGGGGTACGTATCACTGGTAATTCGAGATCACACGCAGCCTTTGCGAGACTGTCCACAGTATCGTTACCCGCGATGCCTACATGAGATGGCACCCATAAAAAGGACACAACCAATGTATTATCATGTGCATAGGCCAATCGACACAATATATCTCGCACTATATGGTTATCAGCAGGTCTTGGAGAGGAAAGGGCGTGAAGGGCAGACTTAGAGTCGCAGATGATTACCCCATTTAAACGTCTCTCAGTAAGGAGGGTAACAGCATCTAACAGTCCATTTAGTTCACAGTAGGTGGAACTTGATGTGTCGGGCAAGCGACGGCCAATCCACCCATCTCCCCCTGGTGGTTCCAGAGTGGGGGAGAATACAGCACACGCAGCACTCCCGTCCGCCTGCATTGAGCCGTCAACGTAGAGATGGTGTGCCGTGGGAACTGAGGCAGACACACAGGCGATGGTCTCTAGGGCCAACTGTTTCTGGAGAAGGGGATGGGCCGTTTTAGACGTGGGAGTAAAGGAGACGAAAGGGAGAGGTTCTCGCCAGGGTGGCAATTCAGGTACAACCTCAGCAGCCGGAACATCAATGGCCAATCTCTGGAAGTCAGCACACACGGTACGGATAAGGTTACGTCCACCCGGCCGAAGGTGAGGCCGAGGCATATCAGGGTTGAGTGCCGCCAAGATGACGTTGGAGTAGTGAGGAGCCAGATGGGGAGAGCATAGACACTTGATGCTAAAGTAAGTGACATTAGCGTATATCCTGTCAACAAGTGGGGTCAAGTTAAGCTCAGTTAGCATGTTGACTATTCTGGTGGAGGCAGGACAGCCCAGGATAAATCGCATGACTCTGTTTTGAAACTTTTCAAGGGGCTGCAGTGCTGTCTTAGGGAGCTGACAGAGTGCAGGAGAAAGGTAGTCAATTACTGATCGTAGGAACATTATGTAGATGGTCCTAGCGACAGGGATAGAAACTCCTTTCACGTTGTTGGCAAGCCACTTGACAGGGATGAATCGTCGCTCTAATCTATCCAGCAGGTCTGTAACGATTGGATGGATACGTTGCCGTGCGGGTATGGTTGGGGTGACACGCACGGGGGCACCTAGGTAAGTGTATTGTGTGCAGTGTGGTACAACATTCCCTCCCACGGTGAAGACTGGCAATGTTCGAGGGTTGCGTGTAGAGAATATCCTACTCTTGTCGGGTGAAATTATGAGGCCACAAGCAGCTGATGAATCATAGAATGAGTGAAGGAGGACCTGAAGATTCTGGGGTGAGTCGGTGTGGATGCAAATGTCATCAGCATAACACGTGATTGTAGTGCCAGGGATGTCAGGTAGTATAGCAAGAAGGCGGTGAACTAGGACATTGAAGAGAAAAGGACTGAGAACGCCACCTTGTGGAGTACCTAAGTCAAAATTTCTGGAGGTACTGCATGCGCCCCTAAAAATGACTTGAGCAGTTCTGTTGCTAAGGTAGCTTCTTATCCATCTCAACAAGTTACCCTTGATACCAAAAGCCACGAGTTGATCAAGTATGATGTCCCTGTTTGCAATATCAAAGGCACTCTTGAGATCGATGAATGCGACCACACTGGTGGGTGAGAGGCGGGTATAGAGATCGAGAAGGCAGTGGTGTGTACCTCGCTGTGGCAGGAAACCATACAGTCGCGGTGAGAGCTTGGATTGGAGACGAAATATCAGACGGTTGAGGAATATTCTTTCAAGCACCTTGCAGAAGCACGAGGTTAGGGAGATGGGACGAAATTTATCAGTGCCGGGTTTAGGTATGGGTACTATAATACTGGAGGTCCACGCGCTGGGTACGTAACCCCTCTGAAAGCACATATTAAAAAGCTGTAAGAGTGGGTTATCTGGGACCTTGTGGAGAAGACGTAGGACAGAGTATGTGATCCCATCTTCACCGGGAGCCGTCGCCGTACCTCGAGTGAGGGCACGCTGAAGCTCTTGTGGTGTGATGGGTACGTCATCCTCTTTATCTGACTGCAACAGGGCATCTACCAAACGGAGAGTACGAAGGTTCGCCTGGGAAGAGAGGGCTTCTTGAACAGGTGTTGGGAGGTTATCAAGGCTTGATTGTGTAGACCAGGTGTCAATTAGTGTCTGTGCATATTCCATCGGACTATGATGGAGTGCAGTGCGGGGTCGTTTCTTTACAATTTTTTTAATTTTGTGCCACATGGTTCCTACGCTGGTAAGATGATTGATGCTGTCAGTAAGGCATGCCACGAGTCAGTTTGGGCACACTGTTGTAGACCTATCAATTCGTCACGTGACGTCTGATATTGTTGAAGATGGGCAGGAGATGGTTGTCTTTGGAAGGTAAGGCCATGTTCCATCGCCTTCCTTTCTGCCTGAAGTACACGGTCATTAAGCGACGTTGTGCGAGGCCGAGGACTACGGGTGAGATGAGGTCTGGTGACATATCGGGTGTAAAAGTTGTGTGTTGATTTCACCAGTGAGGAATATAACTCATCAGGGGAATGAATGTTGAAAGTAGGAAGCAGAGTGGTCATGTAGGAGATATACGTCGGACAGTATTTAGGAGGTATCCGGATGCAGGTGCGGGCATAAGAGGAGGAGGGTGTAGCAGGTACTGTGTAGTGGAGGCCAAGGGCAATGTGGTCAGAGAAGAGCACGGGGATGGGGAAGCACTCGACACGTGATGCTACAAGTCCTGATGTGAATATGTAGTCCAGAGTACCTCCACGGGAGTGCGTGGCACCACCAGTATCCCAGCGTGTGAGTCTGTATCGTCGTACGTAATCCAAAAGTCGAGGTCCATTCCGGTTAGGGATTGGAGAAGTATCACCCAGGTCAGGATGGCGCGCATTAAAGTCCCCCATGTAGATAACACCACGCAGCGTAGGTAAGGGCAAGGCAGCCAAGTTTATTCTTCCGGGGCTGAGTAGACATTACACAAACGTAACTTGTCATGTCCTATTGCTACCTCCAACAGTTGATAGGTCATGTTTGCATCGATCGAGGTACGGAGAAGCTGGTGTGGTATCGAGGAATGTACATATGTTATGAGCC
>NC_134796.1:46300653-46310653 GCF_046742065.1 Oratosquilla oratoria
GTTTTTATCTATATTTTTATCTATTTGTTTGCAGAGTAATTGTAGAACCCCCCCCCCCACACACACACTGATCAATAAAGGTCCGAAGTGCTCCGCCGTTGCTCTGCGCCGTCACTCAGGTCATGGCATTTTTCCCCCCTAAATTTACAGTCTGGGAGCATCAATGGTGGTGATAGTAACCTACCCTAACCTAACCTAACTTAGCCATTGATGCTCTCAAACTGTAAATTGAGCTATGAATAAACGTTATCATGACCTGAGTGACAGCGCACAGCGACGACGGAGCACTTTGGTCCTTTATTGATAAGTGTGTACACGTAGGGGGTGGGGGGTTAAGAATTCTACTATTGACCCTTATTTGCTTATTCATTTATTTGTTTACTAATTTATTCGTTGATTGGTCTTTCTCTTCTTTTATTCTTTTATGAAGTTGTGGAAGGATGGCAGGATATGTAGTTATTACAAAATACTATGTAGATAGGGTAGCGTAGCAGTATATTGGTATTGTGATGAGTGTCATACATTTACCAATGCAGTGGGGGGATGTCGTTTCCTGTCGTAAGTTCACCCTGTGTCAGTCAGGAGATGTCCTGTACTTAGGGATGCTACTGCTCTTTCAAAACATACGCACACATTCAGACAAACATACGTACACACACACATATGTGTCTTGCCACCATACAAATTTCTATAAACAGCCTTCTTGATCACTATAACTTTTATATTTACTTAACTCTGTATTTAGAACATTCACACGTCATTCACATTCATACATACACACGAGTATATATCAAATCCATTTTACATGTAGTTTAAATAGAATAAGGTGCTATAGAATATATATGTACAAATATATTAATATCTGTAATTGTAATAGCTAATGTATGTATGGCTTCTGAGATGGCGCGCTGTCAGCATATGACGCACTGTCAGCATGTGATGCATTGCTTGTCAGTCGCTTTCGGTAGGCCTTTCGAAAGTGATAATATATGGTTTAACGTCACAAACTCCCTCTTATCAGAAGGCTAGGATGGTGCCCCCTCACAGAGGACTTTGTAGCATGAAATTTAATGAATCATGCCCTTGGTTCAACTTCGCCGGTGGCGGGATTCGAACCACAATCCCCTCGACCTTCGCCGAAAGTAACGACGCCCTAACCTATTCAGCCAGCGAGCTTTCCTTTCGGAAGTCTTGACCTAAAAACTCTAATTAAAAACAGCTTTCAAGAGACCACAGGTTATCATTTTCCATCAATGTTGTAGTCGCACATTTAAGACTACAACAAAGAAAGCCATGAATGTATATGGAGTTTGATTACTTTTAGGTACAGATTCAGAAGAGAATTGAGGAAAGGGGCTGGGAGGTTCAATCGTTTCCAATTGTTTATATACGGCCGCTTGCTTGGGAAGGGCGGAGGGGTGTCATTGTTTGATTCCAATTACAATGCCATCAATTTGACAACGACAACAGGGAACGATAACCACGATGTCAATGAAGATCTTGTTTGCCATGAGAACGGTTTACTCATTACATGACCAAAGACGTTCTGTGAACCGAATGCTTTGACGAAAAATGCGGAACAGTGTACCTCACAACATAGCGGGAAGCTGATATGAGCCTTATGCTAAGAAGAGATACGATCGTTTTTTGTGCCGGCGTCTGCCTTTGTCTCTCTCAATAAATGCTTACGGTAGCGATTTTTGAAATTAGATCAAAACATGTTTCTAAATTATGTTTTCATCTTTTTCTATCTTTCTTTATTTTTTGTTTTATCTATTCATCTATCTATTCATTCATGTATCTATTCACTTATCTCTTTGAAAAACGAAAACGAAGATGTGGACAGGATGTACCGCCTACCCTCTTTGTCGCCTCTGACGTCATGTCGCATCATGTTATATAAACAATGAGGAGTGGCGTCTATCGATGATGCAATTGTTTGTTTACAAACAATTAGTCGCGACCAATGTGAGCGGAGGCAAAGGAATTCCATAATTGGGTTTGCTTGTGTAAAGACAGAGAGCGAAGGGCTGCTCCACTGAATGAAGTAACTCAGACTCTGAACCATATTATTAATGGTGCTGGGTAGGAAAACACTCAAAAACTACCTGACAAAAAAAAAAAAAAAAAAAAAAAAAAAAAAAAAAAAAAACAGTCCAACAGAAAAGTTGCCTCAAGGTGAAACTAGATGGTTAAAGCTAACAGTTCATAATCAACTAATTAGTTGTCCGATCTAGTAATCTAGCAGCTAGTTAGTAGCAAGCGGTACTCCTTACTTACGAAAAAAACAAATGAATAAAGAATAATAATAATAATGATAGTAAGAAAGATCAAAGAAAAGAGAAAAAAGAATAAGTGCCTACGTAGGTTTACAAAACAGTGAAGAGATATAGTGCTTCACAGGTTCACGTTATATTATATTTATAGTGTTTTATAGAATCAATACTCCAGTTGAAGAAGACGTTCCACCACCATATAGTGAGATGGTCCACAACTAGTGGTTCACTATGGACCTCTGGTGGTCCACGATGACTTCCTTGGTGGTCCACAGGTCTTTCATCAAATTTGGAAACGAACTAGAGATTGATGTACGAATTTTTTAATTTATCAAAAATCGTATTATCAGAAAATATATTCAAAAAATTGAGTTGCCAACTTATCTATATAAGCAGACATTTCTTAACTGATCATAAATCTTATTCTCAGAAAATATATTTCGAAAAATATATGAGCTCTCGCCTATAGTCTGTGTTCGCTAAGGAATTCTCTCAGGGTAGTGTGCGTCTCTCTCTCTCTCTCTCTCTCTCTCTCTCTCTCTCTCTCTCTCTCTCTCTCTCTCTCTCTTATTTCCCATCTATGTGTTTTTGTGTGCGCGTGTTCTGTATATAGTAAAGAAAGCTGCATAATACAATGTGTACCACTTCTTAGGATTATAAGAACGATTTGATTCAATTCCATGACACTTTGCAACAAAGATTTTCTCCCCCACTTTGCCACGACTTGACGTCACAGGTGAGACAGATGGGATGAGGTATAGGTAGTCGCTGTTATAAGAATATAAAAGATTATGATAATAATTTCAAATAGTATATAGATAGGAAACAAGAGAGAGAGAGAAGCAGTAAAGATTTGGCAGATTAGATAATAGTAAATCACGTATGTCACACCATGAACGAAGCGCACAGTTTATGATGAATATGATTTGTCAAAATTATGTTTGTAAGAAATATATTTCGCCCCTATACGTTTGCCCACTATCCTTTTCTTTAACAGCTCAAAAAAGAGATTGTCCATGACAACAATATATTCATTTATCTATTTTTTCATTAATTTATCTATCTATTCATCTATTTATACATTTATCTATGTTTTGGGTGGGCTTGTGGTGCTCCGTGGCCTAATATCGTATGATAGTCACTGATAACGTGGGACCTAGTCAGATTCGTTTTTCAGTCTTATCTTAATCTGGTAAGTCCCTGTAAGACGCCCGACACTCTTATCTACATCTGTCTGCACGACTTAACTGATCTTTTCTAGAAAAAAACGAGACTATCTTATCAACTTTTCGGTTTACCTTCTGGATGTAAAAAGCAGCCCTCGTCATCTTCCATCAGGGCCCGTCCCTCAGCTGAGTAAAATCACCTTCCTTCTAATATGTCTATCAATCTACCTATGGCTAACCCCCGTGTAAGGGGGAAAAAGCCTTTGGTATATGTATGTATATATCTACCTATGTATCTATATACTCGTATATATATATTATATATATATATATATATATATATATATATATACATATATATATATATATACATATATATACATATATATACATATATATATACATATATGTACATATATATACATATAATATACATTATATATATATATATTATATATATATATATATACATATATATATACATTATATATAATATATATATATATATATACATATATATATACATTATATATATACATTATATATATACATATTTATATACATTATATATATATATATATATATACATTATATATATATATATATATAATTATATATATATACATATATATCTATACATATATATATATATACATATATATCTATACATATATATATACATATATATCTATACATATATATATACATATATCTATACATATATATATACATATATATCTATCCATATATATATCTATACATATATATATATATATATCTATACATATATATATATATATATCTATACATATATATATATATATATATATATATATATATATATATACATATACATGGGAAAATGTAATGTTATAACACATTTGTAAATATACACTTTAAACCCACTATCGGAGAAATAATATCAGAAGTACAGGAGATCCGTATATTTCGACTACTATCTGTAGTCCTCTTCATTCTGCTGAAGAGGACTACAGATAGTAGTCGAAATATACAGATCTCCTGTACTTCTGATATCATTTCTCCGATTGTGGGTTTTATTGTACACATATACATATATATACATATATGCACACTCATCCTCGTTTTCACGAACCTTCATTCAATTGATGTCGGAAGCAAAGGACAAAATCTGTCGCAGCCGACTCAGTCTGCAATTCCCATGTGCTGCGGACAAGACTGTGGCAGCACTGAATACGAGCCGCTACTTAGCGATTTGATCACTAGTGGGGTGAATGGAGAGCGGTTGTGTATAGATGATGTTGTGATGCATGAGGGGGAGTTGGTGGGGGATGGGGGGTGAGGAAGTATGTATGAGAAATGATTTGACGCAGTCCGAAGGGATTTCTCCCCGTCTTCTCCTTTTCTGCATGAGGGGACGGAGGGGGGTCGCCGAATTTATGAAGCGGCCTTGCTGTGAATTTTCTGTGTCTTGTGACACTGCTTCTGACCCAGGGCAGTAGACAGAATACAGGGATGATCCGTCATCCTTGAGGTGCCAAGGTGAGAGGGGGTGAGGAGGGTGGAGAGGAGTGGAATATGTAGGGGATGGAACGGATGGAAGTGGTTTCTATGCCTTTTTCTTTTTGGCTACCCCCGTGTAAGGGGAAAAAGCCTTTGGTATATGTATGTATGTATGTATATATATATGTATATATATATATATACATATATATATATATATATGTATTATATATATACATTCGAAAAAATATGGAAGCAGATTCTCTTGCATACAAGTATTATTGAAATCGACCGCATTCAGGCAATTGATAATTTTCTTATTAGTATTTCCTAGGTTTCTGATAAGTGTCCGGTCCTTCGGGGGAGTCAGCAAAGACGTGTTTACCAAAAAACATCCATTTAATATATTACTCATCGTTTCGTCTACATAGAGACATCTTCAGGAAAAATCTGTCTAGAAAATCGTGGTCATCAGTTAGAAACTAAAGAAAATTACTCATCGTTTCGTCTACAGAGTCACATCTTCAGGAAAAATCTGTCTAGAAAATAGGGGTCATTAGTTTGAAACTAAATAAAAGTTTAGCCACCCCTCCCCCAGTCTAGTCCAGTCTAGTCCCCCTTGCGTGTTCGCAAATGCTCAAACTAATGACCCCTATTTTCCTCGTACAGCTGATGATAACGTAGACCAATGGATTTGACATTGTTTAGAAGCGTTTCAAAGAATGAATAATTTTTTTGGGACACCTTGTACAGAAATAAAACCCTACCCAGTACGAGCCAAAAGAAACACAGGCTTATCTAGCCCATCAGTTGGGCTATTAGCCAGGGCCTCAGAGGGGAAATGGGCTATCTCTTCTCTATCTCCCCTTGTTATGAAGCCCACGCCCCCTGGGAACCACGTCACTCAGGACTGCATTCCCCAGATCAGGAGGCGATACGGTCCCTCTTCCGCACCAAAGGCGTTCGACTGGGTACCAACGCCAAGATAATCCCATTCTATCGTTTCGAAGCAAGTGTGACTAGTATGTAAAGGAAAGATCGTATACGTCACCTCTCTGCAATTCGCTCGTTTTCTGGTTATTGTTTTCTCACTCCTCCTCCTCCTCCTCCTCCTCCTCCCCCTCCTCTTCCTCTTCCTCCTCCTCCTCCTCCTCCCCCTCCTCTTCCTCTTCCTCCTCCTCCTCTTCCTCCTCCTCTCCCCACCACCCAGCTCTCTTTCCTTCTCTCTCTCTCTCTCTCTCTCTCTCTCTCTCTCTCCCTCCCTCAGTTTCCCTCTTTGTCTCTCTGTAACACTCTCCCCCTCCCTCCTCTCCCATTTCTCGTGATTACGTTACTCCCCCTCCCCTCCTTTCGTTCCCCTTCCTCCTACTCCACCAACTCTCCAAATAGAGTACTGACTTCATATCTCACGGAGTTGATGTCTTGCGGACTTCGGTGAAATCCCCATGGACCAGAGTCACGCAGTATTCTTTCATGAGTGGAGATTTATCTCCATTCGAAAAGGAATGCTCATTACCCATATTCTTGCACTGTCCCTCTGTTCCTCTGCCCAGATTCAGTCGATCTCCTTGACGGAGTCTTCGGTACCAGATCGTCTCTGATTCTAGAAGCGCTGGTTATCGCTGACAAGACACTCCTCTTTCAACTTTTTCCTCTCTCTCTCTCTCTCTCTCTCTCTCTCTCTCTCTCTCTCTCTCTCTCTCTCTCTCTCTCTCTCTCTCTCTCTCTCTCTCTCTCTCTCTCTCTCTCTCTCTCTCTCTCTCTCTCTCTCTCCCTCTCTCTCTCTCTCTCCACCGTGGGCCCCTTCCTTCGTTGTTCCCCACCCCCTCCCCTCGTCTCCCTCCTCCTCCTCCTCGGCTTTGATTTACGAACTCCATCTCGGAACGAAGTCGTCCTCCAGAGCGAAGGGGGAGTGGGGGAGGGTGGAGGGGGTTTAAGACTTCACCCTTCGTGAAGGCCACTTCATACTGGACCAGTTCTTTTCAACTGTCCTGAGTTCGTTTACGTGGAAACGACTTCGGTTTTGATCTTTCATTTTTTTCGAATTTTCAGACGTCAAGTTGTCTTTTCGTGTCCTATGGTACTGAGAAACTGAACGGCGATCTAAGAGAAGTTACACACATACAAATGCTAGAAATATTGTTGAAATACTAGTATTTTAGGGAAGTCTAGAACACTGCAAGCGAAGTCTTCTTCTAGTTGTTCAAATTCGCAACAGTCGACGACAAAGAGCCCAGTGTGAAGCGGGTTTCAGCGAGCCAGGAAAACGCTTAACTCAATAACCTTCCTGGCTGGTTGTGGAACAAACCAATACACATTTTGGTTCTGTAATAAAAATACATAAGACTGGTGCCACTACACGTCAAAGACGACTACCGGGAGGAAGGAGGTTACTATAGGAGAGAGAAGGTTCTTAGCCTGTACCCCCGAGCTTATGGGTTCCTATTGCTTAGCTTCCCGGAAGAAGACCACTAACACTGAATTGAATCGTTATGGACACTCACTCCCACTTTTCGGTCTGTGCTCCCACTGAAGATTTTCGCTCCCAACCCATCCCCCAAAGGGATTCATGAACAGTTCTCATATTTCCTTTCAGCTTGTGGCCAAAGCTCCTGGACATTGCTGCCACGTATCCCACGCGTGTCAGGGCGGTGGCGAAGTCGGCGCAGTAACCAGTTGAGGTTTTCAAATTCCGAACTTTTCGTCCTTACCGGGATTTCTCAGAGGATGCATACGAAACAAAAACAACACTTTTTTCGCATGTAATCCCTGAGGGTTTCAGGAAATAAACACACCAACTGTTTTCAATGTTTACCTCACCGTACACCATACGCTTATGTGCTGCTGTTCCTTTGCCTCCTGGTTAACGTTCCAACACTGAATAGTATCGTTAGGTATTCACTAACCACTAGTTTTAGGACTTCATTTGGGACACTATAGTCCCTCCACCCTCTCCCCCTGCCCTCTTTTAGGGTCATGGAACAAGAGTGAGAACCACAGGACTTTATAACATTGATGCTGACTATCTGCATCACGTTCCGTTGCCACAGACAAGGGAAGATGGAAGGGTTTTTAATAATCACATCAACAAGTCTCAAACTAGTTTCGTTGCTCCTCTCCACCCACCCCCCCAACAAAAAAGGGAGGAACACAGTTGACAAACGCCAGAAGACTTCACAGATCGTTCTGCATCTTCAGTTCGAGAATCTGAGTTCGAGATCCTGTCTTCTCTCGAAGTGGCCAGTCACCCCCAGGCTACTCCTCCTCGGGCTCCTGTCTCTCAGCCAATCAGATCACAGGAGGTTTGAGCACTTCTACTCCTCTATGAAAAGTCTTTGGAAGGATTTGGGATAAGAGGAGTCTTTGGAGGGGAGTGGAGGTGAAAGAGGCCGGTGGAGGGAGTGGAGGGCAACAGGGCTTCTTCCCACTGGAGAAGCTTCTTGTCCTGTGTCGCTTTTGGTCTTTCTCGCCTGGAACAGGTTTTGGAGGGCAGAGTCGGGGTTTTTGCAGACCTGAGGGCGAGTTGGAGTTTCTTTGTCGTGAAACTCTCCAGCAAGGTCAACCTCGGCAAAAATGACGTCATCATCATCATCATCATCGTCGTCGTCGTCGTCAACGCCAACGTCACTGTTGTTGGTGTTCTTGTCTTTGTTGTCGTTGTTGTTGTTGTCATTCTTATTGTCGTTGTTTTTCTTTGTTGTACTGTGTATCGGTTGTGGGATCGGAAATGTCCTGGTCTTGTATTCATTTAGTCGAGGGTTCGAATCCCGCATTCCTCTCCGATTCCCAGCAGTGACTATTATTTCCCTGGCCCAACAATCCCTAAAGGCCTGTCTACACGAGCGGGCCTGATCGGCGGGCTTGCCCGTTAACGGGCATATTTGACGGGCAAACGATCAAATTGCCCGAAAGGCCGCCGAGCGAAATCCTTGAGCTGGTGCCCGGTAGCTGGAGTTTCTACCCTGCCAGACGCAAGATAATATCGTGAACCCACAGCGGGCCTTCATCCCACATTCCACGGCATAGTAGCACAGTGAACATTTAACGATGGCAGCCCAGGATAGAGCACAAAATCTTTTTCTTGACAATGCTAGGCACCATGGTTCTCGTACAGCACTCCAAACGCTAATGGAAACATCGACGGGCAGTCCCAGCTGTTCTACACTAAGGTCGTGTGGACAACATACACGGGCATGCCCGCGAGAATTTGCCCGTTAACGGGCAAACCCGCCGATCAGGGCCCGCTCGTGTAGACAGGCCTTAAGACGCTTGGAAGGGCAAAGATGACGGCTTCGGCCGCAAGAACTCGGTGTTTCTTGGTGTAAACTCCTCACCACTTATGTCTGCATATTTCAAAGAACGGCGAAAAAGCTAACAAATGAATAAGTAGATTAATAAATTCATAGATGATAAATGAAAATAAACAGAAAAACAAATAAAAAATAGAAATGTATAAAAAGGTAGATGAAAAAATAGATAAAGTACCCACAGTGGGCAGCTCCCTATAGAAAAGAACGAAAAATATACCAAGAGTAATTCAAGGCCCCAGTCACAACACTAAGCTTACGACCTGTTTCTGACCACCGGCGACCTGCAGGTGGTCGCCGACCAGTTGCAGGTAGCCTTTGGAAGTCGCTGGTGTCTACCAGCCTCTCCCTTTTCGTATCGCCATTTTTATATCCACCCCCGTTTTTTTTTTTTTTCTTTCTGTTTCTCATTACTCACTCCTTTTAGCCTTTAAAGACTGTTTGCCCGTTTCTCTACTTTTTATAAGGTTGCCGATCGATCGCTTGATTTTCGGTAGAAGGTGGTCGGAAACAGGTCGTAAGCTTAGTGTGACTGGGGCTTAAGTGCTTTTGAAGAGAAGAGAAGAGAAGGTGGTAAGGCACGTAATACCCCAGCAGGCGTTAAGTAGCTAAAAAAAAAAAAAAAAAAGGAAAAAATGGACAAAAATATTGGAAAAAACGGGAAAAAATGGAAGAATATAGAGACTTAGTTTCAATTCACCCGGTTAATGGCAAATCTCTAATCAGGAAAATCGAGAATACAAAGAAAAAACTGAATAACTACAACAAT
>NC_134796.1:46315653-46325653 GCF_046742065.1 Oratosquilla oratoria
ACCATAATTCCAATCTATATGTGAGAATGAGTTCCAAAATACTAGTAAACACAATTGTCTTGCATTCAATGGGTACATGTCTATCTTTGAATACTGAATACAACATAATTTTGTTGTTGTATTTGCTAAATCTATTATTTATTTCAATCTTCTGTAAGTTTTCTTGGTTGAACATGACTCCTAGATACTCTCTACTTGTTTTAGTGTAATCCCATCTATTGTAATATTATACTCTTCCCTTTATTTTCCAACGTGCATAACATTCTATTCATTAATTTTACTTTTGTTTTTCTCTAGTTACATTGTGGTTTTACCCACCTTCCGTTTTCTATCAATATTTCACTCGCCTCTACATTTGTCAACGTTTCGCTATGATTCTCAGTATCCCAGTGTTGAACTTTACACCATACAGCCCCCGTCCACAGTTCCCTGTTACCTTCTGCGACCCCAAACAAAAATGGAAACTGATCGCAAATTTACATTAATACACTAGCCGTGTCGAAATACTTCATGCTGATATTACCAGCTTCCATTGCACATAGGCATAAGCTGTCCACAAAGCATGCAAATCATTTGGTTTTGTATATCTAGTTGATTTAGTATTGAGATGCCCTCTTATCCACAAGAAGCTAAGATGAAAGGGTGGAATGTGTGAAGGTGGGTGCTTGCCTTGGGTAGATACCTCCCTTATAACGGGGAAGAAGTCTTTTGGTATGTAGATGGCAGATAAATAGTATTGATCTTATAGACAGTTAGTGTATGCTGTCATATGCGTTTTCAAAGTCCACAAAATATTTTATATTATGAAATCTTTGTCCATCTCCAAATCCACATTGGGTTAACCTCATTGGGTTAATCCCAATATTAACCTCCACAATTTTTTTTATCTTTTTATCAATGATTTATGAGGATTCTATACATATTATATAATGAGCTAGTGTCCTTACGCTTCTAACATGGTTTTGACCCATTGGTGAAATAACAGGTTTTCGTCACTATTTAGAAATAATTTTGTTAATCCTAATTCTTTTATCAGTTTATAAAATTTCGCCTTTCTCTGATAACTTTGTAATTTTTGCTTTTAACTTCCAGTGGTATCAGTGTAAGCGTTTCCCAACTCCATCTTGCTCCAAAGGGACTTTTGGATTTGTCCTCTTCTATTATTCTCTGCCGCGTTTGATTTTTTTCTTTTATTTCATTTTATTTTAGCTATGACTTTTTCTGTCTTTAACCTTTTTTCCCCGACCTTTCCTCGCCGCTCCTTGAAATATGTAGATGAACAAAGGACACAGAAGTACTAATATTTAAAAGAGATTTGTGAAGTACTGGGCTCAATATGGAGAAGATGGAGGAGGTACTTTGCAGATGTAGCTCAAAGAGGATTAAATTAATACACACACATACATACATAAATAAATACATAACATATAATACATACACACACACACACACACACATATTATATATATATATATATATATATATATATATATATATATATATATATATATATATACACTTTAGAAGCTCTGCCAAGGGATTCAAACCCTGACCTGTGCGTGCATAATCACGAAGTCAAGCCGCTAGCGACTGAGCGTCTTGACTTCGTGATTATGCACGCGCAAGTCAGGGTTCGAATAACTTGGCAGAGCTTCTAAAAATGTTCAATCTGTCTTAAACATACACAACATATATACACATATACATATACAAAAATCACACAACCTTGACACTTTGAAGTACAAAAAAAAATCACACTAAATTGGAAAAGTAATAGATCGAACGTTTTCATCAACTAAGTCTCGTTTCATACGTATCGACTTTTCGCCGTGCGCCGTCCACGACATGACGTCGTGCTCTCAGATAACCCCGGGTGTCTCTGGACGCTTTCACACGTAATCGTTGTCGTGACATGTGAAACTCAATAGACACCCATAGTTATTTGAGAAAACGACGTCGTGTCGTGGAACAAGATCGTTCCAGTATTGATAAACAATCACTCAGTCCGTTACCCCTTGTCTCTCTTACAGAAGAACCACGGCCCATAGGTAACCGCCCACGGTCACTGTTTCAGGTCATAAGTCCCTTAGTGAAGAGATTTTGTGTTCTTGTTTGGAAAGGGTGAATGGAGGACAGTGTAATGTGTGTGTCATTGTGACTTGTTGAAATAGAATAGAGGCTGAACTGCCCAAGCGTTGTCGGGGGAATTACCAGGTCGTAGTCCAGATCGTTCCTTTTGTATGGTCCGGGTGGCTCAACGCTATCGTCTTTCCTTCGTAATAAGCAGTCGCTAATGCAGAGGTTCGGTCCTTGCGGTGGAGCTTATTTCCACAGTGTAGTATGAAGTGTTCTGTGAGATATATCTATTTTCAATACGATTATTCCAAACTAATGTGTCTTATTTGAAAAGAGGCAGTGGATGACAATGTTCTACGAAATATTTTTTTGTTAATCGTGAACTTATCTAATATATACAAACCATAGATTAAGTCTGTAGCGTCACAATCCTGTCTTTAGTGAGACTGGATTCCCTCTTTACAATTTTCTAAAATCCTTCAGAGTCAATGCAGTGGTCAAAGATTCTTCTATGCACAAAAAGCACATTAGAGGTCAGGTCAGGTCAGGTCAGGTCAGGTCAGGTCAGGTCAGGTCAGATTGTACACTGAGATTGTTTTAACCTATTCTTGTTTTCACTGTCATTCCATTCTGCTAGTATAACATGTGAAACAATGTTTACATGGGACAGAACATACTCGTACACATAACTCAATACTTTCCAAAGACTTTCTGATGATAATAATAATAAAAAAGATATATCCACTCTATATCTCTACCATGTAAACATTTTTATAAATGTGTGTCTCTCTGTGTGTGTATGTGTGTGTGTGTGTGTGTGCCTGCGTATGTGTGCTTCTGTCTGTAAGTATATGTGCCTACATATGTACACGAGAGCGTCCGTGTACGTGTACTCTTCTGACTAACATCTATATTCAAGAGAACGTGTGTGTGTATGTGTGCGTGTGTATGTATATGTGCGTGTGCGTGTGTGTGTGCGTGCGTGTGTGCGTGTGATCTCACAGGTCTGTAGTCTTTACGGGACGGGTGGGGTCGCCTCATGCATACATATGCCTTTTGTGAAGTTTGCTTATAAACGGCGCCAGATTTTCTTTAGGCGGAACAAGTGTGTGTAAGGCTTAAGACATTGGTTGTCGGTGTGGTGGTGACGTCACTCGTGAATCACTGCCCCCCTCACCTCCCACCCCACCCCACCCTTCCCCAACCTTTACCCTAACCACAATATACATAAATGCATACATACGAATACACATATATACGCACGTGCATACATACATACATGCATACACACATATACATGCATACACACATACATAATACATACAAACATTCATGCATACTGTACATGCATATACATAAACTTAAGCACATGTATGTGTGTGTGGGTGTGGGTGTCTGTGTGCTCTACATATAAAATCTTTCTCTGTCCAGTCCGGCAACGAGAACACAAATGGTGTCTGCATTTTCCTTGACAAGCGAAATGACAGTAGAGTAAGCCTCCTACGCTCTCTCTCTATCTCTCTCTCTCTCTCTCTCTCTCTCTCTCTCTCGGGCATAGACATTCTTCTTGTCTGTCTCTTGTGTGTTGTGTCTTGTGTCTGCGGATCTACTGTGTCTAGTGTAACTATGTACGTCATCCGTCGTCACTAAGTTGTGTGTGTGTGTGTGTGTGTGTGTGTGTGTGTGTGTGTGTGTGTGTGTGTGTGTGTGTGTGTGTGTGTGTGTGTGTGTGTAATGATAAAATTATGATAATCGTAATAATAACAATGATAATTATAACTGATAATTATACAATAGTAATAATAACAATAACAATAATAATAATAATAATAGTAATAACAACAAAAATATAAAAATCAACAAAAACAATAGAAATAACAAAACAAAAATAACGACAAAAATAACAAAAATAACAAAAACAACAATAACAATACTAACAAAATAACAGTAACAATACTAACAAAATAACAGTAACAATACTAACAAAAATAACTAAATACTAACAAAAATGACAATAACATTACTAATAACGATAACAATAATGACAATCATAACGATGATGACAATCATAACGATAGTGACAATCATAACGATGATGACAATCATAACGAAGGTGACAATCATAACGAAGGTGACAATCATAACGATGGTGATAATCATAATGATGATAATCGTAATAATGATGATAACCATAATAATGATAACCATAGTAATGATAAACATAGTAATGATAAACATAGTAATGATAAACATAGTAATGATAAACATAGTAATGATAACCATAGTAATGATAATCATAATGATAATCACAATGATAATCACAATGATAATCATAATCATAATAATACTCATAATAATCATAATAATAATGATCATATTAATGATAATCATAATAGTAATAGTAATGACAATAATAATAATAATTATAACAATGATAGTAATAATGATGATAATGATTGTAATAATAATGTTAATGATAATGATAAAAATAATAATAATAATATTATTAATCGGTTTATTGTGCTAACAGTAATACAGCGATAGACTAACAATAGACAGTTTGAGCTAACTTTAGGACCAGCCTAAATTGAGTTGACAATATATATATATATATATGTGTGTGTGTGTGTGTCTGTGTCTCTGTGTGTACGGATCTACCCTTTATTAAGTAAGTAATCAACCAACCGACTCTGATTCAACATACCAGAAATTCTGTATTCGCATAATCCTTCCCTTTCGTCTCCTTCCTTCCTTCCTCTATCCCTTCAACAATACATCTACCCCTAAAACTCCCCTCCACCCTGCCCTATCCTCGTCCTATCCTCCTCCTCCTCTATCCTCCTATCCTTCATCTCCGTGCAGTCACTCTCTCCCTCTCGCCTCCTTAACCCTATCTCTTCATCCTTCCACTCTACCTTCCCTATCCTCCTCCCCTCTTCTCCCTCTTCCCTCCCGACTCCCAGATTGGGCAAGGAGTCGTAAGACTACACGATCCCAGTCTGCCGCATCCCCAAACACTCCCTATAAAGCCTTCACACGCAGGTCCCCTGGGAGTCGGCTCTAACACACTTCTCACACTCCCGCTGGGAGTCCTGGACGCGTCAAAAAAAAAAAAAAATGTGTACACACATACACACACACACACACACACACACACACACACACACACACACACACACACACACACACACACACACAAACACACACACACTGTGGCACAGTGGTAGAGTTCCCGCCTACCACTACGGCGGTCCGGGTTCGAATCCCGCCCAAGGCTAAAATAGTGCCAGTATCGCTGCGCTGCGAGTCGTTACTCCACCTCTCGTGGGCGGGGAATTGTGTGTGTGTGTGTGTGTGTGTGTGTGTGTGTGTGTGTGTGTGTGTGTGTGTGTGTGTGTGTGTGTGTGTGTGTGTGTGTGTGTGTGTGTGTGTGTGTGTGTGTGTGTGTGTGTGTGTGCGTGTAAGGTCGTATTACCCATAGATCAGTCATATATGAGCTCTGAGCTCTCTTCCATGAGGGAAATAGCTGTCGATCACGAGTCCAACACGTGATCCAAGACCATGGTGGTGAATCACAAACATGCACGCACGCACACACACACACGCGCGCGTGCGCGCGCAAGCACATATGAGGAACTGTTTAAATGTTTTCCCATAGATCTCTTCGGAAAGAAACGTTGGACTGGTATTTGTTGGGCGAGTGTGGGGGGGGGGTAGTTTCTGCCTCAGCTGCTTTTGGGTAAAAAGTCGCCGGTTGCCCGCTCTCCTCGTGTGAAAAAAGTAGCATAACAATTGTGGAAAGTAGAGGAAGGAGGGAGGAGGGGGGGAAGAGGCAAGGAGGGGGGGAAAGATGCAAGGAGGGGAGTAAGGTCCGAATAAGGAACTTTATATTATATATATATATATATATATATATATATATATATATATATATATATATATATATAATAGAATGGATGTTGTAATGATACAAAGAACAAGTGATGATGGGCCCTTAAGGCATTAACCAGCGATTCTATTCTTAGAGACAACATCGCGCAGGAAACAGAGTTGTTGTTGTTTCTGTTGCTGCTGTTATTGTTATTATTACTATCATCATCATTATTATTATTATTATGAATTACTACTATTACTATTATTATTACTATCATTATTGCTACTATTACTATTATCATTATTTTTCATTCATTAAAACAATGCTGCGTGACTCTAGCCCGTAGAGGCGTCAGTAAAGTCTATAAGAAACCGATTACAAGAGATTTTGAAAGTGTATATGAAGAGACCATGCCGTGTGGAAGAAACAAACTGATCCTACTGAGCGGTGAAGCTGAAGCAGGCTTGTGTGATTTCCCCGTGGTTGACGAATGGCACTGAGAAGAAGAACGAGATGAGGAGGATGGAAACAGGGAACGAGAGTGTGGCATAGACTTACGGTGGTATTCTTAAAGAAAAAAAATTATTTCCCTTCCAAGAATTTATATAAGATTTATATAAGGAAATTTTTATATAAGGAAAGATTTATAAAAAAAAATTAAGAATACCACCGTAAGATTCTTACGGTGGTATTCTTAAAAATATCTCTTTCCCTTCCAAGGATTTATATAAGATTTATAAAAGGAAAGATTTATATAAGGAAAGATTTATATGAGGAAAGATTTTTTTAAGAATACCATGTAGTGAGGGCTGAAACTATTGGTTGTTCTATGTAAAGATTAGATAACTTTATATATAAGGATGATAGATGGTAAAGGACATGGAACTGCCTAGTGTAGGACATATGGTCTCTTGCAGTCTTGTTTATCCCTATGGTCTTATGTGTGTGTGGATGGGGGTGGGGGAGATGGAAACGCCAACTAACTCTCCGTGAGTCACTTAACCATTGAAACTTGGAGTAAATTTTGAGTAAGATTAAGTGTTATGAAGGAGAACGTGCTTTGTAATCGCGTTTATGACATGGTTACCAGAAATGATGTTAAAAAGAACTTCTTCTCTTCCTCTTCCTCCTCCTCCTCTTCCTCTTCTTCTTTCTGTCCAACAATCTCCTTTTATTTACTTACTCATTATTCATTTGCTTGTTTACTCTACTTACTTCGATTTGATAATCCAACATTTTTTTTTCATCCACAGCCACAGCAAGTGCGCCCCCTTCACTCGTCTCCTGCTCACCAATGCACGTATTCCTGCTACCTGCTGCCCTCCTGCTGCTCACGCACATCCTCCTGCTGTCCCATCTCGCCCCTACTGCGCTAGCAGAGCACCTGCTCTTCGCACGGAGTTCCCTCCTACTGGCGTCACAATCGGTGACTTGGCCAGTTTCTGCTCCTCAATTAACGCACCCGCCGCTTGTTCGGGGAAGGTCGCCTACCAGGAGTAGAGACCAGTAGGCCTCGACATGACGTCATATCGCCCGAAGCAGCACATTAAGAAGCTTCTTCCTCGCTACACAGAACGGCCATGCAAGGGGGAGGGGGGGGAAGGGAAAGAATTCCGCTGTACATTTCGGGGGATGCTCCGTGGGGAGTGGGACTAGAAAAGGAGTTGGGAGAAAGGGATTCTTCTTCAGTGATTTTTCAGGGATCGCTGGAGCGTTCACTGGAGTTTGCATAGTGTACATTTGGAGTTAAGGTAAGTCCGCTGAGCCTAGCCGACGAGCCTACACTGCAAGGTTGCAAAACACCCCATTAGTGTGTTGTATAAAAAAATAAATAAACGAGTCTTTGCCTCAACATTTGAGAACTCAACTCGTTATGCTTTCTATAACTGTTTAAATATGTATAGAATATAGCATAAATTCTAGTATGTCTGGTCTACTTGTTGATACGTGTGTGATATTAAAATATATATATATATAATAAAAAAAATCACGGAAATTTTCAACTCAAAACGAAACGTTCTATAACGCGGAATGAGAACGCCATAGCCCTTGTAACGTCACGTGACGCCATATCGCTTGACGTGACGTCTCATGACGTCACATCAGCGTCATGAGAGCCGTGACGTCACTGCCCAGACTGGAAAATCATATATCCTGATTCAGTGAACTAAAAACATCGAGCCTGTATACTCACTGACACGCGTCAGAGGTGAAATAAGGAGTGACAGGACAGAGCTGTTTTATGAGATGCTATTGGCTGCAGACAGTTGTCGTTTTTTCTGTCCCACCGCACCAGAAAAAAAAAAATTAAAATAAAATATAGGAAAAATGCTCAATATCGATTCGCTATATGCAGGTATATACAGTTTAGGGAAAGGATTATTCCTGGGAGGAATTTTATAGGATTTCTTTTTTCCTTCGCGGTTTGTACCCCTGCTTGCCGACTTTCGACGATATGTCGAGGCGGTGCGTCGACATAGGCAATCAGGGCAGCCAGCCGCGGTTCTTTTTTTTTTTAAGTCAGCACGCAGGAATGCCAACAGAGGGAAGGAAAAATTAATTAATAAATAACTAAATAGATAAATAGATCAATGAATAAATAAATAAATGAATAAATAAATAAAAATATTAATCAGTTAATTAACGTAAATAAGTCAGCACGCAGGATTGCCAACAGAGGGAAGGAAAAATAAATAAATAAATAAATAAATAAATGAATAAATAGATCAACTAATAAATTAATAAATAAATGAATAAATAAAATAAATGAAAATATTAATCAGTTAACTAATTAATGAATACGTAGATAAATAAATCAAATAAATACTCAAATAGATAAATCAATACGTAAATAGATAAACAAGTAAAAATATATATAAATTAGTGAACAGATAAATATCAATAAAAGGAAATTAAATGAGATAAATAAAAAAAAACGAGACAGAGTAAGCCAAATTGAAATAAAAAAAAATTGAAATAAGATATAAGATGAAGTCACCTCTCGTTTTGAGAATTACGCTCAATGCTACTGAGCACCGATTCGGACTGGCGCTTGGATCGGTTCTGGATGGAACAGCGAGAGAAAGCGCCAAGCGACAAAGTAATTTACTTTAAAACTACCTTTCACCGGACTAGGGGAATACTTTCTACTATTATTTACTTTTTATTATTATACTTATGGAAATTTACCGTTAGATCTTACCAGATAAGACAGGTGAACTTGACTAGAAATCTAGGTTAAGAATTCTAGCTTTCTAATGGTAGAGTGTTCACTAGGTCTGGTGAAAGACGTTTTTTCTTAAGTACGGACTTGGAGTCATCAGATGGGGGGCGTCTACCTGTTTTGGTCAGTTTACTGCATGTGCTCAATTAGAATTAGTGCGTGTGTGTGTGTTTGTGTGTGTGTGTGTGTGTGTGTGTGTGTGTGTGTGTGTGTGTGTGTGTGTGTGTGTGTGTGTGTGTGTGTGTGTGTGTGTGTGTGTGTGTGTGTGTGTGTGTGTGTGTGTGTGTGTGTGTGTGTGTGTGTGTGTGTGTGCATGTGCCTACATCCATGTGTGCGTGTGTATATTTATGTGTATGTGTGTGTGTGTGTGTGTGTGTTTTGTGTGTATGTGCCTACATGCATGTTTGCGTGTGTATGTGTATGTGTGTGTGTGTGTATGTGTATGTGTGTGTGTGTGTGTGTGTGTGTGTGTGTGTGTGTGTGTGTGTGTGTGTGTGTGTGTGTGTGTGTGTGTGTGTGTGTGTGTGTGTGTGTGTATGTGTATGTGTCTACATGTATGTGTGCGTGTGTATATGTATGTGTATGTGTGTGTGCGTGCGTGTGTGCGAGTGCGTGAGCGTGTGTGCATATACTTCCTTCATTGCAATGTACTTATGCTCGTGGGTTCACGTCCCCCACCGTTCAAAATCGGCCATGGATTTTGCCTGAACTCTTTACTCTCTTCGCCACAGCCCTTACCCTTCAGTCACGCCTTCCTTCTCTCCTCCTCTCTTCCTCTCTTTTCTTTTTGTTTATTATTTCATTTCATGTGCAATTATATGTGTATG
>NC_134796.1:46333153-46335653 GCF_046742065.1 Oratosquilla oratoria
AGGACGGTATGCTCAGGTTCACTCGATTCCTCCAAGACTTTTCTCATCTTGGTGACATTTACTGCATTGTCTGTCACAACACTTCCAATGTGACAACCAAAATCTTGTTCAGCCATCTTGATCGATTTTTGTACAAGTTGTAGAAGATATTCAGCAGTGTGAGGTTTCCTTGATGTGTCTATTGTGTCAACTAAATAAATCTGACCAGTGGATATTGTTAGAGTGACACATATTATGGGCTCATTATGGATGTTAGACCACCCATCAATTGAAAGACATACATTTTCATTATTCAGGTCATCTGCACACTTTTTATATTCCTTTTCATACACAAGATCCAAGTACTTATCAGCAATATCTTTTCTGGATGGAGGAATATGACCTGGCCTCAGGTTCCGAACCATCTTGAGAAACTGCGGATGCTGAACAAGACAAAATGGTGAATTAGTAGCAAATATAATTCTTGCAACTTCTTTGACGAGGTTTTCCTTTTGATAGGCTGAAATTTCTATGATGAATCTGTCCAGAGATGTTGATGACTTTCTTTTAGATGCAAATGATTTAGCAGAAGTGGCGCCTGTGGAGGAGTCTGATAGTGACCTTTTTAATGGTGGAGTCAGGTTTGCAGATAATTCAAGTGCAGCACATGATGAAGGGATTGAAGCTGTTGATACATATCCTGAAATGGAAACAGAAAAATTTAGCATATTGCATAATCTATAAATGAATAAATAAATGAAAGAATACAGTGTGATTTAGGCTACTTTTGAGTACAGTAGTTATTTTTTTAGATAATCATATTCACACAAGCCACTAAATTATTTGAAAATAATTAACAGGATATGAAATAGGTGGGCTTGGAATTCAGCCCACACAGGATTCAGTCCACTTTTAAATTCACTAAAGATAATGGATTAGTTGGGTTAGGTTAGGCTAAATTCCTTTGGCCCGAATCCCATGTGGGCTGAATTCCAATGGAACCTATTAAATATATCACACAATGTTGAATGAAATGAATAACAATCATCTAGGCCCCAAAGTTGAGTGGATACAGTATATTATAGTGATATAGTCATTACCCAAATTTAGAAGTAATGAAGTTGAAGTATCATCTCTTTAGGCCTTCACATTTTTATTGCACATGCTCTCCATTGTTCACCAAATTTATATAGTTGTGTATGAAAAGGGAGAAATGCACACAATATAAGTAAAATTATTTACCTGGGTCATCAATTTCTTCTTCTGTATGCTGTGGCTGACCTTGGCATTTATCTCTGAGAGATTTTAATCTTGACACAATGCCCTGTAGTTCCTGACTCCAGTCTTTCCATTTAGCTCGGTACCCTTTGCCAGAAGTTGTTGGTAGTTTTTCAAAATAATTCCAGACAGGATCATTTTTTCTGCCCGAAGGAACTACTCTACCAGGTCCAAAAGACATCCTTCCAGGTTGATTCCAAAGCAGCAACTGACTCAGTGAGAAGCTGCTTACCTAGAACAAGTTTCAACAAGAATGTTGTTGAAACTTGTGGGCTGCACAGTGATATATACTACATGTAGGCTTATACCGTTCCTTCTATACTTGTGGCAAGCCTGTATAACACTGCTCCTTATATTGATATGCTAAAAATGTCCTTTAGCAATCAGATCGCATATCAGATAGCAATCCCATAATATTTAAAATCTATAAAAAAAATATATTTAAATCAAATATATCTGATTTAGATAAAAAAAAATTATATATTTTTTAAAAAGATAGAAAAATCGCCAAACCTAGTGTTCACTAACTTCATACAATAATACCTGTTAAGTCCGGCTAAAATTGGCATTTCAAAGCATAACAGTGCCTTAAAAATAGTCTCTTATTTCACTATAAAAGTCTATATTAACTGATACTGTATTGAATAAGTCAATAGTTGATATATTTGTCCTATATACAATTTTAGATTTCTAGTTTTGATATATTTGTCCAATATAAAATGTTAGGTTACAAAGAAAGCAATGGCCTCCGCTAGCTGACCCAGGGGTCTGGGTGCGCACGTCCTGTGTAATAGTAGTCCTTGGTGTATATATATATATATATATATATATATATATATATATATATATATATATATATATATGTATATAAATATATATATATATATGTATATATATATATATATATATATGTATATATATTATATATATGTATATATATATAATGAATATATATACATATATATGTATATACATACATATACATATATATGTATATATATACATATAAATATATATATACATATATATAAATATATGTATATATACATATAAATATATATATATACATATATATAATGAATATATATACATATATGTATATACATATATATAATAAATATATATAATATATATATATATACATATATATACATATATATATAATATATAATAAATATAATATATAATATATATATATAATATATATATATAAATATATATAAAGGTATATAAAATATATATA
>NC_134796.1:46348153-46353153 GCF_046742065.1 Oratosquilla oratoria
GTCTGATCAAAGATACATTTGTCAATAACTTAAATTTAAGTCCTGGTATGTACAAACTGGACAATTTTATTGTGATAAAGGTAGTGGCCCAAACGTCCGTTGCCGCGAACGGGTCAGGTCGACAATAGAGCCTCACAACCTTTCCCGGTTCCCTTCCTTACCTTATACTCTGTGCATACATTCTTGTGTCTTTTTTCATTTCTATGTACCCTGAGGATGTCTGAACAGACGAAAGCGCATGGTCATCAGTTTATCTTTATCCTTGGTGGTTTTTTCCGCACATATATGTATAGATATTATACATATGTAAAATATATCATACATGTATATGTATTATACATATATGTATATATACTATACATATATGTATATGTTTTATATACATGTACACATATTATACATACATATATATATATATATATATATATATAATATGCAGAAAGATCACTAAAAGCAACACGTGATCCACAAATTTTGCTGGTAACCACTAAGGAAATCGGAAGAAAACAGTAATTCCATATGTACATATATGTATAATATATATACAATCGGGGTAAATCCTTTTATCAAAATGCTACAAAATAGAATGTATGTAGATTTCTAAATTTCAAGACGTCGTTACAAATATTCCCAACCAGAAAGAATCTTGTGTATTTTTAAGACAGGTCCTCGACTAAACGAAATTAACTGAAACTCGCCAGAATAAAGCGTTTATTGTATCTCACAGAGTTCATAGGGATCAAACAGTGCCAATAAAAAGCTATACATTTATCAAAGCATAACAAAATTTCAATGACAAATGTGAATCAACAATCGCAAACACGCCCCGTGACGACACGGAATTTCCCACGAAACAATGTACCATTTTCATTCAGCACCGTGCAGCCAACGCGGCGAGTCAGGGGTGATGCTGAACGACATGTAATGAGAATGAGCGATAACCTGCAACGCGCTCAACCGTCGCCGTCGTCTTCAAATGGGAAAATTTGCGCATTGGCACAACAAAGAGAACAGACGTTTTCGTCTCTACCAGGTTCTTGTATAATAACACCTGTTCTGCTATCAACAGTGCCCCCCTCCAAACATCCTAAATGACTATTTTGCGTCTGTGTTTACTATTGAGGATAGCAGAAACGAACAGCTAATTCCGTCACGACGGACGGTAGCCATACGCTTAATTGGCGTGGACGTTACAAGCCTCTCAGTGTGATTCTAAATTCATCTTTACAGTCTGGAAGAGTTGTGCAAGAGTGGATTTTAGAAATTGTTACAACCTTGTTTAAAATAGGTGACATATTTACTCCTGGTAATTATCAGTCAATCAACTTAACATCAGCTGTGTACAAGCTAATGGAGACTATCCTGAAAGGCAGAATTGTAGAATTCTTGGAAAAAATATCAAAGATTCACAACATGGTTTCCGTAATAAACGCTCTTGTCTGACAAACCCTCTCGACTTCTTGCATAATATGTATGAAATTATGAAGAAAGGAGGCCCGTTGACGTTATATACCATGACTTTCAAAAAACATTTGATAAAGTCCATCATAAAAGGTTACAATGTAAGCTAGAAGCTCATGGTACAGTAGAATATATTCACCGATGGATTTCTGATTGGTTGTTTGATCGTATGTTACGTTCTGTTTTAAATGAGAATTGCTCTGACTGGTGTTCTGAACTGGGTGGAGTCCTGTACATTCATAACTTGAATGAAAAAGTAAACCATCTGAAATTGCAGATGAATTCAAAAATTCAAACTAACGCATAATTGCAACACAAACAAGGTGACGTCTTTAACAAAACAACAATAATTACTTTTATATTTGAAATTTTTACGCAAATGGACAGTAAATTTCCATTTGTTTTTAAATGTCGATAAATGTAAAGTATTTCGTGCTGGTAATAGTGATGTCCAGGTCAACTACACGATGAATGGTGTACATCCTGTGAAACCAAGGAAATACTGCTCGGAGGTCGTACAAACTACAAATTAATTAAAGTCTTGCGACACTGCTTCTGACCCAGGGCAGTAAACAAGATACAGGGATGACCCGTCATCCAGGAGGTGCCAAGATAAGAGGGAGGGAAGAGGGTGGAGGGGAGTGGAGTAGGTAGGGGATGGAATGGGTGGGAGTGGTTTCTATGCCTTGTCTTTTGGCTACCTCCCGTGTAAGGGGGTGGGGAGCCTTTGGTATATGTATGTGTATGTATTAGTCCAACTTTTGAGTTTAGAAACAGAAAAATTATTCTCAGAATCTACATTACTCCAATCAGACCTAACCTAGAATATTATGTTCAGTGTCGGTCTTCACGTTATAAAAATGATATAGAGAAGTTGAAAGAATTGAAAACATGGACGTGGAAAAATATTTTATGATTAGCACCTCTAATACAACCAGAAGTAATAGAGACAAAATTATTGACAAACGTGACAAAATAAATTCTTAAATATCGTTCTTGATATATGAAATAGTCTACCATCCAACGTCATCGATTGTTCTAATGTTGAGATATTCGAAAATCGTCTCAGCGTCTACTTGGGTACAAATCCTCGATTAGAGTTGTTTGCTCCAGTATAGCTAAAAGATCTATGATAGTAATAGTCCTCTTATTAATGTTATCATGGATGTTGATAAAAACTAACTCCATCGCCTTTCTTTCCTGCAGTGTAATGTTATCCATAAGAATTTTTGCCAGGTCCTAGGAAAAAAAAAAAAAAAAAAAAAAAAAACTCATGGATAACATTACACGGCAGGAAACAAAGGCGATGGAGTCCGGTTTTATCAACATCCATGATAACATTAATAAGAGGACTAGGGATTTGATATGGGCCAAAACAGCAGCACACTTTGTCGTCATGAATGATAAACACAGAGCCCTGATCCAGACGGACATTTCAGCCACACGAATACCAACAGTCCGATAATTGGTCCACCCGCTGTAATAGCCCGTCACACCGACAGATGAGGTCGAGTGGGGGACCAACCTGACACTTTGCCACGTTCCCTCTTTTGCCATATATATATTGACCAACTTGACTTCAAACTATGTTCCCCTGAAGAAGCCTCTCAGGCGAAACTACTCAGTAATAAAAGTATTTCCCTCAGCCCGTGTTCCCTCTACCTCCTATCCACATTCGTCACAATGTATACACATTATTATTATTATTGATTATTACCAATTATCAATTATTATTAATTATCATTATTAATCATCATTATTAATTATCATTATCAATTATCATTATTCACTTTTGGATAAACACCAAAACCAAACCAACTTTCTTTTTTAACCCGAACTCGTTATGAACCGAAAGATCTACTACGAACATAAGAATGGAGGAGACACAAAAGACCATAAGGCCTACACTAGGCAGTTCCATGTCCCTGACCACCCGCCATCCCCAACATGCTCTTCGTCAATGTAAATTCGTTGCATATGTTTCAATCTTGCACCAGCGTGGAATCCATCGGAAGCCAACTACTACCACCACTACCCACCATCTACCACCAACCACCACTAGCCACCACCTACCACCACTTTCCACCACCATCAACCACCACTACCCACCACCTACCACCACTAACCACCTACCACCACTAACCACCTACCACCACTAACCACCTACCACCACTAACCACCTACCACCACTAACCACCTACCACCACTAACCACCTACCACCACTAACCACCTACCACCACTAACCACCTACCACCACTAACCACCACCAACCACCACCACTACCCACCACCAACCACCACCACTACCCACCACCAACCACCACCACTACCCACCACCAACCACCACCACTGCCCAACAACTACCACCACTACCCACCGCCAACCACCACCACCAACACCACCACCGAGAAACAGCTCCTCCTCATCTTTGCTCGAGTGGTAAATAGAAAATGTCTTTTGAATAATTACGAGAACAAACGGCGAAGGTAATGAAGGCTCTCCGGGAAGAGGTGGGGGAGGGGGCGGAGGTGGGAGGGGGGGATGTAGATGGGGGATGTGGGTGTGGGTGGATGAGTGTGGGTATACCTGTGGGGGTGTGGATGGGGTTGGGAGAGGTCACCCCTTTCAGTACCTATAAAGCTTGAAAACAAAACAAAAAAATTTTTTCATCTCGAATTTATACAAACGTTTTCCTTCTTTCGTCCAAGGTCTTCGGGCTTAAAAAAAAAAAAAATCTCAAATTCTAACAAACGTTTTTTTTTTCTCCCTCGATCAAGGTATTCAAGCCTGGGAAAACGTTTTTCTAGTCTAAATCTTATAAAAACGTTTTCATTCACTCGTTAAGGGTCTACGAGCCTGACGAAACGTTTCTCTACAAACGTTTTCTTCAACTGAGGTGGAGGGGGGGCAGAAGTGGGATCCCGATCCACCAAAACACCCTTCAGGCCGGGGTCCAATCAATCAATTAATCAACCGACCAATCAATCAATTGATCAATCAAAATGGTTGCATGCTTTATAAGCTTTCCTCTGCCCAAATTCAATTGATGTATCAACTGAATTTAGTCAGAGGAAAGCTTACAAAGCATGAAACCATTTTGATTGATCAATTGATTGGTCGATTGATTGACTGATTGGTTGGTTGGTTGATCGATCGATTGATTTATTGGTTTATTCATTGATCGATCTATTGATTGATTTAAACACCATTCGTCCTGTCATTATCAAGCGAATAAAGAATCTTTTTTCCAAAAGATATTTGCTGGAGTTGATACATAATTTCATCTCCCCAGGAATGGGGCGAGGAAGGGATGGAGGTGGCGGCACTCAGTGAAAAATAGAATCATCTAGTGACATTTAAATCAAAATCTCAACCAAGCTGATCAGCAATGATCTATATTCGTTACAGAGTTGAATAGCGCCATGAGATACTGTAGTATCAGTACATTTTTTTAATCTATTAATCTATTTATCTATTATTTATTTATTTATTTATTTTCATTTATTTATTTATTTATTTTTTTAATATCTGGTTTTCGG
>NC_134796.1:46360653-46375653 GCF_046742065.1 Oratosquilla oratoria
GTGAGGTCTTCAAGCAATTTGTCCCAGGTTCGAATCCTCGGACGATGGAGTCTGATGTTGTGATGCATTCTGTAAGAATATTACTGTCTTTTAGACGGGTGAGGTCTACCCTCTCGTGAGATTGTAACAAGTACTGGTTGTCCTCCAGTTTTAGATAACAACACAGGGCTGTTATCTTTTTTTTCCAGAGGTTCAAATTTTTCTCAACTGTTCCAATATGCTGAATTCAGAAATGTATCTCATTTTTCTCAGTCAGGCCGAGTGTTTGTGTTATCTCAAGTTTTAAGAAAACTAAATAAAATCTTCAATTTTCCTCGAGTTGACATTATTTCCTTCCACATCAAATTTACATTGACGGGAAACGTACAAACTATACATAAAACGGCACATAAGTATAGTTAACGTGAAATTCAACATTAAAAAGACGATGGAAAAAATTACATGTTGACAACTCATCGCCCCTGATACTTCTCTCCCGTCACTCGTAACCCTGGTGAAACTGTCTTCCCTGTTCCTGGCAAGAAAGTAGTCTAAATACGAACTAAGAAAATACATCTCTATTGACCAAGAACCTAGAAGCTCTGTAGATATGTTTAGTCTCCTTTTTTGTGAGGGACAGGCAGGCTAAACATCATGATAATAAAATAAAGACAAAAGATCAAAATAATGAAATAAAAAAGAGCATTACAATTGTCTGGAAAATGCTTGGGAAACATGAAAAGATCATGAGAGGGTCTTAACCTTTAAATTTAAAACGCAAAGTTTACAATCACTGTATAGTGCCAGCCATTACACATGAATATGTGACTTGAAAAACTAACAAAGGAGACAAGACTAAGGAGTGCACAAAGGAGAACAGACCTATTGGTTCTTAAGCTGTTGCTTGTGAGTTGAAAGGTAGGTGTGTGTGTGTGTGTGTGTGTGTGTGTGTGTGTGTGTAGTGGAAATGGTAAAAAACACTTATTTAATTCAAGTATATGAGCTCACGATCCTGAGAAATAAGTTAGGTAAGGGGTTGGACTCCTTATATTTATCTAGAAGTTTCCTAAATGTATCAATTATATTTGAACTTACTGAGTGAACAGGTAGTTTGTTCAAAACATTTACAATGTGGTTAAAGGAATTACCTATTGGTTTTTGTTTTTTTATAGACTGTTTGGTAATTATTATTTCTCGTGACATTACTACGGCCCACAATAGAATAAACATCTATACTTATATCAATGAAGCTATGGAACATTTTAAAGACTTCAATTAAATCACCACACATTCTATGTCTGGATAAGTTAAATCAATAAAATTCACTTAAGCGCTCTTCATAGGGTCTATTACGTAAACGTAGGATCCTTTTAGTAATTCTACATTGTATCCTTTCTAATTTGTCTTTTTTTAAGATATGAACATCGTGTTCGAAAAGAGGTCTTACAAGAGAAAGATATGAACATCGTGTTCGAAAAGAGGTCTTACAAGAGAAAGATATAGAGTGACTTATTTTTTCAGTCTTGTGTTCAAATGTTCTTCCAATTAATATTATTTGCTGAGCGGGTTTTGTAACTTTTCTACACTGAAGAATCGGTTCTAGATCTTTAGATACTAAGACATCAAAGTAGATCTTATTTCTGAACCTAATTACTATTCACGGAATAAACATCACGGTTGCTTTAGTTCTCTACATACAAAACTTTACATTTATCAATATTGAATTCCATTTGTCATTTACTGATCCACTCAACTAAACGATCCAAGTCATTCTGTAGTTGATCCTTATCCACTACAATCCATATAATTAAAAAAATAAGACCTAACACAGTTCCCAGTCGGACGAGTTTCCATTTATTACAACCTATTTTTCCATCCCCGTCAACCAATTTTTGACCCAATTAAGAATATTACCCATGATGCCATGCGAGAGTAACTTACTGAGTAGGCGATCACGCGGGACCCTATCAAACGCTTTTAGGAAATCCGAGTATATATCATCGACTGGTTTGCTTACGTCATATATACCAAAAACATGGTTAAATCAGCCGAGGCGGCTGATCATACATGAACATTTTCTTCTAAAACCCTGTTGTCTTTAATTAGATTATCAGCCTCAAGGAACTCCACTGTTTTATTCCCTGGATCAGTTTCCATAATTTTTCATACAACTGACGTCATATTAATAGAACGATAAATACGTTTTCATATATGGGGGTTACACTAGCCGATTTCCATTCTCGGGGTATAGTAGGGATAACGCTACAAGATAGAAAAAGAGCAAGTTGGGTGAGAGAGAAGGCTGGAACGAGAGAGGAGGCTGGAACGAGAGACGAGGCTGGAACGAGAGAGGAGGCTGGAACGAGAGAGGAGGCTGGAACGAGAGAGGAGGCTGGAACGAGAGAGGAGGCTGGAACGAGAGAGGAGGCTGGAACGAGAGAGGAGGCTGGAATGAGAGAGGAGGCTGGAAGGAGAGAGGAGGCTGGAAGGAGAGAGGAGGCTGGAAGGAGAGAGGAGGCTGGAAGGAGAGAGGAGGCTGGAAGGAGAGAGGAGGCTGGAAGGAGAGAGGAGGCTGGAATGAGAGAGGAGGCTGGAATGAGAGAGGAGGCTGGAATGAGAGAGGAGGCTGGAGTGAGAGGTACTGTGAAGGCGGTAAAAGAGAGGAAGTAGAATTGGACGGGTAAGTTAGCTCTATCGAATAGCGAGTCATGAAGCAAGTGTGTTGATGAAACTGTCATCACATTGGGCTATTTTCCCTCCAACCACCAATTAATCTGTGGCACTGCCCACCTCCAGAATTTTTTCCATTGTAAAGTCACTATGTCAAAACCCTTTTATTTTCTCAACAACTTACATACAATGTCATTAGATATGCTGGGAGAAAACTATTTTTCTCCAGCACATCTCCTTCAACAGTCGAAGGAAAAATAGTCCAGTGTGATCACGCCCTGACTGGACGCCGCGACATGGGAAGCGTGCAAGAGAAGTTTGCAAGTAGAGGCTGGCGCAGTCGTGCAAGTCATGGAATGGTATAAGAGGCTTTGTTTGGCTGATTGATTAATTGATTGATAGATTGCTCTCGTAAAAGGTTTTGTAACGGAAGCTGTGAGAGTTACAACGTTTATGTCCCGTCTTTTCTTCTTATTTTCACTTTGATTTTATTTTGCAATTTTGATTTTAAAGACAGAATGATCTTCCAGTTTCTATGAGAAGGTAAGGAGTTTATATATAGTAGGAATTATTTTTACTATCTATACTTGCTAACTCATTGACCTACCATAGCCCTTGTTGTCATTGGCTGAGGCCCCATGACAAGCCGCCATGTTTTCATTGGTTATAACCCATATCAGCTGATGCGTGTGGAGATAGGTGATTGTAAACTCGACCACTTACAAAATCACGGTTACAATGAGGTCAATTATAGAATTTCCCCGACACACGTACTTGTGGTGGAGATTGTACAACTGAGTGTTTCTGGTGTGGACATTTTACAGTTGATTATGGCTCGTGATACATTACATAACCTAACCTAACCTGACCTAACATTCCACGGTTCATTATGGCTCGTGATACATAGCCTAATTTAACCTAGCCTGACCTGACCTAACCTAATATTCTACAGCTGATTATGGCTCGTGATACATAACCTAGCCTAACCTAACCTAACCTAACCTAACCTAACCTAACATAACCTAACGAGTTAAACACCATGTGAGGACGGAGCCTTTATTGTATTTGTACGACGTTTTGCTTATTACAGCTTTTTCAAGTACATAGTTGTGATACACATGCTTGAGATTAAATAAGAGGAATGGAGGGAACGGGGAAAGAAAGAAGTAGGGAGAGGGGAAAGAAGAGGAGGAGGAGAGGAGAAGGGGGATTGAATACAGGGAGAGGTTGAGAAGGATGGCTCTTAAACTGGTCTCTCCTCCTGTCTTTCTTTTCAAGATTTTCTCTCCCATGAACATCTATCTACCCCTTGCCTTAAACTAAAATAACAACAACAATAATAATATGTTACCAAAGGGAAGTATGCGAAGGAGCTCAATAAAAAACGACCTGTCTTACGAAACTTGAGTCGCACTTAACATTTTCTTTCACAAGGCGAAGTACCAAGTACCTGTTGTTTTCTGCCTCCCTAACGACACATTCTTTAGAATCGGATCTGTAAAATATACTTCCAAGAAAAGATACTACTTCTTCACCTAATAGGAAGATTGTTTTCTACCAGAAAGCTACAAATATTCGTTTCGATTTTTGTGGCAGTACTGGATGAAGAACAATCAGCAGTGCGTTGGGACTTTGTCTCTTTTCTACTTTTCATAACATTCTGGTAAGATTTAACAATTATCACGACATATTATGGCAGTTTTCGCACACACCTTAAGACTGCTTTATGACATTTTTGGCTTGAAGGCCAAGTACACACCGCAAAATGCTACACCACTTCCATTAACTGATCTTTTTTTCTGAAACCACGACTAACTGTGGATGGGTCAGGTAAGAGTTACAAAACTTTTGTTAATATATTTCTTTTTCTTTGACTGTTTAAGTACCTTCTGGGCAATCGCTTTATCCGTGTCATATTCACTGTTGCTTCCGGAATCTAAGGCCGTATTAATTAACTCTGAGGAAAAAAATACATACATATACCCATTAATGTAACAAAGACAATGGAAGATTATAGTAAAGTTTTGGCTTCGGTAGTACAAAAGACTAAACCCAGTAGACCTTCTGAAATCTTCAACTGTATCTTTAAACTAAAGTATACAATGAAACCTCCACTTATTTCCATATTAAATCTAAGAATATTTACTTACTAGGAATAGCTGCCATGCCCCCTCTTGGCCTAAACAAGTAGAACTATTGTTGTGGTCTTACAAAGATAAAGGTGTTAGATAAACAAGTACACTTTCCTAGACCAGACACTCCAATTACCCAGCAGTCCTCTCGCCAACACTCACCTCCCATCAGCCTAAGGTTCAATAACAGGAAGTCCTTTGAGGTCGGCTTTTTCACATCATCTTTCATCTCGTGTACAAAACACCTGTGGGCAATTGTTTATTGCCTAACTTCGGTTGTCCGCGGTACGCCAGTCTCCGAAATAATGCTTAGAGTAGCCATTGATTATATTAACTCACTCCATCTACTTCTGTTTTCCACGCTCTTTCTGCTAGTCTTTCGTCAATCTCTGCTCTACCCCATCCGACATTTTTCTTTCCATCCCCGCTCTCTATTACACCTCCACATTTCTCATTTTACTTAATCTTTTTCTCTCCCATATCCTCTTTACTCCATACAACACTGAGGATACAATCACCTCATGTAACTTTTTCTTTGCATTCATCCCCTGGTAACTATTTCTCATCAAATTACACCTAGTATATATATACATAATCTCAATCAAAACACTGCAACCTGTATGTTGCTCCGTGTGTGTGAATTATCACTCAGCGTCAGAAAATAGCGTTCAAACGGTATACCATACAAATAAGTTGGTGTGCCCCGAGCCCAAAACAAATGAGATTATTCAACCTTTCTAAAAATTATCTGATATTCACCAGAAGAGGTAATTATCTCAGACTACATTACATATCAAATTTCGTGAAATTTCTCCGCTTATTCAGCCTTGCGAAAGTTTAATTCGAAATCAAGCGTTCAAGTAGCAATGTAGTTTATCAACCGAAATCTTAGTGAACGTCTCGTTTATTTCGTTCAGGTTAACGCTGTGCATTTTTCATCTAGCATTTTTCATTTTGTTAAAACTACCCATCGTACAGCTTAGAGAAACCATTTGTCTTCTAAATAGTGGATGCAAACGTCATATATCACATTTATCAACTTCACTTTTATCCACACACAATTCTACGGTACACTGCATTGATTCAGAGCAAAGACTTTCGAGAATGATTAAAAATTCATATCATAAACAGAATTCATGACAACGGGTATATTTCAGTTAATGAAACTGAATATTAGATGTTTATGTGATAAGTGTTTGGAGATATAATTACAGTTTAACAAGAACACTTGAGAAAACAATCCGTTACTTACCATTTTTAAAAGTGCACTGTTGCCAGCGCATGATCTTCTCCTTTGTATGAAATTGACAGTTGCCAACAAGTCTATTGAAATAAACATTATGCGACCCTTTATTGGTACGACTTTTCGCTTGTTACATTTTTTACAAGCACATAACGTACAAAAGGTACATAATGTAATTGAAAAAAGCACTGTAACAACCGAAACATTGTCTTCTTTCCCTTTCATCTTGTTCCACAATAGTTCGCGTACCAATAATGCTCAAATTCTTTATCTTCACTCTTGTTCATTTTAAATCGTTATTTCAACGCAATTCCTTCTCAAAAAATTCTCTGAAACTGACACATTTAATGTCTAACAGCAGTTATATGAATTATTACAATGATTTACACAGAAATTGAAGTAGGTATATAGATAGTTTGTTCTAGATTTTGGGGTGCTGCTTTCATATACGAAAAAGCTTTCTCTTACCCCCTCTAGTTTTTAAGATATACATGTATACATGTACGTAAATGTGTACGTGCATTTAGGGCTACCAGCTATGTCCCATTGTGTTTTTTATTTTAGATTTTATGAACTGTGGTCTTCTTAAACAATCGTATGAGCCATTTTCGCTAAAAGCATCTGGCAACTCCAACATGCAATGCGACTCCGGTGTGCCGTGAGATCAACTGAGGGAGTGTGCCGCCAAAATTGAGGGCAAAAATCATTTTCGTATTACCGACTCTCTCTGTCATCCATTTTTGTTCATTAAAGCAGCATCAGTGTAAAGATGAGTATTTTCATATTATCCAAGGACAAAATTTTGTTACACTGATGTTGAATCAACAAAATACTGACAAACTAGAAATTAGATTTTCTAACAAGGGTGACGGGGACTTCTGAAAGACTTGGCAAGGATGCCTCAAGCCAGAGAAGCTTACTGGCTTGAAAATCATGTTACACAATCATTATATATATATACAGTATATAATAAATATTTTGTGAGCTGATACATATCTCTATAATGGCCTTAGGCACTTCAAAACACGGAGAATGCTTCGGCTCACTAGTCAAAAAGCAAACTAGTCAGGAAATTGGTAAAATATATTGTAGAAAAAAAAGGCTGAGGAAAATATTCACTCTTAGCCTAGGACAACCGTCCCTGGACAATTGCCCCCCTTAGGACAGTTGCCCCCCGAATTATGATCTACAACAATGGACCAGAACAAATGCTATCCTAATAAGGCTAAAATTGGGATAACCAAAATCTTGAGAAGATGACTTAAACAAAAGCCAAATATTAAAAGCAGATATCAATTGTCCTTACAATACCATCCATACATACTTCCCATATTGTATTTGTGATAGCTAATATGTATAAAAAGTTATATGCGCATTAGCACAAAATACAAACAGTTCTACTTTAAACATTGATATATAAGCATTATTCATGGAAGTCACTAAATTGTCACTAGTCTTACATGCAGTTGTTATACACAATACGACGCAATAAAAACCAACATACGACTCCACATATTTTTAACCCACATGGAGAATATTCTTAGGTGTGTCTTGATATAGAGCATGACAGAAAAATTGTGATGAAATTTATTTTTGTGAACCAATTGTCATGAAATCATATTCAAATCTACACAAACTGAACGAAACGATAGTGTGTGCAAAAACCATACACGAATTAAAAAAAAAAGTGGGACACCACGAGCGTTGCTCCTCTTTCCGTAAGATACAATTAGGTAAATACAAACTATTTGAATTAATTTGTAGCATTTATACTGGAAACAACAAGTAATCATCTAAAGTTATCAGTCTCTCCATTCTGTATATTTTGTTTTGTTAAGTATTGATTTATACCAATTTGTATTATATTTCATATATACTATTAAAGAAACAGTTTTTAGTGGTACTTTTTTATGCAAAAATAGTACAAGAACAGCGAAACGTTTTTAGTAACAATATACAGTAGGTCAAAATAAATGAAAAATCAAACATTAAGATTTTTTCAGGCAAAAAAAAAGTGGGAGCATTTGTGATATTAACATATTGTGCAAATCTGAAATAACATTTTTAAGAACTTTGAAAATCTCTACCAGTGCAAAGAGCTATTGTTAACAAAAACTCTTAAAAACAGTTATCACAAATGATCATTACTGAAAAAATATCTAATACCAGTTTTCTGTCCGGAAAAGACAGCTAAATATACAACATATCTGAAATCCTATGGAAGAGAGACAACGAAATCTTGTAAACTCATAAAACTATAAAACTATGTAACATATGTTAACCTAAACCATATGTTTAAAACATCCAGGTACGTTTTCTTTGAAACTCTACTTCAGGGAAATAAAAAACAAATTATGGCGGAATGTTGTGAAATGGAAATAGATGAGGATCAGACGAGCAAGCATTATTTTTCATGGAGTGCTTGCATGCCCAAAGATAATCTCGACTGTATTTGCGTAGGTGAAAATGGCTAGTTTTCTGACTTTGCTGGAAAAGCAAAAATTGAATACAACTGACTTGCTTTCCACGAATAGAAAGATTGTTGACAGGACTGTGCGTGCATGCATGCTGCAATCTGCATCAACGACATACTCAAAATCTTAGGCCATTTGTTTACTTGCTATTCGTCTATTTGTCTATTCATCTATTTATATATCAATCTACTCGTCAGTATCATCATTGTTATCATCATTATGATCACAATTATTAGCATCATCATCATCAGCGGTCCGGGAGTGAAATAATTTCAGTATCACTACGCTGTGAGTCGTTACTCCAACTCTCGTGGGCGGGAAGTTGGGTGTATGTGTGCGTGTCATACTCGTATGAGCTCTGAGCTCCCTTTCGGGAGGGAAATAGCTGTCAGTCACAAGTCCAACACGTAATCCAAGACCATGGTGATTCACATGCAGTAAACATGTGTAGTATCAGAGAAAGAGATAGCGCGCGCGCGCGTGTGTGTGTGTGTGTGTGTGTGTGTGTGTGTGTGTGTGTGTGTGTGTGTGTGTGTGTGTGTGTGTGTGTGTGTGTGTGTGTGTGTGTGTGTGTGTGTGTGTGTGTGTGTGTGTGTGTGTGTGTGTGTGTGTGTGTGTGTGTGTGTGTGTGTGTGTGTGTGCGTGTGTGTGTGTGTGTGTGTGTGCGTGTGCGTGTGCGTGTGCGTGTGTGTGTCGAAACATTCGTGTACATCTGTGTCCTAGAAAGAGACAAAGAAGTTGAGGAATAAAGAATTTGGTTCCCATGGTCCCAATCTCCCTTCTCCTCCTCCCCCACCTCCTCCTCCTTCTCCTCCCTCACCCTACAGGCCCCCCATGGCGCCCCTCTCCCCCTCCCCCCTCCCCCTCCCTGCCATGATAAGCCGGGTACTAGACAGCCGGGTTACCGGTAGTGTGTCGTGCTATGTAAGAACATGACAATTTAAACATTTCCCATGGATGACATGTGCAAGCTGGCCAAACTAGAAATAAATAAAGATAAATGAATAGGTAAATAAATAAATAGATAAATAGATAAATAGATAAATAGACAAATAGATAGATAAATAAATAAATATATAAATAATGTAGAAAAAATATATATATATATATACAAACATGCTGAACTGTGTGTGTTTGTGTACAAGCCGCTCAAACCAGAAATAAAGAAAAACTAATGTAAAAAAAAAAAAAATTATAAACATGCTGAAATGTGTGTGTGTGTGTGTGTGTGTGTGTGTGTGTGTGTGTGTGTGTGTGTGTGTGTGTGTGTGTGTGTGTGTGTGTGTGTGTGTGTGTGTGTGTGTGTTTCAACCTTTTCCTGTTTCCCGTGCTGTGGAAAATAAACAAAGATCAAACCAGGAGGAGACCTCTTGTTGTTTCTTGCAAGCAAGTGCCAACTGCCAAGAGAGAACAATTTCCATTTATCTGAATTGTGGCTCTCTAGGGAATATCCCTGTGAGCATCTGCCACCTCGCCTTTCCATCCTGCAAACTTCTCTCAGAAAAACAAGTCCACAATATTCGAAAAAAGCTATACCCACTCCCACATTCCAACGCCGTATTATTGCCTGCATGACTTTTATCCAGTCGACATTTTAGAGGGTTTTAGTGATACCCCTACGGAGCAGAGTCATGCAGCATACTCCTATATATAGATACTCATCTTTACTCCAAGAATAATGTTGATTATTTGCACACTTGTAGCGGCCCTCCGTGCCGCTGCCCACCTTCCTTCATTAAATCTCTCTACTAACTCTAGATCTCTGCATCTTCGGTGCGACATTATTCCTATGGATGGAGACGTTCTTTATTTCTCACGAAAAAAGGTAAACTTCCCTACTGCGTTACCTTTAATAATACCAGAATTGATAGGCAGCATAGAATCGAACTGTCATCTCCCCCTCATCTATAAAAAAGGCTTCTGCTGGAGATAATAACAACAATAACAATGATAATTAATAATAATAATGATTATGACAATAATGATAATAACAATAAAAGTAATAAAAACAATAAAAACAAAATATAATAATAATGATAATCATTAATGATAATAATAATAATGATCATGACAATAACAATAATAAAAGTAATAAAAATAAAAACAATAATATAATAATAATGATAACAATAACGACAACAATAATAATAATAATAATAGTATTAGTAACAATTATATTAATAATGATAACAGTAACAAAAATAATGATAATGATATATAAGAGAAGAGGCAGATGTGGGGGTGGGGGGAGATACAGTATGGGGAGTGGTGGTGGGGGGGATGACATATGTGGGAGGAAAGGAGCCAAAAAGAGAAGGTGCAGAGGGGAAAGGAGAAGGAAGAGGGGAGACCAGCTGGTTTGTGGGGAGGGGGGGATAGATTGAACGTGGGATGAGAAAGAAAAAGAGAAGAATAAAGGTTAAGGAGTAAATAAGGGGAAAGAGGAAAAGGAGAAGATTAAAGAAAAAGAAAAAAGGAAGAAAGAAATGATACGGGAACAGACGGAGAAAGCGGAGACTATGACTGTGGGGAGAAGTGTAGGAAGATTCGTGGGTGGGGAAGAAGGAGAGGGGGAGGGAGGAGGGAGGAGGGAGGAGGGGAGAGGGGGAGGGGAGAGGGGGAGGGGAGAGGGGGAGGGGAGAGGGGGAGGGGAGAGGGGGAGGGGAGAGGGGGAGAGGGGGAGGAGGGAGGGGGAGGGAGGAGGGAGGGGGAGGGGAGGGGGGAGGGGAGGGGAGAGGGGAGAAGGTGCCAGGCGACGGAGACAACGTTGGCGGCGACGGCGACAACAGACGAAGGACAAAGAACTCGCTGTTGAAGACTAATGTGATTTGGACGGAAACTTGAGGTAATTGGACCTTGCTTTGTGAAGGAGGAGGAGGACGAGGAGGAGGACGAGGAGGAGGACGAGGAGGAGGACGAGGAGGAGGACGAGGAGGAGGACGAGGAGGAGGACGAGGAGGAGGACGAGGAGGAGGACGAGGAAGGGAAGGGGAGGAAGTAAGGGGAAGAGGAAGAGGAGGAGAATGAAGAAGGGGGATAAGAACCAGGTTACAAAACGGATGTTGGTGACAATGATAAGGAGAGGTAGGAGGAGGAGGGGGAGGAGGAGGAGTACGAGGAGGAGGAGGAAGATAGAGAGGAGAATTTCGGAGGAAGAAGATGAGAAGGAACAGGGAATAGTAATAGGGGCAGAAGACGGATGTTGGCGACAATGATAAGGTGAGGTAGGAGGAGGAGGAGGAGGAGGAGAAGAAGGAGAAGGAGGAGGAGAAAGAGAAGGAGAGGGAGATGGAGAGGGGGTAATGTGAGGGAGGAAGAGAGGAGAAGAAGGAAGATGGATAGGGAGGAGGAAGAGGAGGAGGAAGAGGAGGAGGAAGAGAAGGAGGAAGAGGAGGAGGGAGAGGAGGAGGAGGAGGATAGGAACAAGGGAAGAAAATGGATGTTGGTGATAATGATAAGATAAAGAGGAGGAGGAGGAGGAAGAGAAGATGAGGGAGACTGAAAGGAGGTAATGGGAGCAGGAATAGGAGGAGGAGGAAGAGGAGGAGGAAGAGGAGGAGGAGAAGGAGGAGGAGGAGGAGGAGGAGGAGGAGGAGGAGAAGGAGGAGGAGGAGGAGGAGAAGGAGGAGGAGGAGGAGGAGAAGGAGGAGGACGAGGGGGATAGGAGCAGGGGTAGAAGACGGATGTTGGTTACAATGATAACGAGAAGTAGGAGGAGGAGGAGGAGGAGGAGGAGGACAAGGATGAGGAAGAGAGGGAGAGGAGGTAATGGTAGGAGGAAGAGGAGGAACAGGGGTGGAAGACAGAGGGTGGTAACAATAAGATAAGATAAGATGGAAAAAGAGAAGATGGCGTGGTAACGAAGGGGACAGATCGACAATTAAAATGTGGGAACTGATGTCTCGCAGAAGGGGATGGGAGGAGATGGGGAGGAGACGGAGAAGTTTGACAATATTGGTGCGAACTAATAAAAGGTATGCGCGCGCGCGCGCGCACACACACACACACACACACACACACACACACACACACACACACACACACACACACACACACACACACACACACACACACACACACACACACACACACACACACACCTCGTGGCGCTGTGGTTAGTTCTCGGCTGCCACTACGGCGGTCCGGGTTCGACTCCCGCCCACGTACAATTTGTAGACAGAGCTGACTACAACAAACTGGTTATACCTAAAAGGTAAGAATGCATTTTCGAAGTGCAAAGATGCTGGAAGATACAAAGGGTATGAAAAAGTAGTTCTAATGAACAAAATAATGAACATAGGAACCGATCTACTCTAAGAGATGGAGGGAGAGTGGCTAAATTCCAGTCGGTTAGAAAGAGAAAGAGAACGAGAGGATATGTTTATATATATATATATATATATATATATATTATATATATATATATATATAAAGAAAAATATAGAAAAACTCAACATCAATAAAACACTAACACCTGACGGTTGGCATCCAAGAATATCAAACGAAACAAAAAACGAGATTGTTCTTCAATTAGAAATTATTATAAGAAAAATAGATTATATCAGGAGATGTCCCAAGAGAATAGAAGTTAGTTAGCGTTACCCCCATATTTAAAAAAGGTGACAAAAAGCCAATGAACTACAGATTTATAAGCTTAACCTCAATTGTAGGAAAAATGAAGGACACTATCCTCAGAGACACTATCAAACATCATTTAGAAAGTAACTGTTTAATAAAATAAACGACAGCCAGCATGGATTCAGACGGAAACGTTCCTGCGTGATTAACGTACTCGAAATCTATATTACAGTCATCTCAAATTATGACAAAAGAAACAATATAAATTTAATATGTCTGGACTTTGAGAAGTCTTACCGTCCCGCACGAAAGACTACTTGTTAAATTAACTTCACACGAAATAAGAGGCAGCCCATTAAGATGGACTAGTAATTGGTTAAATGATCATAAACAGAGTTGTTATAAATGACAACACTTCAAGATGGAAAAATGTTACGAGTGGAGTTCCTGAGGGTTCCGGTCTTGGGCCATTTCTATTCATAGTGTGTATATGTGTGTATATATATGTATATGTATATATATGTATATATATATATATTATATATATATGTATGTTAAAGACAGATTGAACATTTTTAGAAGCTCTGCCGTGGGATTCGAACCCTGACCCACTAGCGCCTTGACCTCATGATTATGGACGCACGGGTCAGGGTTCGAATCCCATGGCAGAGCTTCTAAAAATGTTCATATAATATCATATAATATATATATATATATATATATATACATATATATATATAATGTATATATATATATATATATATGTATATATATATATATATATATATATATATATATATTATATATATATATATATATATATATATATAATATATATATATATATAAATGATATAGACCACGGACTGAAATCTATTGTCTCCAACATTGCTGATGATACAAAATTATGCAGAATGGCATATGATCACTTAAACCAATTAGATATTCAAGAAGATTTATATAAACTACGGCAATGGTCTGAAAAGTGGCTGATAACAATAAGTACGCTTACAAGTTATTTGGAAATTCATTAACAAAAGTGAATAGTGAAAAGGATCTCGGCTTTATCATAAGTAATTATCTCAAATCTTCTAAACAGTGTATTTCCGCCTCAGAGAAAGCAAATAAAATTCTAGGACAGATTGAGTGAGCTTTTGATTTTAAAAATCCATCTGTCATTAACGAGCTATAAATCGTTAGTTCGTCCACATTTGAAATATGCTATTTCCGTATGGTGACCGAATCTCACTAAAGACACTGACAAAATTTGAAAAGTACAACGGCGAGTCACAAAACGAATTTCAAATATCAGAAATAAATCATACGAAAATCGACTAAAACATATGAATCTATTTTAAAAGAAAAAGCGTAGCCTCAGGGGTGATGATACAGGTCTTTAAGATTCTAAAGGGAATTGACAACATCAAAAGCGATTATATTTTCACAGTGGATGCGAATCAGACAAGAAATAACGATTGCTGTCAGGAAGTGGGTAGAAAAAAATTCACCAACCGTGTAGTAAATTAATGGAATAAACTTCCTGAAGAGGAAAGGCTATTAATATAGTTCAGTTCGAATTTTTAAGATTCATTTAGATAAGCACCTCATTTATTCTATTCTATTTATTCATTTACTATTATTTATTTATTCATTATTATTTACCTGTTTTATTACTTGCTATTATCTATTAATTTCATATACTTATTATTTTATCTATTTGATTATTCATCTATTTATTTATTGTTATTTATTTCGAATCCGACTTAGTTATGAATCAAAAGGTCTTTTGTCGGTATGCTCTTCCTTTGTAATGAGTAAATAAAAAGAATAATGAAATATTAGCTAAATAGATAAATAGATGTATAAATAAATAATAGAGAAATAAATAAACTGATTAATGAGTAAATGAATAGATAAATGAACAA